>NC_136272.1:42825312-43027812 GCF_964187855.1 Myxine glutinosa | reverse complement strand
TTGGCGGAGAAGAGAATCCCGAAGGTGAGCAGGAGTGTATGGCGCGAAAGTGTTTGGCGCGAAAAGATTTTTGGCGCGCTTGGGATCCAGACGAAACCCGGGTGCTTGTGGAAGGTCCGTGGTGCGATGTACGCGAGTGAGCAAAAAAGGTGTGCACTGAAGCACGAGAGTATGACGGAATGTGAGTGGGAAGAGTGTGAAATGGAGTGTGAAACAGAGTGTGCGATGGCCGCGAGTGAGAGAGAATGCACACCGGAGCATGTTGTAGAGAGTGTGCGAAGGAAGTGCACACCAGAGCGTGTGATTGGGTGTGCAACAAGAGAGTGCACACCCATGGGTAAGTGTGCGCTGATTGGGTGTGTACCGGGAGAGTGCACACCCGTGGTTGTTACTGAGGGTGTAACAAGAGAGTGTGCATGAGGGTGTGTGATGGCCGATTGTGTGACGAAGTGTGTGGAGGAAAAGTGTGTAACGGAGTGTATGAGTGGTACGAGTGCGCCTGGGTGGTGTGCACGAGAGCGTGTGGTAATAGAATGCAGGGAGTGTATGGGAGGCGCTGGAGTGCCGCGTTGTGCGAGTTAGGAATGGGTTGCGTGTGTTGAGAACGCGGCTCGAGCATCGACGCAGACCGGAGGAGCGTTTCGGGCGACGTATAGCCGATGCGAGCCCTCGGTACGTGGTGTACTTTGTGTGCAGCGGGGATCGGCGGGGATCGTTGCCGCGGCGGCGTGCACGATTCATGCCGGGCCCCGCCCTGTATGGTCGGTGCCGCGCCTTGGCGGGAAAGGCGATCGGCACGGTTCAAGGGGGGGTAGGAGAGGCCGGAGCTTCGCCCCCTGGCGGCCGCGGTGCTCTGACCGTGGGAGGTTGGGCCATCGTGCAGGGGACCGAAAGGCTCTGCGCAGAGGTGGCGCCTGGAACATTGGCCCAACAAAGCCTCCTCCCCTGAATCGAAAATGCCGGACGGACCCAACCTACAGTAGTCCAACCACCCGCATGCATTGCTCGGCTTTTCGAAGCCGAGCTGTGACGAAAATGTATTGCCGCACGGAGAGGCTCATAGTACAGTGGACGGATAGCCATAGTGTTGGCGAATGGTACCCGGCGTGGGGGAGTGGTGGTTTCGCCATTCCTCACGAATCTTTGGGGCACATGAGCAGTAGATTATGGGGTGGCAGTGTAAACTAGCCAAGGGCGGGCTAGGATATTGTTAGAGATTTAGAAATGACAGTAGGGACAAGATTTAAGTCGGAACATGGTGCAGGTAGAGGGGACGTAGCGAGATTAGTTGGATTATAATGACGAGGGAGTGCTTAGTGTAAGGGAAGACGGGAAAGCACGAGTATTAGGGGGAAGTAGTCAGTTAGATGATACTGTGTGTGTGTGTAGTAGTGTATAAGTGGTGTATTGAGGACATATGGAGTTGTTGACTTGCATGGTGTGCAAGAGGGGAAGGTTGGAGTGAATTGACTTGCATGGTGTGCAAGTGGGGAACAGGTATGAGAGCACAAGAGGTGTGCAAGAGAGCTTGGTGTGTGAGAATATTTGGTGTGGAATGCTTGGTGCGAGATAGAGGGTGTGGAATGCATGGTGCGAAGGAGTGAATGGGGGGAGATGGACCCCTTCACGAATACCCGGGGAGGGTAGTTTAAAGTCAGGTAGAGGGCTTAGGTAAAGTGTTGGATATTGACATCTGTGGTGCGGGGAGTAGCAGGAAGTGCTTGGATGGGTGCATGAGTCTGTGGAATGGCTGGGTGTGTGGGCTTTGTTGGTGCATATGGTTAGTGGAGCACTCCGCCACTGGTAGTTTGTCGGCCAGGTGAGGCCGCAGGTAGGCTCTGGGAGCCAGTTAGAGTAGTGTTCAGTGCGGCCCGAGGATCCTAGGAAAGGACCCGTGTAGCCCAATGCCAGAGAGGGCATCAGGGGGTGAGAGAGCCAGGAGGGGCCTTCCCCAATTTAGGTAGTCGCAAGGTGCAAGGTAAGCTCGGGTGGCGACTTCAGTGGCGGTGGTGCGCAGGTAGTTGGACCTGCAAGTGGAGCTACACGACCCAGCCCCGAAATTGTGCAAAGGCACAGATTGAAAAATTGAGGAGTGAGACCCAAATTTGGAAGAGCACCACAGGGTGGGTCAATGGGAATTGGTTTTTAGAACCGCATAGTTTAAAGAGGCCAATTGGCAGGGTATGACCTCGGGTAGTTTAACTGAGTTAATGTAACTAGTGTAGCTCGGATGAGGAAATCCCTTCGCACCATCCACATTCATTCATCAAGGTGACAAAGCTCCACACCAGCACCAAGTGAACGATTTGAGTAAGTGAGACGCATCTCGACGTGATTAGACAATGAGTTTGTTCCATCTCTTCCTTCCTGGGAGGGATTGGAAGACGAATTTGGTTTAGAGAGGGATATGGGAGACAGGACATAGTGACGGATTTGTAATTTGTAAATACAGGGAGGGGCAAGGGTAGTGTAAGCTGACATGAGGGGTTACGAACGGTTATGGACGAGCTTGCTCTGCTCGCCCTCCCGCGCCCCTCATGTTGCATTACCTTGTGTTCTGGTGTGCCCTTGCGCCCTTTCCTCTGCTAACTGTGCTTTGTCTCTCCTCCCCACCCATGGACCAATTTTGGAGGAGTGTGCAGCAACTTTGAACTGTGCGGCTGCACTTTGCCATATCTGTGCGGCTGCACGTTGCTACGCCCATGCAGATGAACGGCATGGTACTTTGCTGCCGTACTCCTTATGCTAACTTTGCTGCACATGCACAGACACTTTGCTGCACCACATTACACATGGACCACACGTTTCGTGGCCTTACACTTTGCCGAGCAGTCATTTTCTACAGACTTACCTTTCATCTTCGGACCGCTGGTTTTAAGTGGCATCAGTGTCACGCAGTCGGACCACATAAGATTGGCCCTGCTGGCAACTAAAACGAACTCGGGTTTTTGTACATTTTATTCTGGTGTGCCAGGAAAGAAGAACTTAGTTTTTATTGCACACAGAAGATGAAGCAAGAAGAAGATGCAGCCCAGCAGCAAATGGTGAACTTTTTGAACGGTGCATTGATGACTGTGTTATGTGTATTGGTGCATTGCTGTGCTTTCTCTCCCCTCCAATCTTCTTTCCAAAAAGAACAGGTCCTGGGTCATAGAGATGTAAATAATTAGATTTTGTAATTGTAAATAAGATGCTACCCACCGACTTTGTGTAGTTTGTGAATTAATTCCGCAATTTGGTTAGTTGTGGGTGCGAGTCTGTTAGTTACACAACGCAGTAGGTGGGACATATTTAGTGTTGTAAAACTGTTGCATACACGGGTTAGAGTTGATGTCAGAGGGGAACCACATCTAAGTGTCACATGTAATTAAAAACTAGTCCCAAGTCTTTCTCAAAACCGGTCGTTCACACCTGTGTGGGTTCGACTCGGGGACGAGTCTGACGAGGGAGGGGGCAGTGCTGCGGTTTTGAGATTGGCACATTGAAGTCATTAAAGGTTAAAGGTTTGCCCCCCATAGTTAGTCACACGAGAAACATATAGGCCCATTTGTAGTATAGTTATGTCTTAGAATGTGTAAGAATAGGCCATTTCCCCTCTTAGTACCTGCGTTGTGTAAAGACAGGAGAATAGGCCCCCCAATCATTTTGCTCCAACCTCCATTCTACCTCTATGGGCGCAATCCATCCCGCGTCCCATTTGGCTGTCCCCTAGTCAAGTTAACATGAGGCAGGGCCTCGAAAGGTGAAGGGGGGTTGAGCTCGGCGCGGCAGTGGGGACGGTAAGAATGAACTAGCCAATCGGAGCTTGAGCGGAATGGCGTGAGAGGGCGTGGTGAAGAGCGTCTGGTGAGTTCCAGAGGGTTCTAAGGGCGTGGCAATAAAACCCTTTGCGCGAAGCCCCCACCTCAGTTATGAGAAGGGAGAGGCACTCGTCGAGTCGAGTTATGATAAGGGAGAGGCAGGCGCTCGAGTCGTGGAGTCCAGAGTTGCGGGAGAGGTGCGCTGAAGTGACTTTTGAGTACAGAGGAAGGAGACGTGCTTGACGGGAATCACCCGCGCTGAATGAACCTTGTTACGTGGAATACGTTGGCGCAGACAGGGCGTTGTTAACTCGCGCGGTTCGGCCAAAGCGAGTGAACGTGGCTGAGTAACCGCCAGCCACGCACAGTCCGCCCTCTACCGTTCGCCCCAAGATTATCCGCTTTGTTCGAGCGACATGTTCGAGCGTCCTGCTTTCACCTGTCTCCATCTTCGTGGGACGTGCCGGGGACCGTGGAGAGTGAGACGGAGCCAATCCTGTACCACCACCGCGGAGCTGGTGAACATCATCCTGCCGATGAGCAATCCCTGTGTGAGTGTGTGTGTGAGACGGGCCCGTTTGTCCTGGGGTATTAAGAGTAAGACTGTTTCAGGATTTCCCTGTGTCTCTTCGTCCTGAGCTGTAAATACGTGCAATCATAAGTAAACATATTTGTTCTGCCTTTTCTTCCAATTCGATCGCCTTTGTGATTTCTCCATTGACTAAGCGTGGTACGAATAAGATCGCTCCAATCGGGCCTAGTAATTAATAATAGCGTGGATCACGTGTACGCAAACCGCTCGGCGTATCACCATCACACGTGGTTCGTGCGAGGCTTATTGCCTCGCTTCCAGGGCAGCGCTAGTACTTAGGTAACAGCGAATTTGGTCCTGAAACCCTATTTAGCGCTGTCCGGAAGGGACGTAATACGTCTCGGGTCGTGCCAGGTCAGTAAAGACAAGGGGATTAATCCCCCCTTGATAAGGGGAGAAGGCCGGCGGCGGATCCACAACAATATATATATATATATATATATATATATATATATATATATATATATATATATATATATATATATATATATATATGTATATATATATATATATGTATATATATATGTATAATATACATATGCCAGTATAAAGAAGTACAATCATTAAACTTGCTAATTAAAGTACGGTTATTAAACTTGCTAGCTTAACTTACCGGTATAAATAAATGTACAATAATTTAACTTGCTTGTAAAAGTACGATGATTAAACTCAAAATGATGTGGTGGGTCACGTGATATATGACGTAATCAAATCACCATTTTTTTGTTGGGCTGGGCCAATGAAGCGTAACATTACCCCAAAAACAATATCTTTCTTCCAAGATATTCAAGAAAAGAACAATGATTAAGTGTTAAGTGAAGCCATATGTATGCATTAAACGAAACATGAATTTCTGTGCATGTGGACCTGTAAGTGAGGGAATGATGCGTGTAAAGCAATTCCAATATTTCAGATGATATTTTCTGGCAAAGTTCTCACCACGAGGTTATTGTCCCCCGTCGCACCGCGGAGCGAAAGGGGGATTATGGTTTTCCCCTCCGTCCGTGCGTGCGTGCGTCCGTGCATGCGTACATGCATGCGTGCATAAGCGAAGGACCGAATTCTAATTTGGTGTGTGGGTGCAACCCACGTCAAAATCCAAGATGGCCGCCGCCATGTATGTCTGACGCCATGTTTGTTTGAACCTTGTGAGCGGAATATCTTGAAAAATAAGCGCAGTACCAACGTCTAATCTGGTGTTTGGGTGTATCTAGGCATAAGGAAGAACGCTATTGAAAATTGGGTCGCCACGTCAAAATCCAAGATGGCCGCCACCATATATATGTCTGAACCTTATGAAGCGAAATATCTTGAAAAATAAACGAACTACTAACTTCTAATCTGGTGTATGGGTGTATCTACGCATAAGGGAGAACGCTATTGAAAATTGGGTCGCCACGTCAAAATACAAGATGGCCACCTTGCGTCCTCCACTTTGTCAACTCGCATCACATCACTGACGGGGGACATAGGCGTAACGCTTGTTTAAGATCAAAAGAACTGCACCTTGCCTATACATACAAGGCAAGATGTAGTTCGGTTTTTGTTAACCCGTTAACCCGATCAGTGTGGAAAACCGTTTACGCATTTGAGGGTGGATGTGGTAGTTGTGTGTTGTTATGGGCAAAAGTAAGATATGTTCATAAAAAAGGCTTGTTCTTCGTTTTCTGCTTTCCTGCTGAATAAAGTAACAAACTCTTGATGATGCTCGGGTTGTAACTTATTTTTCTAAAACTTGATAAGGGCCTGAGGTTCAAGGATGGAGTAAATATTGAACAAAAGTTGCTAACTACCATGGGAAACTTCCCCCAAGTGGTTGGCATAATGGCATATACACTTTACCGCGTTCTATTCATTCCATCTATTATTCCACCTGTTCAGTCTTGCAGACCATGACCAGCCCCAGCCCTCGACGATTAAGTGTTCCATTCAATGAAAGAGCGCAGTAGTTGGAGGTTGGGGGGGTTGGTGTTTGCAAAGCTGTTTTTAATTATTTTTGTTGCATTGAATATTGTTTTCATTTATTATACAAGAGATCATGGGAACGCTCCAGCATAGACAAGACGGGCTGTTGGGGAGAAGTAATACAGAGAAATGTTTTGTGAACTAAAAATGTATCAACTTGAATCATGAAACGTTAACCTGTGTTTATCTTATTGGTGATAACACCCATTACATAGCCTTGAACATTGTTGACGTTTTGAAAGCTGCTCTGGAGAAATTCTCAAAACTGTTCGTTATCCAGAAACCACAGGCATGTGTTTCCATGGCATTGGTGCGGGTCACACCGAGACTGTAACATTTGGAATTGTATCGTTCATTGTGGACGATACGCGGCACCACAAAAAACAAGAACATTGGGGTTCTGTTCGGCTTGTTTTGTTTCCTTTCATGGCATTACAGTACCAACTTGTCTTGCTGCATTCAGTGCCACCCATGGATTTGACGTTCCCACAAAGCCCTCTATCATTCTACATCTATTGGTGTCCTGAGCTATCCAGGGCTGCTGTCAATAATCGCTTGATTACATGGTCTTTATTCTTTATGGTTATCTTTATTCGTACCAAGTTGGGTCACCCGATCAAGATCGGGTTATTCAGATTTTGGTAAACCGTCAAGAAGATTCTTGTAAGCCAAGATGAAGTCAAATTGAGCAAAGCTATAAATATATGATCGCAGTGGAAATGAGGGAAATGCATTAACAGCAGAATAGACACCTTACAGAAAGATTGCGGCAGGGGAAGAAACGCCCAGAATTGTTTTCCCCAGAAATGGATGTTTTACACCTGTCGCAAAAATTACCCCGGGAATACAACACGGCAATGATGGGCCAAATGGCCTCCTCATGACATTCCTTGTTTTAGCCTCCTACAGGATCGTGCGACCAATGATTGGACTTGGTGTAGTCCTGCGGAGACTCGGCCCTTTACATATGTATGTTAATTCCCATCCTGCATATTGAAAACAGATATTTAAATGCAGTTTTGTGATATGACGCTCAATCGCCGGAAGCACCGTCATTTCATATTTTGACATTAATTTGATTACGAATTGGAAAGCTTTTATTTTGACGTTTTGGCATTTATTTTGACACACTTTCGTGTGTGAAAGTAATCGTTCGGTACAGCAAATGCCAGGGAAATTGGCCCAAGGGGCTGGAATGGTATGAGGAACAAACAGACATCTTACACCATTCTTCCGCATCTGGTGACCAAAATGTCTGTTTTCTTCTGAGTAGTTTTGTTTTATAGTTTTCTGTTGTTCGTTCGCAACCCCTGCGTCTATGACTGAAACGAATGTGCTTTTGGCAATCACCTTTCGAGTGGCATCTCGATTGCCTCACTAGGCAACGCCGGATTTATGGTGGTGGAGATCCCAGGGCATGCATGGGTGGTGGTGGCCCTTTTTGCCACCAACAATGAAGTAAAACAGTGGTTTTCAAACTTTTTCACTGATGGCACCCGGAACTCTTATGTCTTATTCTGTGGGCACCCCTATTCAATTTCCTATTTGTATAGTTGCTGTAAGTATATTGCACGAGCTAAATTATTGGATAAAGTACGTGATTTCAGGAGTGTTTTGTGGGATTTTATCACCACCAATGGATTCCAGACACAACTGAAGCTTGGCAAAGCGTGCAATTAGCCTGCCAAAAAGATATTGTATTGTTGCAGATCTCAAACGTCGGCTCTCCCCTATCAAGAGGGGGTTAATCCCCTTGTCCTTTTATCTGGCCGACGCGACCCTGGGGGGTATAACGTCCTTCCCGGCGTGGCGTTAGGTAGGGTTTTTAGGACTAGGGATTCGCTACTACCTAAGTACTAACGCCGGCCGGAAATGAGGGAATAACTCCCGCCCGAATCACGGATATTGATGGAATATTGCCGAGCGGATAGCAATCCGTCCGCGACCCGAGCTGTTAACCAGTGACTAGACCCGATTCTAGCGGTTCCTAATCGTGCCACGCTTACCCAATTGAGAAAAGACTAGGACGATCGGATAAGAGGAAGCCAGGAAAATAGGAAGAACAGATTGGTTTATTAATTATGTACAAAGAAGAAGAGGAAACGAAAGAATGTACAAGAAAGTAAGAGGAAGGAAAAGTACACAGGGCAGTCTTAACTACAGTCTTAACCTATTCCCTGGACAAACGGGCCCGTCTCACACACAGACACTCACACGGGGGTTGCAGATGGTAGGGTGGAAGGTCCGGCGATGGTGTCCAGGCTCCAGTCCGGCTCCGGTCCAGCCGACGAAAAACCCGGCAGGCAGCTCTTCACATAGCGTAACGCGAGCGGACAATTATAATGACGGGGGAAGGCTGGTATACTGGCGTACGTAATATGCGCACTACTCGCTCCAAGCGCACCCTCCCCAATGTCCTGCATGCTGCAGTTCGTGGCAATGCGTGTCGTGCGCTCGCCCTTAGTACAGCGGGTTGCCACAGCGCGTCTCTTTGAAATACCAAGGCTTGGCTTCAGTTCCCTCGTAAAGTGCACGTCCCAGGTCAAGCGCCTCTCTCTCCCCGCTCAGACCTCTTTAATGAGCGCTGCTTCGTAATTCTTCCCAACAGTTCTCTGTAATCGCATCAGCGCTTTCCACAACGATCAGTCCTCTTGAATGACCAACCTTCCCCAGCGAGTCCTCTCCGCACAGTCCTCCGCTGTAAGTCCTCTCAAAGGGCTTTGTGCGCTGGCTTTTATAACTCAAGCCAGCGATCGCTCCGCAAGCCCCAACCACGCCCTGTCAGGCAATGTCACTCCAGCCCTGGTTGGCTGGTTATGGCTTACCGGCCCCGCCCTGACGGCTGGGTGACGTGGCCACACCTCCTCCCTGGCGCTCCGCCCCCTTTTTCCGGGCTTCACCTCATGGCTTATGGCGGCGTTGAGCGAGCTCAAGGGCAGCGAAGGCTGCAGCCAAGGAGCGTACCAAATTGGGAGGGGCCATGGGGCACAGACTGGGGAGCGCGCTTAATGGTGTCGCTTGGAGGGAGGCTGCAAAATGAACGGAAGGGGACCTACTCTTATTTGATTGACGCAACGCAGATTCAACTATTGGAAAATGGCCTTATCTAACACATACTAAGAAATAACTGATGTCCTATGGTGACCTACGTGTTGCTTGTGGCCTACCTATGGGGTGCTACCTTTAACCTTTAATGATGTGATATTTACAAGCAAGTGTGGGTTCTCAAAACCGCAATAGTATTACTGTCACAACTTCCAAGCTACATTAGATTTAATTTGAGTAATCTACCATATAAACCACAATGTCAGTTTGTGTGTTTGTACAGATGTCTGTCGCCCTTCATAAGGACAATTTGTGTCGGGTTTTAAAGGCCAATCTTTTAACATGAATGTATGTTCACTGTGGTATATTTTTAAACTTAAAGGATAAAACAAACTCTAAAAACATTTTCCATAAGAGTAATTATGTCTCTTTTATTGGAATTGTAGACTGTGCCTTTCTAAACTAGTCTCAAGGGCGGTGTACAGGTTTGTGTTTTTTAAACATCAACAAATACAAGGCGCAGTAAGGTGAAATTTGGTGCACCTGATGTGCAATGCGCTCAGAGTAAAACGAGTTTATTTTTCATCCCTATGATGTCTACAAAGAAGATATAAGCACACCTGACACTAGGCTGAGGTTTCAGGCTTTGGCATGCTCAAGAGGGTGCGCAGTCGAATAAATTGGTCCAACCCATCATATTTGACGGGCTTTATACTAGTGGAACTATTAAGTTGCGAATCTAGAAGCATTGCTTTTTATGTTCCTGGTATCGGATTCTGCTAAAACAAAGTAAAAATCCCTCAAACAAATGAATGCAGACGATATGAGCGATTCAACTAGACTTGTCAAATGCCCATCGAATGCCCAATTTTTGTAGCAAATTTGCTGCACTGGTTAATATTGGGTTAAAAAGCTATTCTTCACAACAACAATTGGACACTTGACAATAATCCTGGATGAGCCCTTGGGTGGTGGAGGCTCCATGGCACATGTTGTAAATCCTGCCCTGTCGCAATGTCCTTCCTCTCGCAGCTTTGTGAAGAAATCCACACTTGTGACTCACGCGTCATTGTGGGCCAGATCAAACGTTTCATCAGATGCTTTTTGGTCGAGATGATAAACTTCTCGAGTTCCAAAACGTCTTCAAACTGGTCGCCGTATGTTCGTTGCCATGGAAACCCTACTTGAGATTTCGCTGTTGTATTCAAGTTATCTTATATAATTTTTTTTCCCCCTGAAACACTAATTGATTCGCTTCCTTATTTGGTGTACCATAGCAAGGTAAATTTATCTTTGTGAAATGAACATGATGTACTGTTTTCTCTGGGTTGGTGGACAGCCAAAACTATTTTGACTCTTTGACGCACTTTATCAACAGACGTTTGTTTGTCGAATATGTCCGTGTTGGCCAGGAGTACAGATGCATGCTATTTTTTTTCCCAGTGTTGTAGGTCTGATATGGCTTGTTGTTTGTCTGCCTACTGCCCATTTTATGGCTGGTCGGTTGCATCTCTGTCATGGGTTGTGCATGCATGTTGTGGGTGGTCTGTCTGTCTGTGACATCTGTCTTCAAAGAAACATAGACCTTCGTGTTCTTGTAACGTCTTGGAAATGAACCTTAACATACCTTGTGCTGCATTTCCCATTAATCACCTCCTTTACGTACTTCATTCACAACGTCAGTTTGGTTTGCTCAAGAGACAATATGGTCATTTTTCCACGATAATTAATGTAAGGTGTTTTAATGAAAATGTCTAGCCTTGCCATTGTAAATGCTGCTGAGTACATAAGAGCATGACTCGACTGGTGACTAAAACACGTGTAAACATTCCATTGAGGGTGTCTGCCTATGAATGGTCCGTCAGAGAGAAGGGTGCTGGGGCATGGGGGATGGAGGAGGAGCGGAGGGAGCTGTGGAAATTTCCAGGCACATGGGAGAGTGGTGTGCACATGGAGAAGGAGAGTAATCCACGTTTATTGTGGCACATCATTAAAATCCACCGACCATCGCCCTCATGATTGGGACAGAACGATTTATCCATCGAGGCACACACTCATCGTCGTGCGTTGTTCCCTTACGAGGAGCTTCAACGCAAGACGAGGACATTGGGCCCAAGCCTGTGCAATGGTTGCCAACCTATGCTTGCCCATGCCCCATCCTTCTTTTCAAAGCTGACCTGAAACGCATCCATCATGACTTCAATAATTAAATGAGGCCCTGGTTCACGTTGCGAGCATTTCGTTCGGTCAATTCCGTAGGTCTGACTGGATAAGACTTCAAAACAAAAGCTTTCGGTTTTTGGTTACAGCCGTCTAACCATCAGTGATCCGACACGTTGCGCTCATGCCACTGACATGAAGTCGCAGAAGGGATCTCCATGGGGACGTACGTTTCTGAAAAAGGGAAGAAACAAAAAAGCCTCTGTCTGTTTTATCTGCGAATATTTTCGTACTTTCGTTTATTTATTTATTTTTGTGCATACCTTTTTATGAAGACAATAGGCTTATTTTTATGAACAGTTGTAAATACTAAATTTTGTTTACCAAAGCAGGAATATTTCTGCAGTCAGTGTAATTGATGATATTAACAGACGCTTGAAATTGGCTGGCTGGACGTTTTCTAATATAAACTAGAACATCATTCGGTGGAGAGCATACCTCCGCCAGGTTGAACAGTTTATGGTTTGAATCCCACTGATGGGCCGAATCTGGATTCAGACCTGAACCAAAATCAAATTGGCTTGTTCTTGTCACCTAACCAACTCGTCCACCAAGTTTCATCCAAATCAATTTCATCAACTTCTGAAATATGCTGTACATAGTTTTTGGCCCCACCTCTCAATTATGAAGAAACACTTTATAAATACATTTTAAAAATTAGCAATTGTCATTCTCAATTGAATCGATTTGTCCTTGTCATTCTCCCAACCTGTCCACCAAGTTTTGTCCAAATCCGTCCATAAACTTTTGAAGATATCCTTCTCACAGACAGACACAGGGGTGAATTACCAATTCTACCAATGCTCACGATTACCAATTCGTATAGTCTATCAATTTGGGCCTTACCAAATTGTAGTCGACCACCAGGGTGCCCACAGACTACACGGAAAAAAAAGAAGAAAAAAAAGATCACACAACTTGTTTGGAAGAATATAATTGAGGAAGGAATTTATTTCCACGTCGATTGGACAATGAAGAGCGCAGATTAAATTTCAACGCTCGGTTGGATGTTGTGACACTTCACGCAACAAACAGAACATCTTGGAAACGGATGTACGTTTCTATGTACGTTTCTATGATCGTATTACGTGGAGGAGGACCCTCCCCGCAAACTCTCCTTCAAAGTGGAAACTGTGAGCATGTGCTGCGCCCACTATTACTAATATTAGGTGCACTGGAAAGCAATGTCGTTTTTTAAACCTGTGCACACAGCTTAAAAAAAAAAAATGACATTACTTTCCGGTACCCCAACACTATTCCGCAAACACTTGTGTGACATGGTTTAATCTACAAATTCGAAATGATGTTAGTTTAAAAAATGACATTACTTTCCGGTACCCCAACACTATTCCACAAACACTTGTGTGACATGGTTTAATCTACAAATTCGGAATAAAGTTAGTTTAAAAAATGACATTACTTTCCGGTACCCCAACACTATTCCGCAAACACTTGTGTGACATGGTTTAATCTACAAATTCGAAATGATGTTAGTTTAAAAAATGACATTACTTTCCGGTACCCCAACACTATTCCGCAAACACTTGTGTGACATGGTTTAATCTACAAATTCGAAATGAAGTTAGTTTAAAAAATAAAATGAAATGACTATCAAACGAAAATGTGATCCGATAATATGCATCCTCTGTCTGCTTTGGGTATCACAAAAAGCAACACTAAGTTGTGTTAATTTAATCCAAATATGTGCTGCCCTCTTGCGATGGGTAGCAGATGCCACCTCGTGTCCTGATGAGAAGTGGTAATGCTTGTACTTAGAAATGGTCTCAAAAGTTTCCATTGAGCTGTTCAACATTACGTTGTGGTTGATGTTGGGCCGGTGGTTAATTGATGTGATGTCGTTTAACGCGGCCAACACACTTACATGTCAGAAAGGTGGCGGTTGTAGCAGGAATATGAAAGTATACATGTTTGAATCTATGCTCACCGTGATCTAAACAAAGCTCACGGGGGAGCTTGTACAGGTATTGCACGCGCCAATGACAAGATTTGGTTGAATCGAGGGCAATGATATGTTTCGCTCAGTCCAAAAGCGTCAACAGTCATTATTGCACGCGTCCCCCAAACCCCTTGTCGTCAGCGTTGGCCTCGTTTGCCAGGTGCACGACTCTGCATTCAAACCAACTGTCAGGTTTTTGCATGTACACGATTGCTGTTTAATTACTACCTTGTACAAAACTCAATTATGTGTCCTGTCTTTCACATTCAGACGGTTTGCTCTCACTTCCTGAGGAAGCCAACCTGGTGCTGGAATGGTGCAATCACGGTCGAATTCCAGGCCACGTTGCTGTGGAGACTAAGCCCCTGCTCGTGGAGGAGGAGGAGGAAGGTGCTGGCGGTGGAGCGGGTGCCAGTGGGAGTGTCTCGGGTGTAACGCTTTCTCACTGTCTCAATCTGTTCACCAAACCAGAGGTTCTCGCCCCAGAGGAGGCCTGGTGAGGAGTTTTTGTTTTTTTGTACAAAGCCGAGGCTCAACGAAGAGCTCAAACACATAACAGACCAAAACAAGAAGAACTTAGTGGTGTTGGGGTGATGTTGTGACTTAAAAAAACATGGATTGGGTGGTAGCTGAACACCTTTTGGAAACGAATGGAGTAGACCAGGACTAGAAGTCGAGGTGTGAAATATTTTGAGGCATATTTATCTATTTTCTGGGTCACCTTGCAGTGCTTTGAATGAAGTGAGCGGATGTTGAGTTTCATGGTGTGTGCAGTGTGAGCTTCCTCGGTAGAACATGATAATCAACTTGGGATATTTGTCAACCTTCATCGGAACAAGCAGGTTATCCACATGGTTGGTTCATGGGGTTTATTATCATCGTTTCCTTCAAATATCAATCTAAAAGTCACTAACCTTTGACCTTTCCAAGTGATGTACATAATCCTCCTATCCCCCTCCCAAGGTTCTGCCCTCAGTGCAAAACTCACCGGCAGGCATCAAAGCAACTGCTCCTTTGGCGTCTCCCAAACGTGCTGATTCTGCAGCTCAAACGGTTTTCTTTTCGCAATATCCTCTGGAGGGATAAAATCAACGCCATGGTGGATTTCCCCATCAGGTGAGCCACGGTTACCCTGATTAAATGATCAAGCTGATACAATTACCAGACGTTCCCCCAGCATTCCCAAGGCCATGCCTGACATTTGGCCCATCACACGCCTGCTCTGGTGCATGTAGTTATGTAGTGGACAAAATAAATGGGAAAAACCTGGGTAAATGAGGGACACTATGTTAGGCAATGGCTCCCACACAGGTGTGGCCATATGTCACATTGTGTGGCAGCCATATTAGCTTGAAAGCCAATATTTAAATTTAAAAAATCCCCTCTCTGAAACCGCTTCACGGATCGATGTGAAACCTGTCATGGCTGGTGAAAATGTGATACTTGAAAACAGCTGAAGGAATTTAAATCAAACTTGTTTATTTTTAGGACAGTGAACGAGGGCATCTACCCATTGTGGGACTATGCGGAGGCATATTGGCGACAGTCGCATTGTTCTAGTTAGGATAAGGAATTAAAACATTTTTGGCTGGTATACCACTTCACCTATGATGTCATCATTATCATGCTTTTGTTCCCCATTCTGCATGGGTGTCACTCCAATCCTGAAAGTTTTGTCTCAATCGGACATGTGGTTGCTGAGAAAAACGGGGTTTAGCCCATACGGATGGACGGACGGACGGCCCGACAACATAATGCCTCTGGCCACCTTCGGGGGCGGAGGCATAAAAATGACCCGAAGCATGCCTGGCCGGCTGCAAGAGGAGACTCTTTGGGCATGTTTGGCAGGGGCTTCAGTGACAAAGACAGCTCAACTTGCTGATTCACGAGCAAGGGTATTGAAGGTTATGTTGGCAGGTAACTCCAAGGGAAAATATATCATCAGCAAAGGGCAACAGTGGGCGGAAGAGCATACTCCAGAATCATGACGTCCATTAGAAGTACAAGGGAAAGCAGGCGAGCAACTGCAGATCAATCGACTGTAAATTTCAATCTGAGGCGCGAGCAGCCAGTTTCAGTCCGCCGAGAACTCCACCGAGCAGGATACCATAGTCTGGTTGCAGTGCACAAACAACCACTCATCACACCTGACAAGGCACGTTTGCGAGTCCAGTGGTGCAAAGAGCACAAGCAACGGACTACCGAGCAGTGGAGACATGTGACATGGTCAGATGAACAATCCTTCACCATGTTCTCGACAAACGGACGAGTGAACGTGTGGTGCCAACTTAAATGACTCTTCAACCCTGAGTGCTTGGCTCCAACAGTGAAGGGTTCTGTCATGTTGTGCTGTGCATTTTCATGGCGTCGTTTTGGTGCAGTCATTCCCTTTGAAGGCAAGGTCATTTGCAATCGCTACTTAATGGTACTGAGTGATAATCTTCACCTCATGTTGCAGCATTTCCTTCATGCTGGGAGGGGTGTCTTCTGGGATGACAACGCCCCCATCCACAGAGCACATGGGGTCGCCCAATGGTTTGATGAGCATGACACTGATGTTATTCATATATCATGGCCTTCTCATTCACCAGATCTGAACCCAATTGAGCATTTATTGTATATTCTGGAATGACGCCGGAGACAGAACGTATTCCACCTCCATCAAACAGGTGTGAGTTGATTGACTTTCTTGTGGGAGAAAGGTGCCGCATCCCTCCTGCAGAATTCCACACGCTGGTGGACTCCATGCCACGGCACATACAGGCCGCATGTGGTGGCCCAGCGCCCTATTAAGTGACTACATTGGTCTTTCCATTTTTGTTTTTGTCCACTACCGGTGCATAGTTATTAAGTGAACCATGTCATCCAAACCTGAATTTCAAATTCCAACTATCAGAGCTGTTGTCTTTATGCACTCCTCTACAGGCTGGGGGCAAAGTTTCTCTTTGCCGAAACGTTTTCACTTGTATCCTTCGGTGATTGTTTTTAGCACCGGCTTAGATACAAAGTTTATTCCCTCCTTCAGCAAAAGTGGATGGAGGTTATGTGTTCACCCCTGTCTGTATGAGCACTATATCTCAAAGTTGTGGATGGATTCAGACAAAACTTGGTGGGCAGGTTGGGTGTGTGATGAGGACGAGTTGATTGGATTCCAGTGAAGATCCGGATCCAGAAAGTAGAATTTAAAAAAAACAAGCATTACTCCTAGGTCCCCCGTCGGTGAAGTGATGCGAGTTGACAAAATGGAAGACGCAAAGCGGCCATCTTGGATTTTGACGTAGCGACCCAATTTTCAATAGCGTTCTTCCTTATGCCCAGATACACCCACACACCAGATTAGAAGTTGGTACTTCGCTTATTTTTCAAGATATTCCGCTCACAAGGTTCAGACATACATGGCGTCAGACATACTGGATTTTACTCAGACATACTGGCGTACTGGAGTACTTCAGATCAGACATACTGGAGTCAGACATCAGACATACTGCGTCAGACATACTGGCCACCACATACTGGTGGCCATCTTGGATTTTGACGTGGGTTGCACCCACACACCAAATTAGAATTCGGTCGTTCGCTTATGCATGCATGCACGCACGCACGCACGGACGGGCGGACACACACACGGACGGAGGGGAAAACCATAGTCCCCCTTTCGCTCCGCGGTGTGACGGGGGACAACAAGCGTTACGCCTCGGTCCCCCGTCGGTGAAGTGATGTGAGTTGACAAAGTGGAAGACGCAAGGCGGCCATCTTGGGTTTGACGTGGCGACCCAATTTCCAATAGCGTTCTTCCTTATGCCGAGATACACCCACACACCAGATTAGAAGTCGCCTAGGCCCCCCGTCATTGAAGTGATGTGAGTTGACAAAGTGGAAGACGCAAGGCGGCCATCTTGGATTTTGACGTGGCGATCCAATTTTCAACAGCGTTCTTCCTTATGCCTGGATACACCCACACACCAGATTAGAAGTTGGTACTTCGCTTATTTTTCAAGATATTCCGCTCACAAGGTTCAGACATATATATGGTGGCGGCCTTCTTGGATTTTGACGTGGCGACCCAATTTTCAATGGCGTTCTCTCTTATGCGTAGATACACCCACACACCAGATTAGAAGTTAGAAGTTCGTTTATTTTTCAAGATATTTCGCTCACAAGGTTCAGACGTATATATGATGGCGGCCATCTTGGATTTTGACGTGGCGATCCAATTTTCAATAGCGTTCTTCCTTATGCCTGGATACACCCACACACCAGATTAGAAGTTGGTACTTCGCTTATTTTTCAAGATATTCCGCTCACAAGGTTCAGACACCGCACGTGACAAAGCCGAATGCCTCAACTCTGTGTTTGCCTCTAAATCTTGTGTCCCAAACCCATCTCTCTCTGTTCCCACCTTTCCCAGTCGAACCCAACTGCTCCTGGACTCTGTGTCCTTCTCTCCTGTCAAGGTGGAGAAGTTTCTGTCAAACCTCGACTCTGATTCTGCAACTGGACCAGACGGCATCAGCCCACGGGTCCAAAAATTCTGCTCTACCGCTCTATCTCACCCTCTCTCTGTTCTTTTCACCCTCTCTTTTGCTCAAAGTCATCTGCCAGCATCTTGGAAATCAGCAAACATTACCGCTTTACACAAAAAAGGTGCAAAAACAGATCCTTGCAACTACAGACCAATCAGCCTGCTTCCAATATTATCAGCAAAGTCATGGAATCCATCATTTCTTCGGATATCAAATCCTTCCTCTTCTCCAATGGCTTGATCTCTGATCATCAATTTGGATTTAGACCAGGTCATTCTACTCTGGACATGTTGCTTCTGCTGTCTCAACAATGGATGGTGGTCCTCAATGCCAAACAGGAAATCAGAGCTGTCTCACTTGACATATCACGTGCCTTCGATACGGTCTGGCACCCAGCTCTCCTCACCAAACTCTCCTCCTATGGTATCCATGGAAATCTCCACTCATGGCTTGCGGACTTCCTCTCTGGTCGAAGGCAACGTGTGGCCCTGAATGGATTTCTCTCATCTCCCCTTCCTGTTCTGGCTGGAGTTCCCCAAGGTAGTGTTCTGGGCCCTGTGCTATTTCTGGTCTTCATCAATTATCTCTCCGACTCTCTGGAAAATCCTCTCTATCTCTTTGCTGATGACTCCACTATCTGCCGCACCATTCCTCATCCCTCAGATCGGCACTCTGCAGCCTCCTCACTCTCTGCAGACCTGGAAAAAAATCACAGACTGGTGGAACATGTCTTTCAATCCTGACAAATCGCACACTTTCACAATGTCTCTCCGAACGGACCGACTGGAAAACCCTCCCATCTACTTTCTCAACAATCCTCTCCAAGAAGTTCTGTCGCTCAAGCTTTTGGGTCTCACTATCTGCCATGATCTTTCTTAGGAAAACCACATTTCCAAGCTGGCCTCCAAAGCCAGTCGCCGACTGAGCATCCTCCGTCGTGCGAAGTCCTTCCTTGGCACACCTGAGCTCCTCACCACATACAAGGCTTTCATCCGCAGCTCAATGGAATACTGTTCCCCCCTCTGGGCTGGTGCTCCTGCCTCACACCTAGCTCGGCTTCACGCTGTTGAAACCAAAGCTTTCAGAATCATTGGAATCTCCTGCAATGAAGTTAACTCAGAGGGCCTTTCACTCACTCACCGCAGGCAGGTTGGTGGTCTTTTTGTCTTCTACCGACTCCTCTCCGGCCTTGCTCCCCCAGCTCTCTCTGTGCTCTGCCCAATATTCCTTCAGGTCGCACAAGATCTGCGTGCAACCCTCTTATGGTTAAACTGCCAAAATCTAGGCTCTCTGCTCACCTTCACTCTTTGATGCCCCTTTTCTCCTGCCTCTGGAACAAACTCCCCCACTCCCTTCAATCCCACCCCTCCCTCCAGGTCTTTAAAACAGCTGTTCACCACCATCTCTTATCTTCCCCCATCCAAAACGTTGATCTATTCTACCCCCGCTAATTCACCCGATACTTTTTTTTTTTTTTTTTTTAATTCCAACTTCTTTCCTTGAAGTCCTTGCAGTGTTCATATGTTTTATACCTCTCCCACCTCCCCCAAAGCCCTCCCCCTCCCACATTTCTCCCGTTGTCCCTGCTCTCAAATGTTGTGTTTGTGTCTTTCCCCCTCTCTCCCCATCTTGTCGCTCCCCTTATTTTTTGTGTTTTGTGTGTCGGTTTGACTTTTTGTGTGATTAATGTTCGCTCTTTCACGAGCCTCGATGTTGTATTAAAAAAAAAAAAAAAGACATACATGGCGGTGGCCATCTTGGATTTTGACGTGGGTTGCACCCACACACCAATTTAGAATTCGGTCCTTCGTTACGCACGCACGTCCGCCCGCACGGACGCACACACGGATGGAGGGGAAAACAATAGTCCTTTCGCTCCGCGGTGCGACGGGGGACAAACAATTTATTCTTCACAATTGAGAGACATGGCCAAAAACGATACATAGCACGATATCTCAAAAACTTGTAGATGGGCTCTGACAAAACGATGTGGATGAGTTGGGCAGGTGTTAAAAACAAACCGATTCGATTTTGGTTCAGGTCCAGATGCAGATCGGGCCTGTCAGTGGGATACAAAATGTAAGCTGTTCAGCCTGGTGGAGGTGTGTGCTCTCTACCAAGTTCCGTTCCTGTTTTAGTTTGTTACTCCTGCCAGGGAGTAATGCATTCGTGTGTGTGTGTGTGTGTGTGTGTGTGTGTGTGTGTGTGTGTGTGTGTGTGTGTGTGTGTGTGTGTGTGTGTGTGTGTGTGCGTGCGCGTGGTTGTGAACAAGACATCTGGAAAAGTTCTGAACAGATTTGGATGAAAGTTGGTGGGATGATTGCACTTGGGATAAGGAAGAATTGATTAGTTTTTGGTGAAGCTCAGGAAATTATTCCGGATCCAGGAAGTTTTTTGGGGAATTTTTTTTTATGTTTTCCTTTAAAAACCATTTTCTCTGCAATAATTGGACCGATTTAGAGCAAATTTTTACCATAGGAGGGACTCGGTCTGCAGAATATTTTAATGGTAATTATGACGTCACAGGTCACGTGGTTCGGCCGCCATATTGTGAGTGAAAAACACAAATCCAATTTTCTCCAAAACGCCTGAACAGATCGAGGCCAAACTTTGCAGGCAGAATCGCATACCCATGTCGAACAAAAAATTCAGCGAGCATGATGTCATGCATCATATGTTTTCAGAGTTATGACGTTTTTAAGCACAAACATTTAAAACCTAGCTCCTCCCTCATTTGTGATACAATCGAGGGGAAATTTCACAAATCTGTTCAGCATATCAGTCTACTAAAATGGCCTTTTGGAATTTGCGATAGGTCACGTGGTTTGGCAGATATCGTTAATTAAATGCAAATAATAAAAACATTTATATCTCTTGAACCACTTCATTGATCGACCTCATACTGTAGTAGAAGTCATGAAGAGTAACAAGTGTGCAAAATTTGAAGATGATTGGATGTACGGTCTGGAAGCTGGAAGTTGTTATTGCGTGAAGAAGAGTCTTCGACTGTGGACGATCAATTAATTTATCACATGTACAGACTTGCAGGCATCGTTTGACACAATCTCCTGGGTTAATTTGAACCTCAAATAAAATTATAATTCCAGATTTGTCAATGGCTGAGGTATATTAACAAACGAATAAAACATTTGGCAAAATTCGAACTTTTTTTAGAAAGATCGCATATTCAACCAGGGTTGTGAGAGGGTGAGGAAGAAGAAACCTCGCATGGGCTTCCCAGACCAAAAAATAATTCTGGCTCTGCAATTTTCAGGTTTATTTATCGATATATCTACATATCTGGGCAGTGTCTGTTGTCACTGAACTACTCCCTGAAACTTTTATTTCTGTGGTTGTGAAGTGTTTTTAATAACGTGGTGGTGGTTTTGAATCACGTGGTGGTGAGGTATTTTGAATTATGTGGTGGTGAGGTGTTTTTCATTTCGTGGCTGGTGTTTTTAATTTCGTGGCCGTGAGGTGTTTTTTATTTTGTGGCTGTGAGGTGTTTTTAATTTCGTGTTTTGTGGCTGTGAGGTGTTTTTAATTTCGTGGCTGAGGTGTTTTTAATTTTGTGGCTGTGAGGTGTTTTTAATTTCATGTTTCGTGGCTGTGAGGTGTTTTTAATTTCGTGTTTTGTGGCTGTGAGGTTTTTAATGTCGTGTTTTGTGGCTGTGAGGTGTTTTTAATTTCGTGTTTAGTGGCTGTGAGGTGTTTTTAATTTCGTGTTTCGTGGCTGTGAGGTGTTTTTAATTTCGTGTTTCGTGGCTGTGAGGTGTTTTTAATTTCGTGTTTCGTGGCTGTGAGGTGTTTTTAATTTTGTGGCTGTGAGGTGTTTTTAATTTTGTGGCTGTGAGGTGTTTTTAATTTTGTGGCTGTGAGGTGTTTTTAATTTTGTGTTTTGTCGCTGTGAGGTGTTTTTAATTTCATGTTTTGTGGCTGTGAGGTGTTTTTATTTTAGTGTTTCGTGGCTGAGGTGTTTTTAATTTCGTGTTTTGTGGCTGTGAGGTGTTTTTAGTTTCGTGTTTCGTGGCTGTGAGGTGTTTTTAATTTCGTGTTTCGTGGCTGTGAGGCGTTTTTAATTTCGTGTTTCGTGGCTGTGAGGTGTTTTTAATTTCGTGTTTTGTGGCTGAGGAGTAGTGTATATATGTTGCTTCTGGGACACTCTCATTTTCCCATTGACTTACATGTTAATTTTTCCCCTCCCTCATTGCCCCTAAACACCTCTATTTCTCTCACCCTGTTCTTTACGAACCTTCTAACCTTTTGACATGTTATCCTTATTCATTAGACCACTTAAACAATGGTCCTTCTGTGTGAACCTGTGATCCTTCTGACCTTATGGACCTTTTACTCTTAATATCATCTGGTGAATCATCTTTGGCCCACTCAAACAACGACCCTACAAATATTTGTTTATGTGTGGGAAATAATTTAATTCTCTTGCCACTCTCTTCACCACCTAATATATTAACAAAAAATATGTTTGAGTTTGGTTCTTTATTAAGATATTTTAACTGAGCTAAGATAAAATGGTAAACCTCCCTCAATGTTCTTGTTTGAGCGCCTCCAGTGCCACATACCATTTTTAAATTAAAGTATATATTTTCCTGACAACCATCAAAGTTTTCCGTCCACTCAAAAATATTTCCATCTTTTTTACCCAATTCACCGGTATTTAAATTAATTGTACACCGCTCCTTTCCTATGCCACCTCCAGGCATTGCAAATCGTCATTGCCGGGCACCGAAGGGGGCTCGGCAGTGACGCACGCTGAAAGAGAGTACTCAGTTTTCACTCTGGTTTCTTGTTTGTTTGTTTGTTTTCTTGCTTTCTTGGTTGTCCGGGCGATATCTCAGCCATCCTTCAAGCTAAGAAGCTGAAATTTCGGCACAATAGTGAGCAAGTCATTTGTCAAAAACGGTATTTTTTGTTTTTTGATTAATCAATTAATTGAGGAGTTATTTAATTATTAGCGTTTAATTAAGTACTTATTTAATTAATTAAATTTCCTTTCTCTTCTGACCATTAACTCAGGCACCTTTTGAGTTAGGAAGCTGATATTTGGACATGCCAATGACCAGGTGATTTGGCTGCAAATGCTATTTTTGATTTATTAATTAATCAATTAATCGATTAATTATTTAATTATTCGATTAATGACAAAAAATTTTTTTTTTTTAAAGTTACACATTCTGATGAAATGGTGGTGGTTTATGTGTTCTCTGACCGAATTGATTAATAATTTATTTTTTTATGATTATTATTTATTTATTTTCATTATTAATCATACATTTATTTTCTTTCTCATTTGGCCAATATCTCAGGCACCTTTTGAGCTGGGAAGCTAATATTTGGACATGAGTGACCAAGTGATGTGGCTATCAAGGATATTTTTGATTTATTGATTAATCATTTCATCTATTAATTATTTATTGATTAATCGATTAATTATTTATTGAGTAATCAATTAATTATTTAATTTTTTATAAATGACTTATTTAATTAAATTTCTAAAAGATACATCTTCGGATGAAGCACTAGTGGTTTAGTTATGCGATTAGCCAATTGATTATGAAAATATTTTGTGATAATCTTTTATTGATTTTAATTATACAATTAATCAATCAATTAGTGTACACCTCTCCCTCCCAATGCAGCCTCAATGAGCTGCACTGCGGTATTGCCGGGCGCCAGAGGCGCCCCGGCAATGCCGCGCTGCAGCATATTTAATTTGGCATGGGGCGGTGTACTTTGAATGTATTTGTACTTGTCTTTTATTGATTTTAATTATACAATTAATCAATCAATTAGTGTACACCTCTCCCTCCCAATGCAGCCTCAATGAGCTGCACTGCGGTATTGCCGGGTGCCGGAGGCGCCCCGGCAATGCCGCGCTGCAGCATATTTAATTATTTGGCATGGGGCGGTGTACTTTGAATGTATGTGTACTTGTTTGTTTTCTTTCTTGGTTGTCCGGACGATATCTCAGCCATCCTTTGAGCTAGGAAGCTGAAATTTCGGCACAGTCGTGAGCAAGTCCTTTGTCAAATACGGTATTTTTTGTTTTTTGAATAATCAATTAATTGAGGAGTTATTTAATTATTAGCGTTTAATTAAGTACTTATTTAATTAATTAAATTTCATTTCTCTTCTGACCATTATTAACTCAGGCACCTTTTGAGTTAGGAAGCTGATATTTGGACATGCCAATGACCAGGTGATTTGGCTGCAAAGGATATTTTTGATTTATTAATTAATCAATTAATCGATTAATTATTTAATTATTCGATTAATGACCCAAAAAATTTTTTTTTTTAAGTTACAGATTCTGATGAAATAGTGGTAGTTTATGTGTTCTCTGACCAAATTGATTACCAATTTAATTTTTTTATGATTATTATTTATTTATTTTCATTATTAATCATTTATTTATTTTCTTTCTCATTTGGCCAATATCTCAGGCACCTTTTGAGCTGGGAAGCTAATATTTGGACATAAGTGACCAAGTGATGTGGCTATCAAGGATATTTTTGATTTATTGATTAATCATTTCATCTATTAATTATTTATTGATTAATCGATTAATTATTTATTGAGTAATCAATTAATTATTTAATTTTTTATAAATGACTTATTTAATTAAATTTCTAAAAGATACATCTTCGGATGAAGCACTAGTGGTTTAGTTATGCGATTAGCCAATTGATTATGAAAATATTTTGTGATAATCTTTTATTGATTTTAATTATACAATTAATCAATCAATTAGTGTACACCTCTCCCTCCCAATGCAGCCTTAATGAGCTGCACCGCGGTATTGCCGGGCGCCGGAGGCGCCCCGGCAATGCCGCGCTGCAGCATATTTAATTATTTGGCATGGGGCGGTGTACTTTGAATGTATGTGTACTTGTTTTCTTTCTTGTTCTCTTATTTGTTTTGTAAATTGTTTTACCAGTTGTCTTTTCAATTATACCTATTTGATATTTTTCACATTCGTTATGTTTACCATTTATATACCAAGGTTGATTACACCTCCACTCTTTAGTCTGGTTGGTACTTGGTTCTATCATTTATATAATTGTAAAAAGGCGGCGGTAGCCCGTTAAAATCCCTAACCCCCCTTTTTAACTTATCACTTATATACTTATATAACCATAAGGGAGACTATCAATTCCATTTTCTAAAATAAACCTCTTATCATCAAAAGCCCCCAATGCTTTCTTATTCACCTCTTCTGAATATAATTTATGTTTATAACTTCTTATTCCATTAATCTTTCTAAACTCTTCTTTCTTTGTTGTTAAACAGTTATAATAATCCTTAAAGTTTATTGTTTCTTTAATGACATTTTTCTTTATGCCTTTTAACTTCTTATCAGTTTTTTCAACGTTATTCACAATGTATTTATAAGCATAAGCCTTAGACCTCAATCCCACAAATTCACTCATGACATTTCCTCCTAATTCATCCTTGAACTTTCCAATCACCTTTTTATTTTTAGAAGAGAACAACTCACTCTCTGGACTGTAATTACTAGTGTCATAGATATTAATGTCCTTTTTCATGTCTGAATAAACATCATCAGTATTAATTTGCAAAATAAAACTATCTGTATCCATATAAAGTAGATTAACATCATTTTGATATTTCTTCCTCAAGTTATTATAAAAGTAATCATACATTAATGACTTTGATAAATCAAGAATTGATGTTCCAATATAAATAGGTTTGTTCATTTCAATACTCTCTTTAATCAAATGGATTGCACAAAAGTTCTCAGTAAAGACCTCAGCTCTAGTAAAACTCGGTCTATTAATTAATTTTGATGCTTGTTCCCAAGATGTTGATAGTCTGATATTTTGTCTTTTCCTCACATTCTCCATGGTCTTACCAAAGACCGCATTATTCATCAATTTATAAAAGTCTTTCTCAAAATCTGTTTTTGACTCTGTTCTTCTTTGTGTATTAAAATCAATGTACCCCTTCAACCAATGACTTTGATTGAACTTTAGAACCCTATGGATCTTCTCTACTCTTAGACCTTTTGATAAATATTGTCGCAAATTTCTTTGGTGTAGAACATAATTTTTCTTGTTATATAATGTAGTAAGTAATTTTTCTGTTGATTCACCTATATTAAATGATTGTTGATAATCACTTAACCACTCCTTCTTTGGACTTTCCTTTTCACAAGCAAATGGGAGATCTTTGTGTAGGTTATGAAGTTCTTCTGGATATTTCAAATCGACCTCAAAATAATAACCAACCTTTGAATCATCCAATTCTTTTTGTGTAGAGATACATACATCTTGTAAAACCTTTTTGTAATCTTTTTCCTTTACCCATCTAAGTTTTCCATAAGGAAGAGCCTGAGACATTGCCCAGCCATACAGGTTGTTCGCATCATAATACATCAAGTAGGAGCTCTCTACCGATGGATCATAATTTGGAATGTACTTGTTATTTGCTTTAGCATATCTCTTTGAACAGACTTGTGAAATTCCTCCTCTCTTTGCCTTTTCAATCATCAAAAGCATATCAACATCGGTTATCAAATCCAAAGCTTGTTTTGTCATTTTTAACATCGCGCTCCAAGCCAATCCAGGAGCAGTGTAATAGTGAGCAGGATCCAATCCATATCCAGAATGACAGATTGTTCTGAAAGCCTCAAACACATCAGCCAACAAAAGCACATCAGTTTTGAGGTACAAATCGTGATACTCACCAAGATTCTTAATGTTATATTTTTTCCAAACATTTTGTGCGTGTACATAATCTTTATCAGATATATGACTATTATTTAATTTGTTATAGAAATTTTCTTTTAAAGGAAGTTGTGTTTCATTGAATCTCTCAAATGAGTCCATATAGTCATAGGGGTAAATTCCCTTTTGTGTTAGAAAATCTTTATCTAAAAAATACTCTGAAAGACATGGAAACTCTTTTAGATTTTGAACCAAGTTAGCCAATGGACTTGCCATGAATTTAAATGTATCAAGAAATCTGATATGAGTAATAGGAGATGTGTGAATTGTTTTTGTGAATGAAATGTATTTCTGATCCGTGTTTGGAATTGCTGAGATACTTCCAGAAGTCTTTGAGAGTTCCTTGATAAATAGATGTGTATCATAATGAGCGTTGTTATGAAGAAAGGCAGGAATGAAAGAGGGGAGTTGATAATTAATATTACAACTTTGATGAGCCGGACCTCTATATTTACCAGTGAGATGACAATGGTCTCTAACCTTTCGACCTTTACCAATTTTCTCCTCACAAATATGACAGACATTGTTTTTTATAAATTCCCTTTTTTCTTTACTTGTTAAGGACATTGGTTTATTGGTTTCTCTCATTATCTTGGTTAATCGAACACAGTCTTTTTCTCGTCGTTTCACAAACTCCTCTGGGGTATTTGAGCTTCTATACATCTCTAACTTGTTATATTTATCACCAACGGCTGATTTGATATAATAACAAAAACCACAAGGAGTATGTTTTTGATATTTATTTGTGTATGATTCTTTTGGATCTGGAGAAGCAGTATCAATTTTTTCTAAAATACTTTCAAAATCAGCATATATAACAAATGGATGTTTTATTGTTTTCTTTTCATCTTTGAATGTGATCTTTGAGTCTTTTTTAGGCATGTTGATTACCGTTGATTTATGTTCACCACAATAATTTGAATGTTTATCTAATCTTTCTTGTGTATGGAAGAAGTTAAGACAACACATACAAATATATATTTTATTTGTTCTTTTACATACTTGTGGTTTTATTAATTTTGTAATATCTTTGATGTATGTATAATGTGAATTTTCGTCTGAATTAAAATATAGAAGATTAATATGAGTTTGTTTACAATTGTCAGAAAGCTTTAAAACCTGAATGTTGTTTGTTTCTGTTAGACCATAAACATTAACTGATAAATTATTCAACTTTTCAAATTTAGGAATATCATTTAAAGTCATCGGAAACTTTAGATCTTTCGTATTTAATGTATTCTCATATTTTTTATAATGAGATACTCTTTCATCATGAAAATGTGGAGGATGTAAGTGTGCTAGAATAGACCAGAGAAAACATTTATTGTCTTTATTTTTGATATTGATAACTGCTTTTCTATTTTTGATAACACTGGGTAAATCAATGTAAGAAGAAGCTTTTAGAGGATCTGATTTAAGAATACTAGGGCGTGCCCGCACGTACGTGCTTGCCCGTACGTGCGTGCAAAAAAACATGCGTGCAAACAACAACAAAAAAAAACTTTGAAACCACGTGGCAGTAACGACCACAGAACCCCCCCCCTCTATTTACATGAAATGGTTTGGTCCATTCGCAAAGCCCACAGAACCCCCCCCCCCCCCCTCTATTTACATGAAATGGTTTGGTCCATTCGCAAAGCCAAAGCGAACGGCTTGCGAGTACGGTGACCATACCTTGGGAACCACTTGTCCGATTAATTTCAAACCTTGAAAAGGCACATCCTCGGGTCCCCAGCAATATACCTGGCAAGTTTCAAGTATATCGGACCGGTAGTTGCCGAGAAACAGCGGTCGCATACAGACAGACAGACAGACACACAGAGATTACTGGAATTATAGATAGATGAATGTCTATGTAAATAATTTTTCCTATATTGAATCCACTTCCTACGATTGAATTATCCACATCTTGCTCTTGTTTAATAAGTTCATCATAGACTCCTGATGTTTTAAAATCTTGATATGAAGATATAAAGTGTGGCTCAGTTCTCATGTATGGTGTATCTATAACTCCTTTGTCCTTTGTCATTTCTAATTTTACTCCCATATAAAATTTAAGTGGTTTCATTTCTTTTAGTGTTTTTTCAATCAACATTTGAACAGCAGGTTTAACTATTTCTACAGCATCAACTATAGACTCTGGTTCAGGAGGTTTGAAGTTAAAGACTCTTATTTTAATATGTCCTTTGAATGCACCATCAGAGTTTTTAATAGTAAACAATTTTGACAAGTGTTTGTTAGTTTTAAGATGGGCTTTAAACCCCTTCTTGAGGATGGTTGTTTTACAGACCTTACAATGTTTTGTTTTAGGTGGAAGAGGGGAAAGTTTGTTAAGAATGTTGTATGTATGTTTTGCGGTGAGAATATGTTGTTTATAATATTTTACTTCCTTCTCGCAAGTATCACAATAAACCATATTTATAGCGTGAGAAAACGTGGTGTTTTATATATATCACTGTGCTTAAAATAAAACACTTTTGAGCTTTACAGCTCCGTTTTATATATATCGCTGTGCTTAAAATAAAACACTTTTGAGCTTTACAGCTCCGTTTTATATATATATCGCTGTGCTTAAACTAAAACACTTTTTCACTCAGAATCATCGAAGTCATAACTATCACATGAATACTCAGAATCATACTCAGAGTCATCAATAAAGCTACTCTCATAACTATCATTTGAGCACAAACTATTAGTATCATAACTATCATCTGTGTTCAATGAAATACTATCATCACCATCGTCCGAGTTCAATGAAATACTATCATCACTATCGTCCGAGTTCAATGAAATAGTAAAATCTTCACTGCTGTAATGACTCATATTTAATTAGCAGAAAAAACCTTTCCATCTATACCAATATACTTTCTTTCATTAACGGATTCAATCTCTACATTTTTAATATCAAAAGTTATCTTTAAATAATCTCTAACTATCATAGAACGAAATGACATTTCACCAGAAATATTAACATCATTCATTTTACTTAGATCTACACCCTTTGGATTATTAAAGTAAATACAAATTTCTCCACGAGTATTGTTGATGGTCTTTTCATTCTTTTTCAAAGTATCGTGGTCAATCACTTTTTCAAGCTTTGAATAAATTGCCAGGAGTAGAGGAGAAACTTTTGTTAGATTTACTTTAATGGATGTCTTTCCAGGTATAGTTAGAGCTCTTCCTTTAAATGAAATAGAGGGGCTCATGTTATTTTCCATAACTGATTTTACCCAAAAATTTCCATATTTATCTTTGTTCAATTTAACATCTTTGACATATTTTTCTATATCTTTCACCGAAGTAGAGATTGATTGAAATTTGTCTTTTGTGCTTTGAAACATTGTATTTATTAATGAATAAACTTGCGTTTAGTTTAAGTAAAAATTTACCATATAAATATGATAAGTTCTGAAGGATATTTAGAATTTCCAGACTCTCCATATGATAAATTAGAGAATTGTCCGGCTTGTGATAGAATAGGGCTTAATAATGAGGGTTCATATAAACAATGTATTTTCTGTGATTTCATTTTAATTAATGATAATAAAAAATATAAAAATATATATAACTCTTTTAAATTAGAACCAAAAATGAATTACTTTACAAGATTAATAAGAGAGATGAATGTTAAGTATTGTGATGATAATACACCATTTCTTTCAAGGGAAGAGACTATTTGTATTGAGGAAATGTATAAGGGTTTAATGATATTTATTATTCAAAATAATTTTAATGGAAATGTTAATACAAGATACTATATAAATAAAATAATGAATTATTTTGAAATTAAACCCGAACTCAGGATAAAATATAGAGTTTCTAAAATAGCTCAAAAAAAGTTAGATGACTTGTTTTCCAAATATATAAATGAATGATTTTTTACCCGTTTGGGAAAATAAGATCAAATTTAATAACCATAAAAACATTCCAAATTCATTGAGATGTCTAATAGTTGGTTCAAGCGGATGTGGAAAAACCTGTTTACTTTTAAAGATGCTCCTTGGTCCTAATTTTTTAGATTATGATAATTTAATAATTTTTACAAAGTCTAGTTTTCAACCCGAGTATCAACTACTCTCACAGGGTTTTAATGCAGGTCTTAAAAAGGAAGACATTATCGGTTTATTTAAACTTCAAAACAAACTAAATGATTATAATATTGAAGATATAATACAATTATTTTGTGATACACAGAAATCAAAATCGAAACCAAAACCCATAACTTGTATTCTCAGTGATAATACGGATGATATACCTTCACCTCAAGATTTAGATAAATCAAAAAAGAACCTCGTCATCTTTGATGATTGTGTTAATGAGAGAAACCAAACAGTAATGGATAGCTACTATACAAGAGGGAGACATTCTTCTTGTAATTGTATATATCTTAGTCAATCATATTGTTATGAATTTGGTAATGCAACATCTAGAGCTAGGTAGATCTGAATAGGTAGGTACTCGGCTGTCGTGACAGGGACTCTACATGTAATAAGTTCTTGATGTTTAGGCGGTTGTCGGGGTAAGATGTATGAGTGTGGATCTACCTGGAGATTCGAGTGTTAAATAGTGAGGGATTAAAGGTAACGCCCCTGTGAGTATCACCTAGTAATCAAACCTTTGTCCTTTATGGCACTGCAAACCACATAAACATTAGTTAGGTCCTTAGCGCAACATTAAATAATCCCCTTTCCCTGACAAGGACTTCGTATTAAATTGACAGGAAACCAGGCCAAAAACACCACCACAATTGGCCGCCACCGTGTACACCTCCAAAGGCCTACAAACCGGGCCGGCACGTGTTATGCCAGGACCGCAGGGTCGCGTAACGGGGGAGATGTTAGGAGTCGCATGCCGTAGAGGGCGTGACCGGCGAGTTGGGACCATATGATTGGCTGAGGAGTGCGCCAAGGTGACGTCATCGGGGAGAGATATATGCGACGGTCGGACGCCATTTTCGCCAGTTGAGTTCGCCAGTTGAGTTCGCCAGTTGAGTCTCTCTGAGTTCGCGAGTTGAGTTGCGATCTGATCTCGAGTCGTCCCAGTTCGTTGAACAGTTGAGTAGAGCGTCCCAGTTCGGTACCGGAGTGGCAGTTGAGAGAAGTGAGAGCTCGTGGCAGTTGACGGTTCGTGCCATTTTCTACAGTTCGTGACCACAGCTCGTTGCAGTTGGCAGTTGGCACTCGGCACTCAGCAGTTGGCAGTTGGCACTCGGTTTTTGGTTGCTTCGTGCAGCCCTGCGTTGGACCGACGAGGCCTGGTGGCGCTTGGAGGCGGAGGCAGAGGGCCGTGGAACTTGGAGCGAGGTGTGCGATCGGGCCGAAAGGAGCGGTGTTGGACGGCAGCCACAAGGACGACAAAGACAGATAAGCCCGAATCCGCGTACACTGTACACGACGTGACTTGTTATTTTCGTATTAATCTCCCTCGTTTGTGTTTGATATCAGTCGTGTGGGGACGTCCCGATTTAGTTATTAGTATTACCGGCGCGTGCTTTTTCACTGGCTTTACTTTTAATAATAAATCCTTATATTATTTTCTGTACATATTTGAACGCAGTTTCCTGGGTGTTTCATTTTAATAGATAAGGCTGCGGAGCCTTCGCTGCGTCCCGCCATTTCGCGCGTTGGTGTTGAACGTGAGTCCGCCATTGAGTGTTCGCCTCGGGAGTTAAAGTCTCGCAAATCGGTCATCCGTACTCTGTGGTGTTAATCACGGTTACGCGACAAGTGGTGTCAGGAGTGTAGGATTCGAATCCGTCGGACAAATTTTTTTGTCCGCGGCGAGACATCGACACGGTCGGGCGTACATTGCGTCCGACGTTCGAACGCAAAATTTGGATAGGCGAGGCGGAGAAATTTAATAATCAATTGGGCATACGGAGCGCGATATCGCGTCTTCGTCAAATTTAAATTGTGTTACTGGAATTATTAAAATAAATACGCGCGCGGGAAACAATCTTCCGGAAAGCGGATGTCGGAAATTGATGAGATGGAAGTACGCAGCGAGGCCTCCGTCAGCGTTGGGAGTGAGCCGGAAATGGGGGATAAGGAGGATAGCGTTGGAACTTTCCCCGCCGCTGGGACGGCCCCGATAGATCTCCAGACCATAGTAAATTTAATAAAAGACATGAGGGCTCAGAGTGAGTCCCAGGGGAAGGAATGTAGGGAAGGAATGAAGGGAATGAGTGATCGATTGGAGGAACAAATGGGACAAATGAAAAGTGGGTTGGAAAATAAAATGGAGTCCCAGGGGAAGGAATGGAGGAATGAAATAAAGGAAAGGAATGAACAATTGGAAGGAAAAATTGGGGAAATGGCACAGCAGCTGGGGGAACGAATTGATGGCATAGAAGGGAGAGTGCAAAACCAAATTACGGACAGACTGGGGAAATTTGAGGGTAAAGTAGAAACTCAAATGGGGGCACAGGAGAAGCCAAAGGTGGCAAAAATTGAATCGGAACGGGGGGAAGCTAGATTGGGAACAGGAGAGAGTACGGCCCATGCAGATGTGCATGTTGCTCACGAGCAGGGAATTGCACCGGGAATGGCAAAATTGGGAATTGCACAGGGAATGGCAATTGAAGTAAATGGGGAGACTGCAGGTGCAGAGGTGGACGGGGAATGTCCACAGGTGGATGGGGAATGTGTACAGGTAGATGGGGAAGGCCTGCAGGTAAACGTGGAGTGTCCACAGGTGAGCGGGGAAGGAAATTTGGAATGTGAGAGTTGTAATGGGGAATGTTTCCCACATTCTGGCCTGGTTGTTTATCGGGACTGTGTGGATGTCACAACACCCCAACCGGGGGATGAATTTGGAATTGTGCAGCACCAGGGCGGTGGTGCAGAGCAAGAGGGGGTAGAGTTTTTGGGGGTCCATGCGATAGAGCCGGACCGGGTATTTATTGGGGATATTGATCAAAGCCTGGCGGGGCCAGGAATGATTTCTAATGATGAGGATGAGTTGATCCAGCGGCTGGAGACCTGTGACAGTCCCATGGAGGTAGAGCTTGTTCAGGCCCAAAGGAGTCTGGGGGAAGAGGTGAGTTGGTCCGAGGAGGTGGTTGGAATGACCGAGGGGACGCTCACTGTACACTGCTATTTGGAAACAGAGGCTCCAAAATTGGACAACCAGTTGGGGGAGTGTGTTGGCTCCGGGCTGGATTTGGATCTTGGAGGATCGGGAGATAGAGCTTCTGGAGATTTGGTCCCTGTAGGGAATTTGGATCAACTGCAGGGAGGGGCAGAACAACCGGTGGTAGAGGTTGTTCCCTGCAGCTGCGGGTTGGCAATGGGAATGAAAATTTGTAAAATAAAATGTAAAATAAAATTACAATGGGAAATTGATTTGGAGCAGCCATGGTGGGGATTGGTCCCCGGGCTGCGGGATTTGGACATGGAGAGGTCATGGGTAATGGCCTCGGGCAAAAGTTGCCCCTTTCAAACTTTGGGTATGCCAGCCAGCTGGGGGGCTGTGATGGCGAGATTTGGACGTGGGGTCCAGCCTTGGGTGTCGAGGTACGACCTGGGTCCCACGGGGGGTCTGGTGGAGTGTGGCGTCCCTTGTCCGTCGGGGCGCCGTCCGAGCTGGTGGCTCGGGCCGGCAGGGTCACCGGACCCTGGTGGGGGTTAAGACCTCCAGGGAGGTCCGAGGTGGTTTCTCAAGCCTGGGATGGCAAATATTGAGGACCACTAGGGGGAGGTGTTGTGGGTCGCGCTTTGGTGGTGGCACTGTGGACGGCCAACTTGGGACTGATGTGGTGACCACCCGGGCATGCGGCCTGGCACTCTCCTCCAGGGACTCTGGGACAACCAGCATGTGGTGACCTGGCATGGTGGTTGGTCTATGGACGCGGGTCAAACCGAATGGACAGGGATGGAGATAGCCTGCCGGACAACCATTGGGGCATCTGTGGAACGTGATGGTGTGAGTGACCTTCCACAGATGCTCCGTTGTGATTTATGGACTCTCGGGTTGGGAAGAGAGCCATGGGGATGTGAATCGGGAGATGTGTAACGAGCCGAGCATATGGGCCAGGCTCGGCTGGCATGTGTATGGCAAAGCATCCTTCTTTGGTGAGGTGAGTGAAATGTGACAAATGGTTGGCATGGGTAATCTGTGGGTTAGATGGAAATTTAAGGGTGGATTTTGAAATGCCATGGTGGACACTGTACAGTGACGCCATTATTGATCCAGGTGTGTAGACCAAAGTGTTGGAGGCTGTGATGAAATTAATAGGGTAGCAAGACACAGCTTTCAACTGGTTGCGGGGGCAACTGTGCTGATATTTGGGACGCGGGATGATGGGGATGTAGTTGTGTAGCCTGAGGGTCAACGTGGTGCTGTGCGTGTCCGAGGTGTGTGGACCATGTCTTCTGGGTGGGTCTCCTGGTGGAGCATGGCTGTTGACTGGACCTTGGTGTGGTCAAGTGGGGGTGAGCACTGGGGGGCTGCAGTTCTGTAGTCGGACTGGGGGATGATGGGGAGGTGCAGGGGACGTGGCTGTAGGGATGCCACGCACTGCGACCGTGCCCCCCAGGGCCGAGGTTGTGTGTGCGGTAGTGTGTGTTGTGGCAGCAAGTGCTCACCACATTGGCCAGCTGGGGCTGCTGCAGCTGTGTTCCTCGCAGGGGGGCCGAAGGATGGATGGTGGGTCGCACCCTTATGGACACTCATGGGCCATGTTGGCGTTTTGACTGCTCACCTTGTCCCGGTGACCCTTGCACGGTAGAGGTGCAGAGCTGTCGTGGCCACAGGTAGTTGTGTAGTGATGATCACCGTTGGATGCGGATCCACATACCTGCCAGTGTAGTGGGGACAAAAGAGAAATTTGGAAGGATTTGGTAGGCCCAATGTGAAATTTTGGGAATTGTATGGGTGGATTGCACTTTGAACCTGACCAACCTGCAACTACCTGCACTTAAGGTGAGTGCTTTGAGGAGTACTGTCCCAGGCTTCAGGATTTGCTTTGGAAATTGGGGACATGTAAATTGGAGTTGGGAGGCGGGTGAGAGTGATGACATGGCCGGTGAGGGGATGGAATGGGAGCCACAGTGTCTTGTGGGTGGCGTATGTTTTTGTATTGTGGTTACGTGTTTTGATGTGGTCGTGAGAGTGGAACCTGGAGAGTGTGTGATGATTATTGGAGATAATGAGGGGTGATAATTGTGCTTTTGGGAAGATGTGATGGTTTAAATGTGAACTGGGGGAATTTCACATGTAGCAGGCCATGGCAAGCCTTGTAACACCTTTTACACCATCTATGGAATTGTACTGAATTGTGCTGAGTTGTGTGGAGAATTGAATGGCAGTGGGGGAGGAAGTGTGTTTTGGGGTCTTGTGGGTGGGGAAGGTGTGTGTGTCCGCAGGTACAGAGCAAGCTCTGAGGAGCGATGCCTGCGGGCCCCCCTCTGCGGCAATTACCCCTGGCAGCCGGTGGTAACTGGAAATTGGAGCTCGTCGGTGGAGGGTCTGGTTGGGCGCCGCGGGGTGAGGAAGTCCCCCGGTGACCCGTGTTGCTGCGTGAATGCAGGAGGCAAAGGAGCCTGGTGTGTGTGGAGACCCTCACCGGCGAGGTAACGGCGGAAAGGGGCTGTTGGGCTGTCATGGGGCCAAGAGGTAAAGGGGGGGGGGCAATGAATTTGTAAGTCGGTTGACTTGTTTTTGGGACTGCGGGCACCACAGCCTGATGCGCCCCCACCATCTTTTGTGCGGTACCTCCCCGCTGCCTAGTTGAGGAATGCACACACACGTGAATGACATCAATGCCATGGTCCTGCAGGGGGTGTACTGGGAATAAGTGCTTTGTTGATTTTTGCAATGCCTTGATGACCTATGGAATGAGAATGAGTGGTTAAGGGGTCTGTGTTGCATGAATGTGGGCGAAATCCACCGAGCCGTGTCACTCACCTGTAACATCTGGACGGGGCCCGTGGAAATTTAGTGGGATGCATTGGGGATGGCCCCGCAGGTAAGGTTGAGTCTTGTGGCATCCACCGGGGGACGCGGTCTGTAGACCGGGGTATGTACAAAGGTTAGAGTTTTGAGTTTTTGGTAAGATGGTTAAGTTTGTGGATAAGGTAGGAGTTTTGGTGTGTTGTTTGTTCCCCCCTCCACAGGAACAAGGAAGAAGATGTACATACTTGCATGATGGTTAAGGGGTTCAGCATGTTAAGGAAGTGTAGGTAGGTAGTCCGACTCACTTCCCACAGCCCTTCCTGATTTATTTCGTAGGTTAATTAAGTGTGTGACAGTAAGTGTTAAGGCTGGAATGGTAGCCCTGCGGTGAACCTTGCAGGAGCTACGGTTCCAGGGGGGGGGGCTGTGTTATGAATTTGGTAATGCAACATCTAGAGCTAGGTAGATCTGAATAGGTAGGTACTCGGCTGTCGTGACAGGGACTCTACATGTAATAAGTTCTTGATGTTTAGGCGGTTGTCGGGGTAAGATGTATGAGTGTGGATCTACCTGGAGATTCGAGTGTTAAATAGTGAGGGATTAAAGGTAACGCCCCTGTGAGTATCACCTAGTAATCAAACCTTTGTCCTTTATGGCACTGCAAACCACATAAACATTAGTTAGGTCCTTAGCGCAACATTAAATAATCCCCTTTCCCTGACAAGGACTTCGTATTAAATTGACAGGAAACCAGGCCAAAAACACCACCACAATTGGCCGCCACCGTGTACACCTCCAAAGGCCTACAAACCGGGCCGGCACGTGTTATGCCAGGACCGCAGGGTCGCGTAACGGGGGAGATGTTAGGAGTCGCATGCCGTAGAGGGCGTGACCGGCGAGTTGGGACCATATGATTGGCTGAGGAGTGCGCCAAGGTGACGTCATCGGGGAGAGATATATGCGACGGTCGGACGCCATTTTCGCCAGTTGAGTTCGCCAGTTGAGTTCGCCAGTTGAGTCTCTCTGAGTTCGCGAGTTGAGTTGCGATCTGATCTCGAGTCGTCCCAGTTCGTTGAACAGTTGAGTAGAGCGTCCCAGTTCGGTACCGGAGTGGCAGTTGAGAGAAGTGAGAGCTCGTGGCAGTTGACGGTTCGTGCCATTTTCTACAGTTCGTGACCACAGCTCGTTGCAGTTGGCAGTTGGCACTCGGCACTCAGCAGTTGGCAGTTGGCACTCGGTTTTTGGTTGCTTCGTGCAGCCCTGCGTTGGACCGACGAGGCCTGGTGGCGCTTGGAGGCGGAGGCAGAGGGCCGTGGAACTTGGAGCGAGGTGTGCGATCGGGCCGAAAGGAGCGGTGTTGGACGGCAGCCACAAGGACGACAAAGACAGATAAGCCCGAATCCGCGTACACTGTACACGACGTGACTTGTTATTTTCGTATTAATCTCCCTCGTTTGTGTTTGATATCAGTCGTGTGGGGACGTCCCGATTTAGTTATTAGTATTACCGGCGCGTGCTTTTTCACTGGCTTTACTTTTAATAATAAATCCTTATATTATTTTCTGTACATATTTGAACGCAGTTTCCTGGGTGTTTCATTTTAATAGATAAGGCTGCGGAGCCTTCGCTGCGTCCCGCCATTTCGCGCGTTGGTGTTGAACGTGAGTCCGCCATTGAGTGTTCGCCTCGGGAGTTAAAGTCTCGCAAATCGGTCATCCGTACTCTGTGGTGTTAATCACGGTTACGCGACAATATTTTCAACTCCCTCGACACTCAATAAGAAACAATGCCAATCCTTTTATTTTATTTAAGTTAAATTCAATAGATGTAAATAATTTTTGGAGAGATAATTGCTCTACGTTATGTAGTAAAAAAGAATTTGAAAATTATATGAAACACACGATTGAAAAATATAAATATATTGTTGTGAAACAAGATGAGATATTAAAGGATGTATTTTTATTTTAAACATAATTACATATATAAATGATAACTATTATTATTAATCTTGTGGGTAAATCTGCTTCAGGAAAGAACTTTCATAAATCTAAACTCTTGAATAGTAAAAATGAAAAGATTGTAAGTTTTTTTTTAAAACACCCTATGATTCGTTTTGTGAGTACTACAACCAGAGCAAAGCGACCAGGAGAAGTAGAAGGGAAAGATTATTACTACATTTCAATGGAGGAACATATGCGATTGAGGAACGAAGGTCAAATATTTGAGGAGGTCTCTCTTGGTTCTACAAAATATTCACATTGTAAGAGTGAGTTAAATAAAGTAAAATCTAATGGTCTTGGGATTTTAGAAACTAATCCTGAAGGAATGAGACAAATTATTAAACAATTGTGTGGTGATGGAGTTAAGATTTTATCATTCGGTTTTGATATCGATGAGGAGACTCAACGCAAACGTATGAAAAGCAGAGATACAAGTATTAGTGAAGAAGAAATAACAACTCGTATTAATACCAATAAAGAAGTTGATGAAATATTTAAAGAAAAGGATTTATTTCAACACATTTACTATCATGACAAAGAAAAGGAAAATTTTCCCATTGACCTTTACAATTCATTAAATGATATTTTTCAATAAATAAATACAGAAAATGAATACCGAAGAAAGAGTAAGAAAGTTTAAAGAACATCAAGAGTTGGTTTCAAAAGTTGTAAAGCAACAGGAAGAGATAAAGAAGAAACGGAGACAGAAACTAACTGGTGAAGAAGCCTTTGAAAGAAAACAAGAGAAATTTTTTAAACCGCTTTTAAAAACTCAACACCCTACAGTTCCCACGGTAGAATTTACTCCGAAAAAACTTCAAATGCTCAAAGATTTTAGTCAGATAACAAAACAAGAACTTGGAAAATTAGAATATAATGATGAAGAATTATTTCAGAAACTTGAGGAGGTAAATCAACCCCCTAATTATGTAGTGGAAGCTCTTCAAAACAATGAATATTTGGCAGATTCAAAAACCAGAGCAGGTCTCATTCCAACAGAAGAACCAGCAGTGTTCCATCTTGTGAAAGAAAAGGTATTGATATTTAATGATGAATTGATGTTCTTGAGTTCTACTCAACCAAATGTTAAATTAACTCCAAGATTAATGTTTCTTCTAACAAACCCCGGATTCAGCGGTTCAAAATATTTTGAGGAACCACTTGATATGGAAAGAGAGGAAGATAGGGTATATATTGAGTTGCTAAATGCACTTGATTATGGAGTTTCTGTTGCTGGTAAAAGTAAGAAGAATGAGAAGGAGAAACATATTATTGATGCTTTAAGTAAGCTTGGTTCGGGTGTTAGTTTTCTTCCAAATGACCCATCACAATGAGTTAATAGGCTATTATTGTTGTTAGGTAGTAAGAAGGCTGGAAACAACAATTGTTTTAATGAATCCTCAGCCATTTTAGATCAGTTGATGAATATGAAAATAATTAATAAATGTCAATACAAAGATATTTTATTAGATATTAAATAAGATGAGAAGCACAATTCTTAGTTTTAATTTCACAACGAGCGATTACACAGCTTCATTCCCTTACCCACTACAACTTGACCCCCTTACCTCATATGAGGCATCTTTATTGTCGATGGAAACTTATAATACCTTGTTTAATATCACAAAGAAAAACAACAAGTTTAGTTATAATCCAGGAAGTGGATATAAAACTATAACCGTTTCACCTGGAGCTTACGAGATTTCTCAAATATCTTCAGAAGTCTCTCGCCTTATGAAAGAAAAAGGTGATGAACCAAAAAATATTGTAATAGATATTCAAAAACACACTTCAAAATCAACTATTAAACTTAAAAATAATTATAAAGTTGATTTCACGATTGAAAATTCGTTTAGAGAGCTATTGGGTTTCTCTTCAAAAAAGATTGAAAATAACGGGACGTTTTACAGTGATAATGTTATCCAAATATCCTCCGGTATAAATTCAGTATTAATTCATTGTGATTTGATTGATGGTGCTTATAACGATGGAATAAGAACAAATACAATATTTTCATTCAGTGCATACTCAACCCCGATTGGTTATAAATTTAATATGGAACCAAAAAATCTTGTCTATTTACCTGTGTCAGGAAAAACCATATACAGAGTAAATTTTAGGATAACCGACCAAGATAATCGTATGATATCCTTTAATGATGAAATTATATCCATCAGAATTCACCTACGTGAAGTTTTTCAATAAATAAATAATGGTTATTGTGAGAAAACACGAGTTGGGAAAATATAAAATAATTACAGGGGAGGGCATGTACCTTTCACCATACTATACAAGGTATGTGGGTAGAGGATACTATAAACCAAAGAGACAACGGGTGTGGGTCATCAATTTCGAAATAAAGGAGATGGGATAATTGATACTCTAATGGGTATTGGTTCAACCATCCTTAAACATAAAGACCTAATTGGTTCAACTGCTTCTGCCGTGGGTTCAGTTGCGGGTGCTATAAAGAGTATAAAAGATGCTCAAAAGGAGTCTCATAAATTACAAACAATCAAAGAAATAAAAAAAGGTAAAACTCAACTATCTTCACAAGAACGACAAAAAATCATTAAAATACTTGGGTCAGGGTTTCAACGATTTTAATACTATATAAATACAAGTATGGAAGCGATTGATAGTATCTATGATTTGGATGATACAATTATCATTTCAAACTCCACAAAAAAGGAAGACTATTTTAAGGTAAATGCTATAACAGGAACAGACTGGAATTCAAACGGAACAAAAAGTTTTGAAATAAATAATCAACAAACTTACTTGAATATAGCTGATAGTTTCTTGCTGTGTAAATTTAAATTCACTAAGGCTGCGAATAATACTAATGCTACACTCGTAAATGATTTCTTCTGGAAAATGTTTGATAGTGTTCGCCTGTATATTGGAACACAAGAGGTTGAAGCGGTTGATTATGTCTCTGCTACATCTGAAATGATGAAATTTACACTATATTCGTTTGGTGATAGAATGGGTAAGGGAGCTGTTGAAGGTTTTATTCCTGATATGTCAACGGGTACAAACACAGACCCTGGTTATAGTCAAAGGAAGGCAATGTATAATGATGACACAAAACCAGAGAATAGTTTTACCGTAGCAGTACCTCTGAAAGGTATATTTGGATTTTGTGATTATGACAAAGTTTTGTATGGTCTTAAAATTAGATTTCAACTACAAAGGAATGATAATGTAAATAGGTTGCTTTTTGGGGTTGAAAATGCTTTTGGAGACAACAATAAATTTGTTATTAATGATTTGTGTTGGTATATCAGTGAATATACTCCTAATCTTAAAACGGAAGAGATGTTAAATAGAAGACTTAACTCAAAGAAACCGCTAAATGTATCATACCTTAAAAGAAGATGTCAACACGTTAAACTGGAACACACTACCTACACTTGGAATTTGGGTGTTCTTCAAGGAAAGCCACGATACCTCTGGCTCATTTTTAAAAAACCAGATGGAGAGGACGGTACTAATAAGAATAATGCCCTGAGTGATAATGCTAAGGTGAAACAACTTCGGGTTTCTCTTGATGGCACATTTTATCCGCGAGATAGATTGGAAATTGATTGGGAAAAAAATGATTATGCGGAAGCCTACAAGTCCTACCAAAAGGTGTGTGAAAGTAATGGTAATAATGATCCTATTTTGGATATGGTTGCGTTTCAAAAACTTTATACAATCTACGCAATTGACCTGAGTTCTCAAAAGGAAACTATAAAGTCTAATCGAGTGGATACTTCTCTATACATTGAAAGAGGGGAGAGTGAAGAGGTTAATGCATATTGTTTGCTTTTGGAGGAAACAGAATTACAGATTAATACAGATAATGGTGTTATGATTAATATCACATAGGTTTTTTCTCATAAATAAATGGTTGGGGGTATATGTTAATCAAATCAATCTTAATAAATTAACATCTTGTATTCAAAATCAAAAGCCTTGTATTATTAATGTTAATACAATTCAAAGAAAAGGAGCTGTAAGAATTGATGTTTTACTCACACACACACACAAGTAAAAACACTAAATGATGTTGGATCACTAAAAATTAAAATGACGAAACCTATGTTAAAGAAATATTCAATAGACGAGTCAAGAGGAGGATTTCTCCCGTTTCTAATTCCTTTATTTGCTGGTTTAAGTGCGGCGGGAGCATTGACTGGTGGTATTTCAGCAGCGGTAAAAACTGCTAACGAAAGGAAGGCACAACTAAAAGCTCAAAAAGAATTGGAAAGACATAACAAGGAGTTGGAGAAACAAATTAGTGGAAGTGGTGTAATTGTAGATTTTGCTCAAAAACTTGAAAGTCTACCTGATAAAGCTAGATTGTTGGTTGGAGATATGCTTTCCTCTATCGCTCAAGCGGGTGTTAAACTGACTAAACGGGGTAATGGATTGTATCTTTCTCATAAATAAATGGATAAATGGTTTAAACAATTTGGAAAGAATACAACGTCAAATATAGAACTAGCTAAGTATTGTAAAACACTAAAAATTGATAATGTGGTTATTTGTATGAGAGATGAATTAATACATATAAATAAGAATACAAAGAATATTATTATGAATTTAGGCACACAGAATGGTTCTCATTGGGTTTGTATTCATAATAGTCAGGATAAATATTATTTTGATAGTTATGGTATGCCACCACCTGTTGAAGTAATACAATTCTTACAGAATGGTGTTTATCAAACATTTCAAGTTCAAGAAATTAATTCTAAATGTTGTGGTCAATTATGTTTATATGTATTATTTCAACTCAACAATAATGAAAATTTTTATGATATCATTTTTAATCTAATATAAATGACTTCTGTTGGAAAAGATGGTTCTATCTTTGGAAAATCCTCTCAGGATATTGATTTATCAAATTATTATACAAAGGCACAGGCTGAACGACAAAAATATAGTGTAAGTAAAAATATTAATATGAAGAATACTTATAAATTAATCAATTATCCAAACCCTACAGATGCGAATGACTTAATTAGATTAAGTGATTTATCACAATATATATTTTTAAAGAAAACAGCACGTTTTGTTAAACAAGTAAAATTTACAACCACAACACCTGGTTATACTGACCATACACCTTTCCTCATTGAATTTAACTACCTGCTTACAATTGAATTTTATAAAGAAGGACATATAGTTAATATGCGAATTAATAAATGGGGGTATGATATGCCTGATTTAGGGTATAATTGGTCTTTTTCAATAAACATAGAAGACCTACATGATTTTAATCAGTCTCGTAAAGAAGAATATTATCCACTTGGTGAGGATAAGGATTTATGTGGAAGTACAATTAATAAACAACAAATACATGGTTTTAAGAAAAGAAAAATATATGATAGTATAGCGATGGTTAGCATGACAAAGAAGGAAGGTCATGAGATAAGGATAGAAAGCCAAGGAATACAAACCAATTTGGTAGTGGGAAGATGGGGTGGTATTACCTGTCATAATATTAATCTCACATATATTTCTGATACATAAATGGCAGGAAGAAGACTACAAGAGAATTATAATTTTTGTATTCAAGGATACCTACAAGAAAAGGGTGCTCGGTATTACATACCTTATGATTTAGAGCATATACATGGGAATTTTGTCATTAAAAACTGGCCTTATACTGATATTGTTAAACCCACAAATAGAGACTTGTTTAAAATATTAAATAAAAATGAACTTCTCAAAGTTATGAAATATAAAACTCTTTTAGAAATCGTCAACAAATCTTATTGGTATCCTATTATGAGAAAAATAAATATAGATACAAGAATATCTCAAAATCCAGATGAGTATATGTATAATATTCTTTGGGGTTCAAACTCAAGGGTAGCAAGGGATGAGGAAGGAGTTGAAGAAGAGAAGGAGGAAAGAGAGAAAAAGGAGAAGGAGAAGGAGGAAAGGGAGAGGGAGGAGAAGGAGGAGAGGGAGAAAAAGGAGGAGGAGAGGGAGAAAAAGGAGAAGGAGGAAGGAGAGAAAAGGGAGAAGGAGGAAAGAGAGAAAAAGAAGGAGGAGAGGGAGAAAAAGGAGAAGGAGGAGAGGGAGGAAAGGGAGCAAAGAGAGAGGGAGGAAAAATATAAAAAGATGGAAATCAGTGAGATTCGTAAAAGATTGAGTGTATTACAGCAAATAAATCAATCTCAACGCACCGAAGAGGAAATTAAAGAATTAACAACTCTTATGAAGATAATGGTTTCAAAAATAACAACGTCAATGTCTTCAATTTCAGGGAGGAGATTTAAACGTGAAAGTGGTGAAGAAGAAGAAGAAGAAGCAGGAAAAGATTATGTGATTGATGATGTTGGTGTCATTGACTTTAGTTAGTTTTTATTTGTAAATAAATGGAGGAGAGAGTGAAGGCATTCCTTAGGATTCTTTATGTTTTAAAAATTAAGATAGAAATGTATATGTTAAAAACCAAAAAGGTTTTGATACTCTGTCGGAATTTTTCTGATAAATAAATATGAGTTATTGTCTCAAATGTAAAAAGAAAACTAAATCTAAAAATATCTCTTATGTTAAAGCTAAAAATAATAGAGTTTATCAAAAAGGAATATGTCAAGTGTGTGGCTCTAAAAAGTGCCAATTCATCTCACCTAAAAGAGGAGGAGATATACAAAAGTTTCTGTCAGGAAGTAAATTTACAACAACTGGAATTCCAGGGGAATTACACCTTTCAGGGTATTCTTTCTGTGGTCCAGGAACAAACCTGGATAAAAGATTAGATGAGGCTGACAATCCTAAACCTTGGTCTAAACCTACAAATAGGGGTGACGAAGTGTGTTTGAAGCATTATATTGCTTATGGGAAAACCACTACGTTGACTGAAAAACATAAAGCCGACAGCGAAATGTTGTATAATTTGTCTTTGATACAAAATCCAACGTTGAGAGAGAAAGTTGATAGGTTTATTGTGAGAAATTTGATAAATGCTAAATTGAAACTTGGTCTTGGTTATTCCTCAAAAAACTATTAGGCTCTAATGATGTCATCAAGACTGAGGAGCTTTTGGCTGAAGAATTACACAAACCTATAATCACAAAGTTTAAAAGAAGGAAGGTTTATTCTAAATACACCGACCACATATGGTCCGCTGATTTAATTGAATTGAATAATGACAGTGGATGCTTTAACTGTTATTGATTTGCGGAGTAGATTTGCCTGGGTTGTCCCTTTAAAAAATAAAAGGGGTGATACTTTCATGTTAGCCTTTAAGCTAATATTTGATAGGGATAAAAGGAAAGCAAAAAAGTTATGGACTGATGAGGGAACAGAGTTCTATAACAAAATATTCATGAAATTTCTTAAGGGGAAGGGTATTAAATTATACAGCACCTTTAATGAAGGAAAGGCAGTTGTTATTGAGCGTTTTAATCGTACTTTAAAAGAGAAATTATATAAAAAATTCACACAACTCGGTTCTCAAAAATGGGTGTATTTAATTCAGGATATTGTAGATAATTACAATAATACAGTTCATTCATCAACAAAATCAAAACCATTGGAAACATTTACAAAATTAGAATATGAAAAGGAGATTAATTTGAGAAAGCCCAAGTTTAAAGTTGGTGATATTGTAAGAATATACAAATGGAAAAGTCATTTTGAGAAAGGTTATACACAAAAATGGACTCGTGAATTATTTAAAATCATTGATGTAATGGATACAGTCCCTTGGACCTACAAATTATATGATTTAAATGGAGAAGAAATCTTGGGTTCATTTTACTCGCAAGAATTACAAAAAACACAAGTAAGCAGATAATACCCTTGAAAATAATAAATAAATAAATAAAATGTAATGGGGATACGTTTTTAAATCTGTGAACCCCAAACACAGAATCCCACAACTTTTTAGTTGGGGCTTAACTTTTGTGTGTGTGTGTATGTGATAATAAATATACAAACCCTAACCCAACCCCATCCCTAACCCAACCCCATCCCTAACCCAAACCCATCCCTAACCCAAACCCATCCCTAACCCAAACCCATCCCTAACCCAACCCCATCCCTAACCCAACCCATCCCTAACCCAACCCCATCCCTAACCCAACCCCATCCCTAACCCAACCCCATCCCTAACCCAACCCCATCCCCAACCCCAACCCAACCCCATCCCTAACCCAACCCCATCCCCAACCCCATCCCTAACCCAACCCATCCCTAACCCTCACATTCAAAATCCCACCCTAACCCAACCCCATCCCTAACCCAACCCCATCCCTAACCCTCACATTCAAAATCCCACCCTAACCCTAACATAATCTTTTTTTTTCTTCTTTTTTAAATACGTATTTCATTTTTTTTCCCTCCTCTTCCTCCAATTCTGTCTTTCAAGGCTTTCAAGTTTGAAGAAGTAGAAATGGGAAGAAAGAATTTTCCAGCATTTTCTTCCTCGAACTTTCTTGATATTGCTTAAATCAAGCGTCATTAAACAAAGAACATTGTTCATTGCTTTAGAATGCAAAGAGTCTCCAAGATGGACCCCACAGGTAGAGTCTCCAAAATAAAACCAACTTTCCAAGTTCCCAAGGTATAACCACATCCCTGTTGAGCCTCCAAGATAGGTATCACATTCCGAGTCATCAAAACAAAACCCCCATTCCGAGTCTCCAAAAATATAACCATCTTTCCAAGTCTACAAGGTAAAACCACAATTTTCAGAAATATTGGGGGTTTCCGTGATAAGTCTCACATAGTATAACTGCGGACCATCAGGGAAAACTTCCCTTTCCCAATTTTTTAGGGTTTCTATGATGTGTCTCACATAGTATAACTGCGGACCATCAGGGAGAACTCTCCTTGCCCAATTTTTAAGGGTTTCTATGATGTGTCTCACATAGTATAACTGCGGACCATCAGGTAGAATTCCCGTTTCCCAATTTTTTAGGGTTTCTATGATGTGTCTCACATAGTATAACTGCAGACCATCAGGGAGAACTCTCCTTGCCCAATTTTTTAGGGTTTCTATGATGTGTCTCACATAGTATAACTGCGGACCATCAGGGAGAATTCCCGTTTCCCAATTTTCAGAAATTTGTGGGTCTCCAATGTATGACTTGTATTCTGACTCATCAAGGTAGAACTTGTTCAGTGGGTTTTGTTTTGATAACTCACAACAAGTATCATCATGGTAAAACTCTTTTTCAGGATTTTGTGGATCTACAAGGTATAACTCTTTGACTGGATCATCAAGGTAGAACTCGTTCTGGGGGTCTTGGTTGTTCAAAAAGTCTTCAAACAAAAAAATAACTTCATCCCAAGTTGTGTTAAAAGCAGAATTTTCATTTCGTATCTCAGATACAATTTCCTGTGAAAGAAAATAACAATGTATTAATTTAATACAATATTTTTATTTGTACAAATCAAGCTCTATGAATATTAAAATAAACTTTGTTAACTCTTACACGAGTCTCATCTAAAAATTTAAAAAAAATTAAATAAATAATTATTTAAATTAATAAATTAATAAATAAACAAACTTACCTCCATTGATAAGAGGTTCGAGTCCAGTTCATCAATCTGAAGGTTGAGTTCTACACAGGTAGTAGGACTCCAAGGAATAGCAAAGTTATCCCATTCCATTTCGGCATAGTAGTCCATTCTCAAGTGAAGCAGAAAGCGTGTTTGAAAAAGCCTGTGTGGTCGGTGCCTTTTATACTGGGTGTGTCATTTCCTGTGGAAATTCCCTGGGCGTGTCTTAACTGGAAATGATGTGATGGAAATTCCCTGGAAATGATACAATGCTGAAGAGTTTATAAAGTGGGTGGGACTTAACAAAGTGGGCGGAACTTAGCAGAAGTGGGCGGGGCTTAGCAAAAGGGGGCGGAGCCTAGTAAAAATGTGGGCGGGGCTTACCAAAAGTGGGCGGAGCTTACCAAAAAGTGGGCGGCACTGGAGGCGCTCAGACAATAACATTGAGGGAGGTTTATCATTTTATCTTAGCTCAGTTAAAATATCTTAATAAAGAACCAAACTCAAACATATTTTTGGTTAATATATTAGATGGTGAAGAGAGTGGCAAAAGAATTAAATTATTTCCCACGCATAAACAAATATTTGTAGGGTCGTTGTTTGAGTGGGCCAAAGATGATTCACCAGATGATATTAAGAGTAAAAGGTTAAAAGGTCCATAAGGTCAGAAGGATCACAGGTTCACACAGAAGGACCATTGTTTAAGTGGTCTAATGAATAAGGATAACATGTCAAAAGGTTAGAAGGTTCGTAAAGAACAGGGTGAGAGAAATAGAGGTGTTTAGGGGCAATGAGGGAGGGGAAAAATTAACATGTAAGTCAATGGGAAAATGAGAGTGTCCCAGAAGCAACATATATACACACTACTCTGAGGTGTTTTTAATTTCGTGTTTTGTGGCTGTGAGGTGTTTTTAGTTTTGTGGCTGTGAGGTGTTTTTAATTTCGTGTTTTGTGGCTGTGAGGTGTTTTTATTTTAGTGTTTCGTGGCTGTGAGGTGTTTTTAATTTCGTGATTTGTGGCTGTGAGGTGTTTTTAGTTTCGTGGCTGTGAGGTGTTTTTAATTTCGTGTTTCGTGGCTGTGAGGCGTTTTTAATTTCGTGTTTCGTGGCTGTGAGGTGTTTTTAATTTCGTGTTTTGTGGCTGTGAGGTGTTTTTAATTTCGTGTTTCGTGGCTGAGGTGTTTTTAATTTCGTGTTTTGTGGCTGTGAGGTGTTTTTAGTTTTGTGGCTGTGAGGTGTTTTTAATTTCGTGTTTTGTGGCTGTGAGGTGTTCTTAATTTCGTGTTTTGTGGCTGCGAGGTGTTTTTAATTTCGTGTTTCGTGGCTGAGGTGTTTTTAATTTCGTATTTTGTGGCTGTGAGGTGTTTTTAATTTCGTGTTTCGTGTCTGTGAGGTGTTTTTAATTTCGTGTTTCGTGGCTGTGAGGTGTTTTTAATTTCGTGTTTTGTGGCTGTGAGGTGTTTTTAATTTCGTGTTTTGTGGCTGTGAGGTGTTTTTAATTTCGTGGCTGTGAGGTGTTTTTAATTTTGTGGCTGTGAGGTGTTTTTAATTTCATGTTTCGTGGCTGTGAGGTGTTTTTAATTTCGTGTTTTGTGGTTGTGAGATGTTTTTAATTTCGTGTTTTGTGGCTGTGAGGTGTTTTTAATTTCGTGTTTCGTGGCTGTGAGGTGTTTTTAATTTCGTGTTTTGGGGCTGAGGTGTTTTTAATTTCGTGTTTCGTGGCTGTGAGGTGTTTTTAATTCCGTGTTTCGTGGTTGTGAGGTGTTTTTAATTTCGTGTTTCGTGGCTGTGAGGTGTTTTTAATTTCGTGTTTTGTGGCTGTGAGGTGTTTTTAATTTCGTGGCTGTGAGGTGTTTTTAATTTCGTGTTTCGTGGCTGTGAGGTGTTTTTAATTTCGTGGCTGTGGTGTTTTTAATTTTGTGGCTGAGGTGTTTTTAATTTCGTGTTTCGTGGCTGAGTTGTTTTTAGTTTTGTGGCTGTGAGGTGTTTTTAATTTCGTGTTTTGTGGCTGAGAGGTGTTTTTAATTTTGTGTTTTGTGGCTGTGTGGTGTTTTTCATTTCGCGTTTTGTGGCTGAGGTGTTTTTTGTTTCGTGGCTGTGATGTGTTTTTAATTTCGTGTTTCGTGGCTGAGGTGTTTTTAATTTCGTGTTTTGTGGCTGTGGGGTGTTTTTAATTTCGTGGCTGAGGTGTTTTTAATTTTGTGGCTGTGAGGTGTTTTTAATTTCATGTTTCGTGGCTGTGAGGTGTTTTTAATTTCATGTTTCGTGGCTGTGAGGTGTTTTTAATTTCATGTTTCATGGCTGTGAGGTGTTTTTAATTTCGTGTTTCGTGGCTGTGAGGTGTTTTTAATTTCGTGTTTTGTGGCTGAGGTGTTTTTAAGTTCGTGTTTCGTGGCTGTGAGGTGTTTTTAATTACGTGTTTCGTGGTTGTGAGGTGTTTTTAATTTCGTGTTTCGTGGCTGAGGTGTTTTTAATTTCGTGTTTTGTGGCTGTGAGGTGTTTTTAATTTCGTGTTTCGTGGCTGTGAGGTGTTTTTAATTTCGTGTTTTGTGGCTGTGAGGTGTTTTTAATTTCGTGTTTCGTGGCTGTGAGGTGTTTTTAATTTTGTGTTTTGTGGCTGTGAGGTGTTTTTAGTTTTGTGGCTGTGAGGTGTTTTAAATTTCATGTTTCGTGGCTGTGAGGTGTTTTTAATTTCGTGTTTCGTGGCTGAGGTGTTTTTAATTTCATGTTTTGTGGCTGTGAGGTGTTTTTAGTTTTGTGGCTGTGAGGTGTTTTTAATTTCGTGTTACGTGGCTGTGAGGTGTTTTTAATTTCGTGTTTCGTGGCTGTGAGGTGTTTTTAATTTAGTGTTTTGTGGCTGTGAGGTGTTTTTAATTTAGTGTTTTGTGGCTGTGAGGTGTTTTTAATTTCGTGTTTCGTGGCTGTGAGGTGTTTTTTGTTTCGTGGCTGTGAGGTGTTTTTAATTTCGTGTTTTGTGGCTGTGAGGTGTTTTTAATTTCGTGTTTTGTGGCTGTGAGGTGTTTTTAATTTCGTGTTTTGTGGCTGAGGTGTTTTTAATTTCGTGTTTTGTGGCTGTGAGGTGTTTTTAATTTCGTGTGTCGTGGCTGTGAGGTGTTTTTAATTTCGTGTTTTGTGGCTGAGGTGTTTTTAATTTCGTGTTTTGTGGCTGTGAGGTGTTTTTTGTTTCGTGGCTGTGAGGTGTTTTTAATTTCGTGTTTCGTGGCTGTGAGGTGTTTTTAATTTCGTGTGTCGTGGCTGTGAGGTGTTTTTAATTTCGTGTTTTGTAGCTGTGAGGTGTTCTTAATTTCGTGTTTTGTGGCTGTGAGGTGTTTTTAGTTTCGTGTTTCGTGGCTGAGGTGTTTTTAATTTCGTGTTTCGTGGCTGTGAGGTGTTTTTAATTTAGTGTTTCGTGGCTGTGAGGTGTTTTTAATTTAGTGTTTCGTGGCTGTGAGGTGTTTTTAATTTAGTGTTTTGTGGCTGTGAGGTGTTTTTAATTTCGTGTTTCGTGGCTGTGAGGTGTTTTTAATTTAGTGTTTCGTGGCTGTGAGGTGTTTTTAATTTAGTGTTTTGTGGCTGTGAGGTGTTTTTTGTTTCGTGGCTGTGAGGTGTTTTTAATTTCGTGTTTTGTGGCTGTGAGGTGTTTTTAATTTCGTGTTTTGTGGCTGTGAGGTGTTTTTAATTTCGTGTTTTGTGGCTGAGGTGTTTTTAATTTCGTGTTTTGTGGCTGAGGTGTTTTTAATTTCGTGTTTTGTGGCTGAGGTGTTTTTAATTTCGTGTTTCCTGGCTGTGAGGTGTTTTTAATTTCGTGTTTTGTGGCTGTGAGGTGTTTTTAATTTCGTGTGTCGTGGCTGTGAGGTGTTTTTAATTTCGTGTTTTGTGGCTGAGGTGTTTTTAATTTCGTGTTTTGTGGCTGTGAGGTGTTTTTTGTTTCGTGGCTGTGAGGTGTTTTTAATTTCGTGTTTCGTGGCTGTGAGGTGTTTTTAATTTCGTGTGTCGTGGCTGTGAGGTGTTTTTAATTTCGTGTTTTGTGGCTGTGAGGTGTTTTTAATTTCGTGTTTTGTGGCTGAGGTTTTTAATTTCGTGCTTCGTGGCTGTGAGGTGTTTTTAATTTCGTGTTTTGTGGCTGTGAGGTGTTTTTAATTTCGTGTTTCGTGGCTGTGAGGTGTTTTTAATCTTCTATATATTATATACTACGGTGTTTTGCTTATACTGCGGTGGGCTTATATATATATATATATATATATATATATCTGTGCAGTGTCTGTCTTGCCTTGTGTTGGCTTTTAACTACTCCCTCAAACTTTTGTGAAATCGTACTATTCCAACTTGACCCACGGCGGGAGTATGCGCTCTACTGAGTGGCGTTCTCGTTTCTGCTGTGGCTGGGATTGAAGAGCCATGTCACTGATGTTCCCGTCTGCTCTTACATTGATGGGAACAGCTCATGCTTTGATGAGAAAGACTGTGCTGTACTTTATATGCAGCTCTTTTTATTTTTAAACCATTGCCATCACCCCAGTGGTCTAGATCTGAGTGACTACTGCATCGGATCCCAGAGGCAAAGCAGGCCGGCTATCTACGACCTGTACGGAGTGATCAATCACTATGGTGGGCTCATTGGTGGCCATTATACTGCGTTCGCACGGCTTCCTCAGATCCCCAACTCGCAGGCCAGCGACATTGGTACATCACCGCGAGTAGTGTAATGGCTCGTTTTTTGCAAAAAGTAAAAATAAATAATTCTAAGCCTTTGTTTTGCTTGTACAATAGATGTCATATTTTGTGCCTATGCCTCGGATGTATGTGGTTTATTTTGAGGCATAAGACAATTGCTAAACAGACTCTGGAAGTTGTTTTTCTTGGCTGCCTGTGGCGTCACCTGTCAAATGTGGGTGGGGCCTTTTGATCTGTGGCGTTTTTGAAGTGTATGCTGTGTCGGTGGGGAATGTCGTGCAGGTTGGCGGTTGTTTGATGACAGTATCGTCACTGCTGTCGAGGAAGACCGGGTTCAAACGAGGTTTGCCTATGTGTTGTTCTACCGGTGCCGGAACACCCCGATGACTCGACTGTCCAGCCCTTCCATCTCCGCCAACATGGAGGACAAGATGACTCTCCAAAAGGTGTTTGGTGGAGGGTGGATATTAAAGGGTCTGCTCATGATAAGCTCTTGTCGGGTAGAGAAATGTCAACCGATAAAATACCCATTTACTTAACATGGAAATGGAATATGTAACCTTCGATTTGAGTCACCTGACATAATTTGATGCTCACGCTCCTCTCAAGATGGCATCTGTACGCGAACGGAACAAGTTTTTGACACGAGCTTATTTTCATTCACAGTGAATCACTCCACGTCTTGCTCAATGTCATACATGGTATCGATACCATTTATCGCCAAACCCTCCTTCCAGATGGCGTTTCCCGTCACCAGCGTGGGAGATGGACCTTCGGATTCCGAGCTACTACCTGAACAAGTCGAGGAAACCTGCGCAGGTACAAAGGACTGGAAAAATGCCAGCGCTGTGCCACATCACAGTGACATGGAAGAAGTGGATTAACCCCAAGTGGCTGCAAATCAAGTGACAATGGGGCAAGTCACATCTTGCATCACCTGGTTTCTTCAAGGAGCTGACGAAACATTCCCCTGCCTGCCCCCCCTCATACGACGAGCTCCACTAAAATCCCCACATTTCTTTTTTATTTGTACATTTCTTTTTTTCCTGGGTCAGCACACTCTGGAACATAAACACAAGTCGCCATTGCTGTGCACCTAATCCAAAACAAAGGATCGGTGATTATGACGTCAGAGCATTGCATAATTTGCCTCCAACAACCCCCGCGTTTGAACTGGGCCGCAGTGAGCATGCACACGTTTGGTTTGTGCTGGTTTACACCTCACCCCTCCCTCCCCACTTCCGTTCTGCGGTTTCGTCTAAAATGTGCAGTTGATCCCACCCACCATCGCATGCGATATTTCCATGCTACACTCTGTCTGCAAACCAACGCTCCGTAGTCGAAGTGCACCGCTGCAAAAACTAACCTTTCCGACATGAAAACCATAATTTGTTCCTTACTTCCAACTTCCAACTTCCAAATTAGTTTTATAGAAACTACTTGGTGGGCCCTGGCAGGAAGAATCGTGGTGTCTTACCAGCAGCACAGTGACTTTTTGGTGTTGTGGAGAGGGGGGGGGGGGGGGGGGGGTATGGTTGTTGCTGTATTGTTGGGAGAGGTAGTGCTACAGCTATAAAATAGCAGACCCAGGGCTGTTTGTTCGTTATCTTTTAGAAAGAGACCGATTTTACTTTTTTTTGGGTTGTGGCAAATAGTCTGCATTTGATTTTAAACAAGGAAGTGAGTGTGGATGCTGCACACGTCTCACAGCACCCGAGTGTTTTGTTTCACAAGCAGAGATTTGTCTTTTTCAAACGCGCTGAGCATCACATCTGTTCGACACTGCAGGACATGTGACCAGGTGCTTATATGATGAGGGTAATGAACAATCGCCCTGAGGGAGCGATATCGATTCATTAAAGCACTTGCACAGGTGTTTGCTTGTTTTTATTTCTGGTTCGTTCATCAAGCAAGGGCATCAATGGATGGAAATACCAACAAGGTACATTAGACTGTGGGCCCAGAGACCAATATCGTTTTAGTTTTTTGATTTAGTGACCTACCTCTGGGGTGGGGGCAAACATGATGGTAAATGAAAGGCTATAGTACCACGAGCAACATACTTTTTTTCACAAGCGTAAATGTTGCACAAACGAGAACCGCTGGCCCAAAATGTCATCTTAGATCAAGTATACGTTATTTTTAAAAAACACATTGAGAGTTCAAATAACACAAAGTGTATGGTATGTATTGAGTTGAAAATAGTATTAACATAAATATGTATAGATTCTGATTTTAAAAATATTTTAAAATGAGTGACAAAGGTTTGCATGAAATTTTATTTCCTAAATTGCAGTGATCTAATATTGATGTCACTTTATACAAGTATGCCATCTTTCAAGATGAGAAATGCTTTTGGACCATGAGCACAAAATAATTCTTCACAGCAGTGAGGAAATTTTTCACTATGTGAATCAATTGCATGTTCCTGGTGTTAAATTTCCGAGCCTAAAATGGACCACACACTAAACTCATTCATTTTCTGTGTCAGGTTCCTCTACTTCCCCATCACTGCCATCATCAGAATCATTATCCTCACTATCATCGTCTAAGTCATTGTGTCCAGTGATATTGCAACAGTTATTTCTAGCACACTTGCACAGATATGTACATGGAACATTGTTTTGAAGACAGGTACAAGTATCAGCATCACCACATTTACTTTTCTTGCAGTTACCAGTGCAGTAAGTTAACTCCATAACACTGTCTGGAGCAGGAGGAAGGCTCATCCAGTTGATGACTAGCTCACCGCTTTCCATCTTCCACCCATGCCCATCAGGAACGGGTATCTCTGCATTTGGTTGTCGGCTCCTCTTGTAAATACCTGAAAATATTGAAAAGGTGAAAAAAAAATTCTGCCTCAGTTGTTACCTTCCAATGTTATGTTATGCTGCAATGAAGGTATTGAACAGTAACATTAAATTGTGAAGTCTGCCTCATAATGAGATCTGCTTCATTCCTTTTTCAGCCTTGTGTACATAGTAAAATGCATTATGATCATGGAATATAAGACATCTCTGAATTAAACACATTCATATTTTGGTTTTTTTCACAATATTTGATCGTTGATTTGATGTTTAAAAAACACTAACAAAGGAATATGAGCAAGGCATTTATTTCCTTACTGACTCCCAAAATATAGTATTATTTTTGCACCTGATTAACTTTACACATAATTATGACAGGTTTACATGTTGCACACAAGTCTTACAAATTATATCTTACAATGAAACTGTAAACGTTATGGAAGACATACCTGCTTGGTAGTTGGCCCGTTTGATGTGTTCCCTCAGAGCATCTTGGTTGGGAGGCATTGTGATTTCAGATTTCCTTGCCAGTTGGAACATGTACCTGGCCTCGTTGACGGTTGTGATGCTGTGTTGTCCATACAATTTGCAAACAAATACCTCCAATGCTGCTACTAAGTCTAGCTGTATGTCAAAATGCTCGCCAAGGTCCTTCAAAGCATTGCACAGCTCCCTCTCCTTAAGAAGAAGATTAAAGGCTTTCTTCTTTCCCTTGCCGTAAAATGAGCTTACGCTGTCACACCCAGTGAAGCAATGTAGGCCAATTAGTGCCTGGCTGACATCATCTCCGATACTATCATGGACAGACTGCAGATCAATGGTTCTCAAATTCACTCCTCTCCCCGTATGGAAATACATATGTGTAGGAACTATGGATTGAAGAGCTATACCAATAATGAAGACGTCAGTATCAGGACCGACAATGATGACGTCGGCATAGGTACGGGCTGCACATGCTGCATGCAAATACATCCTCGTATCGGCTTCTTCCTGTGTGGAGCAGAGATGTGGCTCCTCTACTTTTAGCACCTGATCAGTCACCTCCTTTCCTGGCGAGAAAGAATGGCACATCCTTCCATGTGCCAAGAAAACCTTCACTCCCCTCAATTCTGATGTGGGAACTTTAGTCCATGTCTCATCCAAATACTCCACTAGCAATTCCTTATTCTCTCCATTTGAGAGGAACTTCTTCCGCTGTTGAGGAAGTGCCTGGCCATGAATTCGCATCAACTGAGAGCCATTTTCTGCTCTCTTGGCCCTCTCGGCATTCTTAATGGAGACTTGCCTGTAGGTATCGGTCACAAAGTGAATCTCTTGTGATCTGTTTGCTTTTGCCATTTTCACAAGACGTCTCAAGATGGCAAGAGAACGGTTGAGAAATGTTCTTTGGCCTGGTACCTTGTTCACGTTTAACTGCTGTATCATAGCCATGCCATCCACAACATACACACCACGTATAATGGGAGTTTCTGCTAGAGGCTTCTCTGGCTGACTTTCAAGGGCATGGAGCAAGTTGGCTTTGTTGGTCTTGACCAGAGACCCTTGAGAATTTGCGAGTGAGAGTGGTAACGGACCCAAGGAATACGTCAGTAGCTCCTGCAGATTAATATTCCTGTACCGTCCAATCACGACCAGTCTTGCTCGCAGATTTCTGTGGGCTTTCAGGGAGACATCCTTTCCATGTACTCTGCGTTTTCCAGTCTTAGACATACTGGTAAATGTCTTCAGCTTCATTTGTTTCATGCTGACAAACAAGTCCAGTTCTCCTGTTTGTAGACGCTCTCTGGACAACTTGGTGAATTCTGTTTCACCCCTTTCATACGCAGTCTGCATATCAGTTTGGACATCTTGTGTCGCTACTGCTCCTGACGTGATGTGTATCAGCTCATCTTGTTCATAGTCGAAAGGATTGACCATACTGTTAGTTGTATCCACAATTTTCTTAACATCTGCCTTATCCCGTTTCATACGGCTTTGCAGGAGATCTGATCGTGTTGTGCTCTGCTCTTCTTTGCCTGCCATGGCCTCACATTCTCGAGCGATTAAGCCTCTTGCATGACGGGACCATATCCACCTGTTTACAGTTCGTTTACTGGTTGTAAAACCTGTCATACCTCCTTTTGTTTTTGAGTCACGGTTTGCTGTCTGTTCAATAGTTTGGTCATAAGCAAGTTTGGCGAAGGCATTATTGCTCCTCTGAACAGCAAAGTCACCTTCCAGACATTGCTGATGTATTGTTGGGTGGGTAGTTGCAAGATCAGACATTTCAAGCCAGTACACAGGAAGGTATCTACTATAATTGAGGTGGTCATATGCAAACACCCATGGTAGCATACGTCTTACACTTGCCAAGTGAAGTTCCCAATTTGCTTCACGAGTACCTCTCAGGAAGAAAGAACAGGAGAACTTCTACCATCTCAATATACGAACTCCAGAATCCAAAGGTCTGCTTCTTGTTGCAAGCTTCTATGAATTGACTGTAAGATGTCTCAAACTGATGAAATCTTTCTCCATTCAAGATTTCTTGATATTCAGGTTTGGGGAAGGCTTGGGCCAAGTCTGCCATCAGCTGTTTTACTCTGTTTGCCTCTTCAGGAATGGTGTCCAGATAAGCATTGAGTCGCATTTGATGCATTGCCTCCACCACCAGCTTGTGAGCTCTGACTGCTCCGTTGTAGTGCTTACCAGTCATCACCCCATTTTCCGAGCCTGTCGCAACAATCTCCGATTCTATCACGATATCCTGAAGGCCAGCATCTCTAAAGCGCTTTCCCAAACAACCAAGGACATAGCTGTGTGAAAAGCACCAAGTCGTATGACCAGCCTCTTCATAAACTGTGCATTTCTCCACCTAATCAGTTGTGCCTTCGCATAGATTGCTTGATCCATCACAACGACAACCGTCTCCAAGCTTAGCTGATCGGCAATCTCGACACTTCTCTGCAGAATTGTAAGGACTGTGTCCATTTCTGTGGGGCTCCCATCAATGACAGGTAAATAGCCTATTACAGACTTTGGTGGAACCTCAACTTGGGAAAGGAGCTGGTTGAACCCAGTCCAAGAGGGCAAGATCTTGTCTGTTCTGAATTTTGTAATGTAGTAGGCTAGGTCGACCTTCATAGGATTTTGCAGCAAGGGTGCATTAGCAGACTGAAGGAGTGAAACATGCTCTGCAAACGGCACTGGACCTTCCTTTTTCCCCCCCCGTAGTATGTAGCTAGATTCACCACTGGCGGCTGCATTGACCTGTTTCTTGTTCTTTTCACAGCTGGATCTTTAGTGCTGGAGGACCTAGGTTGATTAGTTCTTGGACTGATATTACTCTGGACGACAATGCCATTTGTGTTGTGGGTAGTTCCACGTCCAGATAACGTTTCTTCTCCAAAGTCATTGTTATCCCATACTAACGTGGTTGGAATCCCTGGCTGTGTGGTGGATGGAAGGGAATCTTCACCACGACTAACCTCTTGTGTAGCAAGTGCTGTATCATGATTTAAAATCACAGAGTTTGAAACAGTGTCCCAAACCATTTAACAGTCCTATCAACTGGGCTGATCCTGATAGATGACGCACTGTCATAGCAAGTGACATATGCTTAGGCATCACTTTCCGTCCTTTAGAAGCCAGAGAAATTATATCCTGTGATATGGACAGGAGTTTTCTATGGATTTGGTGCAGATACATCTACCATCTTCTCCGTGTCTGGCTCGTCAGATGCGCCAACTGCCCATGCTAAAAAATTGTATAGGCTGCAGGGCACAATTGCTTCTGCCTCTTTCAAATTCAGATGTTCTGCTGTCGGCCATGGCATAGTAGGTTTGACTTCTCTGATTGTTTGCCTGAGATCTAATGCTGTCATGTAAGTATTGTGCAGTGCATTTGGATCAGCATACACATAGCCCATTTGTGATTGGTGGCCTGCTTGTGATAGTGCTTCTGTGTCATCTGTTGTCGAATCCATTTCACTGTGGGTCGTGCTTTGCGTGGCTTCTTGAAGGTTTGTCTGCTTTTCCACAAGTGTAGCTGTAGAAATGTCATTAACATAGACGATGTCTCCTTGTGATTTCATGTGAGGTGTTATAAAACATAGCTGTGGAAATTTCTTTGATAACCTGTGCTTCAAGTATCCAGACTTATATGAATTTGCCTCAACTCCATGGCTTATCTTAATTTGTTTGATGAATAAGTCATTCACTTTTTTAAGTCTCATGATCTCTTTGTTGTCAATGATGTGAGTTTTCACTGTCTTGCTGAAAACTTCAAATGCTTCTGAATAGGACGTATCACTTCCTGTTTGTGTGTTGGCTGGCCTGGTCAGGTAGCGTGTAAAGTCCCTGTAGCAATGTAGCATGAGTTGTGGTACCTAACTTCGATTGCCACACAATCCTGTCTTTAATCTGCATGAGAAGTGACACATTTCCAGTCTTCTGCTGCTTGCTGTAAATGGACAGCATCTATGGTTGAACATGTGACGACGAGGTGTTCCTTTTTTCTCTTGCGGGTGGATCTGCATCTTTTTCTTTCTGGCATAGGATACATATGTTTGGTAGAACATGCTGTGATCTTGCTGGCACTGGAGGTCTTCCAAAGCTGGAACGAAGAGCCCGTCTCTTTGTTGGTTTTGTATTTTCTGCTTCAACTTTTTCTCCACCGACATCAGCTTGGGGCACGGTTGCTGTATAGAAAGAAAACACACACACACAAAGAAACAAAAATTAATGTGGAAAACCCATAAAACCAGTAATATAAGAACATTGGAGAATAATTGATTTGTAACAAATTTTAACCTTATAAAGTGCACGTTTTAAACCTACCCGTAGAGGCTAAGTCATCGGCTTTCTTTTTCATGCTTTCCATCACCCTTTCAACACGTTGGGAGTCTGTAAAGCGTGCGTAACACTGGTGATGGAATCCTCCGTGAAGTGGTATTGCTGGCGACAGTGCTGGGTTGGAATCTGCACTGAATCCTGCCGAGTGTTGAGCAACGTAATCTCTCGCAATTTTTGCTTGAGGACCATCCAAAGACTTCCATTTGTTGACATATTCTAAGAAACGGGACCATGTTTTGTCTGAAAATTGGACAATTTTGCACTTTTTGGACGGGAAGATGCACATAAAACACTTTTTCTTGAGTATTTTCGTCACTCGAAGACAACACGTCCTCATCACTGGAGGCCGCCATGTTGTCTCAAGGCGTTACCGCACCGTTCCGGTACGGCGGTTGTCATTGGCCAATTGCCGATGATATATTGAACACGTCTTCCGATTGGTTATTTTCCGGGATTTTCCGTTCGAGGATACGCGCACATTTTAAACATGTAAAGAATTCATTAAAATCTAAATTACTCATTAACGTACCAAAATCTTTCGTGTGAAAAGTGACAGAATGTTTCCTATAATATTCTCTATAAATTCATACCAAAATCGTGTCCACCCGTTTTGTAGGTCATGCAAGAAAGCAATATATTACTACGGCTGTGTGCCTACATCGCTCATGGGGGGGGGGGGGGGGGGGGTCGTGACAACCAAGTGATTTATTCCTGCATTGTTGTCGTTCTGGGTGATGAGGATGGATCGTTTTGTTTCCATCCACATTCCTCCATTGGTTTAGTTGCCAATGCCACCACACCTCTTCCTTCCAGTGCTACATCCCATCTGACCGTTGAGCATCACTCCCACTCGTTTCTGGTTTTTTATTAGTGTGGTGGGGAATTACCACACATCAATGTTAGTCCTACACCTGTGGTTGCCATTTCCATGTGTATCGGTTTTGTATAAAACCTCTCGGTCAGCTTTGTGTGGTCCAGCACGCGCTCGTTTATTACCCTCGCGCCAGAGGAGAGGGTATTGCATTTCAGTCCGTTTGTCCGCACAGAATAAATATGATTTTCTCTGCAACCGTTGGTCCGATTGACAGGAAATTTTCACCATAGGTGCAACTCCACCTGTATAATTTTTTTATGCTAATTATGACGTCATAGGTCACGTGGTTCGGCCGCCATCTCGGAAAAATCGAAAAACTTTGCACCTCTATCTCCGAAAGTGCTGAATAGAAAAAATTGACATGGCTCATTGTAAAGAACTCCATGGGGAATAAAATATGTTAATGATGTCATAGGTGCCTCCATTATGACGTCATAATTCGACAAGTACAAAACTTCATCTGATAAAGATTAAATTTCTTGAGCATAATCTAGGAATAAATTAGTTTAGAAAAAAAAAAAGAATGACGTCATCAGTCACGTGGTTTGGCCGCCATATTTGTTTTAACACAAAAGCCTTAAACCACTGAAAATACATCCTGGCGAGGGTTTGCAATCTCCGATTGCTCTTTTTCTTGTTTATCTTGCCGTTAACCTCCGCTGTGCTACTGGTTCATGTCCATCGATGGCGGTAAAGCCACATGTTCACCGTCCTGTTTATTTGCTGGTGAATCTTTTATTAGATGTAGCTCTTACATGTCTGATCTTTGGAAATAAAAACATGAACAAGGTTTAGAAATGTCATGAAGTTGTGAATTTAAACAAACATCAAAACAAGTGCTGAGTTTGCACATTAAAAGCAAATGCTTTATTACTTCCTTTCATAAAAACACTAACAAGTCAAAATTCAATTTTAAAAGATCACGTGTATGGACGAAGACCGAGCACTTGAGATCTTGTTCTTTTAAGAGGAGTCGCTGCTCAGAGCAATTTTCCTGTGAAAAAGAGGGCTTTCACTTCCTGCAAACGAGCAACATTCGATATTGCAACATAATAATGGGGCAGATATGTGATAAAATTGTGGCTTTTGTGGTAAAAGCACCAAAATTGGCATCGATCAGGTTTAACATGTACTAAATGATTTCAGATATGGTGCCAAGCTGAAGATTCCCCCGACGCCCATAAATGGGAAAAATCCAAGATGGCCACGACACAAATTGCGAAAAAATCCATTAAGTTGCATTTTCGCGATGCAAACATGACGTGTCTTTTTCTATGTTTTCAGACATAAGGAATCCAATGCCACCGGCATTTATTCTAAAAAATAAATAAATGCATAGCTATTAATTTTATGAATTATATAATTTTTTTGATTTCTTTTCAGATGGTTGAGCAGATGTCGTCACATGTCAGCAAAGAAGAGGTGTAAACCTCAGTGAAAGTCTGCAGTAACCTATGCCCACACCAGTGTGCCTTGTGTCAAGAACATTCTTCAGCTCCACTTCAATGTCCAGCAAACTCTAAATGGACAGATGTTGGAGTGGCTACGACGATTTGACAATTTGTTGTGAACCAGTTGATTGATGAAGTCTTGATGAAGAAGAAAGGTTGATGAAGGAGATGGCATTGTGACCACCTTGTCCAGAAATCGTACTCTATGTCATACATCCTGTCACCTGAAGTGTTCTATCAGTCGACTGGCGAGAGTACAAAGAACTGCTGCATCCACAGGTGAGGCAGGAGAACCACCTTTAGAACCACCTTTAGAGGCCATTTTCCCTGCAGAGCAGGGGTTTGCCTTTTTCGGGCACCTTGGTCCCCTTTTTGAAGCAATGTTTTATGGATGGATGCCCTTCCTGCAGCCAACCCTGTTAGTCGCCTGTTGCGACACACACGGAATTACCAGTGAACTGGTACTCAATTTGCCGACCTCAGAAGGATGACAGGCTGAGTCAACCCCCCTGGTGTTAATTGTGATTGACCTTGATTCGAACCCAGGATCCCAAGTTGGCATCCTAACCGCTAATCCAACACCAGGTGAGGCAGGAGATTGCCCAAATATCCGTTGACAGGCGACATGTAAAGACAGACCTCCCCAATGTCACATATGTTTCTTTTGCACCAATTCTAGAACACAAGACCTCTTCATGACGTTATGACGCCAAAAATTACTCGGTGCATCAAACGATATGCACCGAAACTACAAGATCAAAAACCGAGTACAACTTGGCTCTGGTGACCTAATGGCGCAGGATGCCAAATATTCTCAGTGCCAAGTAAAGTTGTACAATGCCGGCAGCCGGAAGAACGAGTAGGCAAAGAAAATGATGAACACCGATGGATTTTTGCATGGCATAGCTTTGGTGGAATGGCACGCTTCATGGTGCATGTATATCCCCGTTTCAGAATCGTATAACCGAATCCCATGGTGTTGAACGTAAAACAGCTGCACGAAAGCCCTCGAACAAGCAGATCCCGTCACGACCCGACTCGTACACAAATTTGACTCCTATGACGGGTTTCGAGTACCCTCTCGTCCCTTCCGTCGATATGGTACTCCTACAGGTGATGACCCTCATGTAAAGGCTGCCCTTAAAGATGAGAAGAAGTGGCAAAAAGCAACAGCAGCTCATAAGCAAGGAGAGAACCAGAGCCTCACCGATCCAATCTCCTGGGCTATATTCCATGTAAATTCACAGCTATCAGGCATCGTTGACGTCACCATCACGTGACTTCTGCCATTATTCCCTGGTGATTCCAAGTCTGACTATGATTCGTCATTTTATGGATGTTCTCTAGCATGCTGTCAAATTTCTGAGGCGTGGCTGGACAGGTTGGATTGGATTTGGATAACAATGGAGCAAAAAGCCTGTTTTTCAGATTGGACGTAGTCGATGTCAGCATGCAGTCGTGATGAAGATTTCTATGCTTTTTCTTTTTGAAAGAATAAGTGATGGTGCCTGGTGTTGGGCTAGCGGCTAGGGTGCCGGCTTAGGATCCGAGGATCCTGGGTTCGAATCCCGGTCGATCGCTGAATTAACGCCAGGGGGGTTGACTCAGCCTGTCATCCTTCCGAGGTCGGCTAATCGAGTACCAGTTCACTGGTAATTCCCTGTTTGTCGTTAAAGGTGGCAAAAAGGGTTGGCGTCAGGAAGGGCATCCGGCCGTAAAACATTGCTTCAAAAAGGGGACCAAAAAACAACAACAACCACGGTTCCCGAAAAAGGCCAACCCCCACTTGCGGGGAAAAATGGCCTCTAAAGGTGGTTATTTTTTTTTTATAAGTGATGGTGCCATTGGATTCCTTATGCCTGAAAACATAAAAGGACACTTCATTCATGTTTGCATGTCAAATTGCCAAAGACCAAAGAATCACTAAAAAAAATTCTACTAGCCGGATCCGAATCCGGATCTTCACCAAAATCTAATCATTTCATCCTCGTCACAAACGCCACATCTGACAAATTTCGCCCGAATCCGTCCAAAACTTTGAGATATCTTGTTCACAAACAAACAGACAGGGGTGAAAACATAACGGAGGTAACTAGTCTTGCTGGAGAAGGGAAGTGTTGACACACAGGTCGAACCATGCACGAAATCAACAAGATGTCAATTGAGGTACGTTAACCACCATGCAGGCTGACATTGCAGGCATTGACCAATCAGAGCAAAAAGTGCTCTTTAACATACTTCAATTAGCGTTCTGGCAATTTCTTCCAGATTGTTTGGATCATGACTCGATTTGCAAGCAACTTGATTTGCTTTGTTCATTTGCAGGACAAGGCTGCACGGTGGCGTCATTGGCTGAGGGTGTGGGTGTGCCCTCTGCTGGTTAGAGCAGGAATTTGTAATTGGTTCAGGGTGCCGGCGGATAGCTCGCCTACTCTTCACGATGGATACCGTGCCGTGCGTAGGATCTTCAATATCCACTACCTCGTAACGACGCTTTAACATCCACCTCGAGGGACACCACACACAATGATGAATCACCCCGCCTGTGGAATACCGGAATGACAGTTTATATCTGGGTCGAGATTCAATCTTAGTTTCTACAACTTAGAGGAGAATGCCCATACCTCTATCTAGGCCAGCCTGTTTCATGAAACAATTGCATATTCCAGGTTGTGTATCCCATCACTGGCGTTAAATCGTGGATTGATTCACTGTCATTAGGGTAACTTATGGACATTAAAATACCACTGATTAAGGCAGCCCACCTTTCAAAAATCCCACAAGAGAATACATATACATATTTCTCACCTTTGCAATGCTAGTCTTTTCAACATGGATGCCTTGATTTCCTGGCCCAACGCTTTGGCAAGTGGAGGAGGAACAGCATTTCCGATCTGGGTATTCAAGTAAGGATCAGATGACGAAGGTACACCGATGAAAATATAGTTGCTCATTCCAATAAATAACAAGTGGTTTGCATTGCAGGCACAAGAGAATAAAAATGAGTAAAATGGTTCAAGTTATCTACAATAAAGGATCAAAAGTGTCGAATTATCAGGGATGCCTCTTTACGGTGGTTGTACCCCCCCACCCCCCACCCCACTCCCCCCTCCCAACGCAAGTCAGGGCCAAATCATCACCACTTCACTGTCCAGCTTCGTCAGATTAGCACGATCACAGGCAGAGCACTGATCGATCCCCATGGGCCAGCCCACCCTCTCCTGCGGAGCACTGATCACAGGCAGAGCACTGATCGATCCCCATGGGCCAGCCCACCCTCTCCTGCGGAGCACTGATCGATCCCCATGGGCCAGCCCACCCTCTCCTACTGAGCACTGATCGATCCCCATGCGCCAGCCCACCCTCTCCTGCGGAGCACTGAGCACTGATCGCAGGCAGAGCACTGATCGATCCCCATGGGCCAGCCCACCCTCTCCTGCGGAGCACTGAGCACTGATCGATCCCCATGGGCCAGCCCACCCTCTCCTACTGAGCACTGATCGATCCCCATGGGCCAGCCCACCCTCTCCTGCGGAGCACTGAGCACTGATCACAGGCAGAGCACTGATCGATCCCCATGGGCCAGCCCACCCTCTCCTACTGAGCACTGATCACAGGCAGAGCACTGATCGATCCCCATGGGCCAGCCCACCCTCTCCTGCGTCTCCCTTGTGGCTCTGGCTTCACCAAGGCGGGGGCTGGAGGGAGGGGCGTACGCCATGTTCGATGTGGGTCACTCCTAAGAGACTGATCGGCTGTCTATGCCACAGGCCTGTTCGAGAGAACTGGAACTTCGAGAACTTCGTTCGAGAAACTGGAACTTCAAGAAAATGTCGAATTCGAGAAAATTCGAAAAAGTTCGAGAAACTGGAACTTTGAGAAAATATAACAACAAAGTGCTGATATTCTAAGCTTTACCCCGCTCGGAGTAAACATTAAAAAAATAAATTGGGTGAGGGCCAAACTGTGTGCTTTATGATCCTTTAAATGGATGACAACCATTTTACTCGTGCTTTTATTGCACAAATCAAAAGTCAATCGCTTCCATTGCAGGGGAGACGGCGACATGGTACCAATGCTACAACCGGAATACTTTTTCTATTAATTACATAATACAATTTATAGTTTGTCTCGCATAGATTTGGACAAGCAAAGTGAACCTCTGGACCCAAGGAGTGCACACCTGCCGATGCTTGTCAAGAACGTTTCCAAAGAAGCGATAAGTGTCGGGGAATCCTTGCGACCGAGCGCACTCACGCACACTCACCACGCGGTGCTGCTCTGGGTGTAGTACCCTGCCCTGCAATACACATTTTTCAACAACAAAAACTTAAATTATTCAAAACCCAGGGCTGTGTATTGAGATCTACAAGCAATTTGGATCAGAAAGAATAAAACCAAACTTAGTTTCTCATTCACGCAGAGATACGTGTATGAAAGTTGGGTTTTGCTATTGATCATGACGAAAAAAACTAGAGCTTCCAGGGAAGCAGAACTCAACTGAACTCGCACACCAAGTTTGATCAAAATCCATAAATATTTGTGGACGTTAAAGTCTTAACGTCGTTTCGGAGCTGAAAACAATATGGCGGCCATTTTGTGACGGATCGGGTTGGAATGCAATGGCAACCTACCTTGTGTGGTAAGGGTTAAACATTCTAAGTTTGATCAAAATCTGTTAATATTTGTGGACGCTAGAGTGTTAACGTCTTTCATGACCAAAAACAAAATGGTCGCCTAAGTCCGCCATTTTTCAAAGGATCGGGCTGAAATGTAATACCAACCTGGTCCTTGGGGTAAGGATGCTGCATGTCAAGTTTGATCAGAATCGGTTGATATTTGTGGACGCTGGAGTGTTAACGTCGAAAAGTTAACGGACAGATGACGACGGACGCCGGAGGGTTCAGTATGTGATGAACTCAACTGGACGGTAGTCCAGTTGAGTTAAAAATGAAGTAAGTGAATCTTCACCGAGGTAATTATGGTTCCCAGGGGGGAGGCATTGTGATTAGTCTGGGTGTATGTGGTGCCCCACTCTATCGGTTTTCATAGCTCAACTGATTCCACCCACAATTCTAACCTCAAAACAAATCGTACAGGTGCCATTTTGTGACGCAGCAAAGGCCTCGGGCCTTGGGTGTCAGCCCATTGCTATCCGAGCTGTATAACCACGATGTGTTATTTGTGCACATACGCAGTACACGTTTTTGCTGCATGTATGTACCCTAGGTAATTTTCATTTTTGGGAGCGATTGCAGCAGCTGTCTGTATCCAATACACACCGCCCAACCCCCAAATAAAGGGGTGGGCACATTGTCTAATAAATGAAGGTTTTTGTACGTAATTTTGCTTTTATCTCGAGTTTATGGCTGAGTAGTGTGAAAATACAGAAGGGGTGCCAGTCATAAGCAATAGGCAGGTTTTTGCTACAGGCATGTAATCCGGGCTCCAGCGGGCTATTACCTATAAAGATCAGAAAGAATAAACCATATTCTTTCTGCCCACATAAAGCCCACATAAAGATCAATAAACTGCCCACATAAAGGGATGAGTATTTCTTTGTGTAATAAATTAACGTTTTGTGTGCGTAATTTCAGCTTTTAGTCAGAATTCAACACTGAATAGTGTAAAAATACAGAAAATAAAGGCGTTTCCCTTCACGTATGTACTTCAAATAAAGGGATAAGCAATTTGTTCGATTTTTGGTGTTATTATGGTTTCCAGAGGGAGGAATTAAGTGTTTAACCTTGGTGTTTGTGGTGTCACACTTTTTTATGGTTCCCAGATTACTAAATATACATCATGAGCAAATTTAATCTCCAGCAAAGAAAATTAAAATGTTCATTTCCACTTATGGATGCCGTTTCTTTGGAAAACGAGTTCGTTTTTTATTGAGGAAGAATTTCAAGTGCTACCAATTGGCTAATACTGTATTACAAGTTGGTTATACTGGGTACTATCAGTGATAAGAGCCCTCTAGTTAGGTATGAAGAAGTACTGCCTTGGCTCACATAATCATGGAAAATAGGCGATGAGTGCTTGGTTTATAGAAAACAAAAAAGGAGGAAGGGATTGGAAGTTGGGAGCAGGGGTGAGGCTGGGGTGGAAGAAGAGGAAACGGGCAGGTCACGATTCATCCATAAATCTATTGTGCAACTAGAGGAGCGTCAGCGACACGAGATGGAAGCGGATATCCTTACCTGCTTCCCCATGGGCTCGGGATTAGTGACGGTTGTGGAGAAGAAGCCATCCCACTCCAGCCGCCCGTACAGGCCAGACCAGTGGTTGTGCCGGTTGGCCGTGTGTGGGAGACACCAAGGAATGAGCGTGTTGAACTGTCGATCCACTGGGTCGCAGGCTTTGCCTAGGGGCAGAGTTGGGTTTAAACGAGAAAGTGAACTTGCTTGGAAACAGAGAAACAAACACACAACAATGGCAAAGTCTCAATAATTAGTTACCATTTCATTTAAACCTTCGTGATGGAAGTTCCAATTAATCAACACGAAAGCGGCAGCATCCATTTCACAAGATGGAAGTAAAGAAACAGCAGGAATAATCAGACAAAAGGAAAAGAAAATTGAAAACTTACTGGACTGACAGGCCCTAATCTATTTGTAGCCAAAAGAGCTGGATAATAAAATAAATAACATTTATTCATCAAGTTCGGACAACTACTGGACAATAAATTAATGGCAGCAATGAAACGAAGCAGGATGAAGTAATACCGATTAAGAAACCTTTTGTTTTTCCCATGTTAAATGGTGATGTAATTGGAGGAACATGGATGGCAAAGGAAAGGGACAACTATTTGGGTTGTAAGCACAAGTCTAGAACCACCTTGAGAGGCCATTTTTCCCCGCAGAGCAGGGGTTGGCCTTTTTGGGCACCGTGGTCCCCTTTTTGAAGCAATGTTTTTTTTTGGAGTTTTTTTATGGCCGGATGCCCTTTCTGCCGCCAACCCCGTTAGTCGCCTCTTGCGACACGCAGGGTACCAGTACCAGTGAACTGGTACTCAATTTGCCGACCTCGGAAGGATGACAGGCTGAGTCAACCCCCCTGGTGTTAATTAAATTCAGCGATGGGCCGGGATTCAAACCCAGGATCCTATGATCCCAAGCCGGCACCCTAACCACTAAGCCAACACCAGGCTGAGCACAAGTCTGAAAGTCGATTACTTCTCTAGTACATTCCCTGGGTATATTATATGAGTCTGAGGAGTGGAGGAGCACATGGAGCCTAGATATTTGAAGATCAACAAGGAAGTCAGTATTGGAGGGCAGAAAGAGCAAGGGGCGGGGGCGATACCAGACGAGACGGTGTGGAAAACCAAGGCCACCAACCATTCTGTCTGGAATGGGAGAGCAGCAGGCCTTGCTCTTCAGCATCTTTCTCGGAGATGCCAATGATTTGGAGAGTTGAATCCATGCATCCAAGAGCAAGGTGTAAGGAAAGGAGAAGCAACAGCCCATTGAGGGAGAGCAGTACTCCATCGAGCTATTGACAAGCCCAGCAGGTTGTGAGAAATTCAGAACTACCAAACAGGGTCTTGTCACAATGGGAGGCACCGAGTCTGTTGCTGGGTTCCGGGGGCTAGCTTTGATACACATCTGCCCAGGAAGGCCATGATCGATGGTGAAATTTAGACGCGTGAAGTACTAAACTTATTCGCTGATCAATAAATTATATGTGTGTTTGCTAAACGCCCTTCAACAGAAACAAGGCAAGGATTTGAGACTGGCCGAGACTGAATGACGTGTTCCAGGTTTTGGAGCAACCTCGCATCTAGATCTGCCAATAGTGCTGCTGGAATGGAGGAATCGTCTGCAAAGAGGGTTTTCTAGGATATTGGAGAGATCACTGATATTTAGGAGAAAATGGAGCGAATTGAGACATCTAGGAACGATGTGGCCAATACACGACTTTTGAATTGTCTCGGAAACATAAACAATGGCTTCCGTACATGCACTGTGCGTACGCTTTCATCGACTCGCTTCCTCTAATCAGGGATACTTTTAGCCCTCATCTCCAAAGCGAAATCCATAATTGAAATAATATTTTTAACACAATTTTCAGCATTCAAACAATTGAGCCAAACTGAGGGAAATTTCAAGATGGTTAACCAATAATTGTTCTGCTCCTGGATGCAAATTGGACTCGTGGAAATATAGGAATACAAGAAATATCCGTGGAGGAGAAGTGTCATGTTCCGACCATTTCTTGTGAATACCAGCAAGCGGCCACAGTGGATAAGGACCATATAATACGACAACTCGATGTTTGGCAACCTACCCACAACTCGAGGTTGTGCACCAGTCACTTTGTTGCGTTAGACACGGATAGAAGTGGGAACGAAACTCCATCGTGAAAGCACAGAAATCCTGAACTATTCCTGTGGAATGATTGACATCTCGTAGATCTAAACCACCGGTGAGGTAAACGTACTCCTGATAAACTTCAAGCGAGCAAAGAAATAACGCAAATATCTGGTCATCTTGCTGAAGAACTAGTGAACTTTCACAATGCTTCGCTGCCGGCCGAGTCAACCAATGCAAATGGCGGATCACTCTCATGCTACGCCAACCGTGATGGGGAGGGATCTTTGTTGCATTCACACGACTTGTCAAGGACTGAAGAAGAAGCGCACTTGCGGCAGGCCACAAATCCTCAAAGGGTTTGAAGTTAGAAAATTGTCCATATTCTTTTTATCTTTGTATGTGGTAAATTTCCTTTCAATAATTAATATAGGCCTTCTGATATTTCTTAGGAAGGGGCAGAGGGAGGGGATCAATCATGTCTCGATTTTTTTTAATATATACACAAAGAATTAAGTTAAGCACCCCCCCCGTTTTTTTACAACCTCGCACATTACAAGTTTGTTGTCGTCAAAACAGTGTAATATACCCATGATATTGTTATATTTTCTGGAGAAGTGATATTATGGTCACATAAAAACATAACAATCATGCCGTTTTCAATATTTTATTCTGAATAATTTAAGGTGAAATTTTTTGGGAATTTTAGGCATATTTTCACCTCAATTTAAGTATGGAGCTATAGGTCCATCACGGACAGTGTGGATGACGTTTATGTTTTCTAACATACAGTCATTGTTCTGAGAAGACCTCTAGCGATCTTTGCGTCAATAACGTGTGTAGGACCCACGTGATCGGATCACTGACTCAACCCTACGTCTCATAGACCCTGTAAGCCGTCGTATGCGTTGCTGTGGCAGGTTGTTCCATTCCCGATGTAATGCACGTTCCAATTCATCCAGATTGGCTATTGGAGGGACCATCTTCGCAATTTGTCGTCCCAACATGTCCCAAACGTGCTCGAGGGGGTTCAACCTGCCACAGCAACGCATACGACGGCTTACAGGGTCTATGAGACGTAGGGTTGAGTCAGTGATCCGATCACGTGGGTCCTACACACGTTATTGACGCAAAGATCGCTAGAGGTCTTCTCAGAACAATGACTGTACGTTAGAAAACATAAACGTCATCCACACTGTCCGTGATGGACCTATAGCTCCATACTTAAATTGAGGTGAAAATATGCCTAAAATTCCCAAAAAATTTCACCTTAAATTATTCAGAATAAAATATTGAAAACGGCATGATTGTTATGTTTTTATGTGACCATAATATCACTTCTCCAGAAAATATAGCAATATCATGGGTATATTACACTGTTTTGACGACAACAAACTTGTAATGTGCGAGGTTGTAAAAAAACGGGGGGGGGTGCTTAACTTAATTCTTTGTGTATACATATATATATACATACATATTGTTACGGATCTCGGTTTTGGCACTCCCCTTACCGAGGGGGGTTTAATCCCCTCGTCTATCACACTGGCCGTCCGAGTCCTAGAAGGTATCGCGCTCCTTTGCGGGGGGTGAGGTTGACCAGGGTGACTGGTCAATGGAGTCCCAGATACCTTCGCCAACCTCGCCGCAAAGCAGGGCGCTACTTCTGCTCGAGCCACGGACAAGATGGAAGATTGCCGAGCGGTTTAGCAATCCGCAGCTCGAGCCATTAACAAAGGACTAAACCCGACTCCGAGCGTTGGCCGAATCGTGCCACAGGTACTCAATTGGGAAGGGACTAAAGCGATCGGGGGAAAGAAGAAACCAAAGTAAAGGAAGAACAGATATTTATTGATTATGTACACAAAATGAAGAGGAAATGAAAGAAGGGCATTTACAAGGAGAGGAAGAAGCAGTTACACAGGGCAGCCTTAAAACAGTCTTATATTATACCCCAGACAAACAAACAGACTTACACGGGAGGGTAATGGCAGGAAGGAATGGCTGGAAGGGGGAGAAGGTCCAAGCCGATGGCAGGGCAGGAAGGTCCGGCAGATGCGCAGCGTCGAGGTCCGCTCCAGTCCACGCTCCGGGCTTGAGGCGAAACCCGGCGGCAGCTGCACGTATGGTTTCACGCGGTCGGACAATGTGAATATATGGCGATATTGTCGTCAGCGGACCCACTCTCCTGCCTCACGATTCAGCGTGTTCTCCTTTGGTACCTTGCACTTCGGGCCTTCGCACTCATCTGGACCTTCGCACTTATCTCCCTCTCACTCATCTCTTGAAGCAGTCCCTCGCAGCCACTTTTATAGGGCGTTTTCAGATCAAGCCGCCGGCTCCCAGGACACGCCCAACGGTGAGCTTGCCTCGGCCCTGGTTGGCTTTCAGAGCTCACCGGTCCGCCCCTTGACGAGACGTTGACAGGGCCACACCTTGTTCTTGTGTCCCGCCCCCTTTTTCCTCGGCCTGAGACCGCATGTTCAATGGTGGCTTGGGGCCATCAAACGAACCAAGACATGGGGCAGCGAACGTTGCCCTACTGCTACTGCACTTTGAAGAGCGGGAGATGATTGGGGAAATTGAAGGGGCCTATCTTATTTGATTAATGCAATGCAGATTCAACTATTGGGAACAGATCCTTAACTAAAACACATAATAATGAGATAACTACAGAGAGGTCCTATGGTGCTCTACGTGTTGTACATGGACTAACTAGGGTGCGATCTTTAATAGAGCCAAATAATGGGTATATTTACAGGGGATCATTTGTAAGGGAACATTTACTAAAATTTACAAAGTGAAGGTTCTAAAAACCGTAACAATATATATACGTATATGTATATACATACACACAATTTACTTCCTGTTTCTTAAAAAAAAAAAAAATATTGTTACGGACACGGCTAAAGATGTTGCTTGACCGAGCGGAATGGCCGCCGTGTTCGTACAGTTTACCCGATTCTTCCCCAACTCACCCAATTCCACTCGAACGTTGGCCAAATCGCGCTACGCTAAATCAATGATGGAAAGGACACAACGACTGGGATAGATGAAACGACGCAAGGGGTACAGTTCTCAAGACCTCCGGAGGAGGATATAATTAGTGGTGGAGAAAAGGGGTAGATTACAAGGTAGAGTGAGGTAAAAGACACAGAAGAGATAGGCACTTAGATACAATCTTATCTATCCCAGACAGACCACAGACAAACGGAACAAGACTGACTTACACAGGGATTGAGGGCAGGGAAGGACAGGTCGGTTGATAGCACAAGGTGCACCTTGGCTCGGGGACAGGATCAAGCACGGTCCAAAAGATGCAGGGAGGCCTCACAGCGCTCGGAGGTGGCGTCTCTCTTGCTTCAAGCTCAGCGCGCATCTGACGTCACCTCCCTCTTCCTGCGCATGCTCAGCGGGGAGTCACACGCCCTCGGCTGGTTGGCTCCGCCCCCGATGGGACCGGTCCGCCGCTTCTATTGGGTGCGGGGGTTACCGGGCTCCGCCCTTGACGAGGAGCTGACAGCGAGCCCCTACTTGGTAACCCCGTCGAGCACATGTTCGATGGCGGCTCGTTGGAAAGGCCTGGTGCCCTCCCAACACCCCCTACCAACCAAGCCGGAGTGAGGACGCACACTCCCCGCGCCGCCGCCGTTGTTGTTGTTGTTGTTGAACCGTGAGGAAGAGCTGCGGGGAGGTATTGGGAGGTCCTAAACTTCCTAACGGTGCCATACAATCACATTCTGGTGCAACGAAGAGTCAGAATTAATGGAAACGAGTCCTTAACTGACATAGACTAAGAATAACTAGCAAGATGTCCTATAGTTGTCTACGTGAGATGCGGTGGACCTGGATGCGACATTTAATGGGGGAAATAGGGGAAGGTCGGGTCTACAGAGTGTTGTTTACAGAAAATGGGACTAGGGAATGGGGGATTGGGGATAGTTGGGAAGTATTGAGGAAATAGGGGAATATTTACAAGCGGATATGGATGGATGCAAATCCCATATCCGCAACAATATATTTAACGATATATTTCATACAAGAGCAAACAGTGGATCACTTAAAAGCTTATGAAGATTAATCCTTTTTCTTTCTTTTCAGCAGTTCTAAGCTGTATTACTTCACTCCATCCATGGGGCCTGCACTACAATTCAAGCACAACTCGCACAATACTTTTTTGTATACATTGTCGAGGCTCATGGAAGAGCTTGAATTAGTATACTAAACGGATCAGGATAAAAAGAACAGGAGAGGGGGGGGGGGGCACCAACAGAAGAGTTTAAGGCCAAGGTGAGGGAGGCTTAGACAAAATGAGTGTGGAGAGGATGCATGGGGTGGACAAGATGGATAGAGAAGGAAACTCTCATGAAGGACAACTGGAAATTTGGAAGGATGAGGGATGGGGGTTGATCTGAGATGGTGGTGAACAGCTGTCTTGAAGACTTGGAGGAAAGAATGAGATTGAATAGAATGTGGAAGTTGATTCCACAGGTGGGAGTAAAGAGGAGCGTGTCCTGCAGAAACCTGTGAGGACAAAGACGGAACTTTGCAAGCTTAGCTGGGTGCCAATGCATGGGATGTGCTCAGAGACGCAGCTTAGAGGTAAAGATCCAGGGCATCCATCAATTTTGAGAGAGAAGCAGCAAATGTCTAAAATTGAGTGAAAGGGACAGAATCCAAACTGACCAGGGATCAGGACATTCAAGAAGAGAGACTTGCACCTTAATTGATAAGATATAAATAGCACCGAGTACAAGGGCCATATCGGGTTTCTGAGCAATCGGTTGGTAAATAAGGGACGAGTATGGATCTAAAGTTTCAGGGGCTAACACCGCCTGGAAGCCCCCACGATCCAAAATCGAGAAATTGAGAAATCGAGGCCTGAGCGATTGTGTGAGCTCTAGTCTTGTATCGATATGTCAGGTTTCAGAACAATCAGCCGGGTGATAAATGAGGAGCAAAAACAGCAAAAGGTTAACGGACTGACAGACATCCGGACGTCATGACCCATTTTATATGTTCATCTCTTCGAGAATCGAGATGAGATGACCTAAAAATGAAAAGGTTAAAATAAGGAGAGTTGATTGAAATCAAAGCAAAGACCAACAGAGGGAAGACAAAAACAGCAGAAAGCAAAGGCAAATGTCTTTTTAGTTCTCGTGCCAAAGTGAATTATCCTCTCACTTGGAAGGATCAATTCAAAAGGGCGGATCCTCAACAAAAATTAATACTCAAAAACAGATCCGGTTAACAAGCGACGATGTTACAGGAATCCTTACCCAAAGCACAAGAACAAACGGCACGAAGAGCTCCGGAAGGTGCCCGAGGGTCGGGGTGCGAGTATAGCAGGCGTCGTGAGTATGAGCCGTCACTCAGACGAACCTCGAGGTTTGGCAGGTCCCGCCAGTCAGAACCAGGTGCCACGGGTATGTAACGCATCCGGGCCTCCACCAGAGGACTCATCGTCTGCAGGGAAACAGATGTGCAGCAACAATCAGGAGGAATAAAACTAGCTCAACAAAGGGAGGACAAGCATCGGTGCGGAAGTAACCACGTGCAACAAACAGACATGGGTTGTGAATAATCTTTTGGCACAAACCTTGCAAACGTGGTCGCGCAGAATGGGCTGGTGCTGATCCCCACGCATTTCCCTCTGGAACCAAGAGCTGGACTCTGCTTCATATGGGATCTCCAGCTCGTTGGCCCCGTTACGGATCTCAGGTAGATCGCCGAGTGCATCATGCACCGTCACAGTCCTCAAGGGAGCAGATGTGAGCCTGGATCAGAGAGAATGCGAGGGGGAAGTGGAAGAACCATTAATATTTGGGGGGAGGAGAGGGGAAAACAAAGCCGATAGCAAATAAAGGATGGGAAATAACAGAAGAGCCCATACCTGGTGATGTTGGTACCATAACGTAGCTCTCCCACAGCGATCGTCAGCTGGCAAGCACGTGGAGAGAACACGTGCCTAGGTTCTGGGTACCGAGGCAGAACTTCCCCAGGCGCGGCTCCGAGGATGATGGCTCTGCGTCGAGTCTGTGGCACTCCGTACTGGCCAGCCTGAAAAAAAAAACAACAAAAGGCCCATTTTGAAGGATACCATGTTGCCTCCTTACACCACACAAGCAGCAACCAGAGCTTGATGCCCATGGATGTAAATTAAGCTTCAATCGTGGCCTATGGCAAACTTCACTTCAATGGTGAACACGTAAGGTTCACGCTGCCTGAGCTCGTCTCATTTTAACCCATCATGCGAAAAGGGCTTCAGAGATCGGGAGAGTCGTCAACGCACGACTAGCTTCACCTGCAGCACAGCGAAGGCACACTGGTAGCCCATCCGCACGAGCGAACGCAGAGTGAGGCGCAACACGGCCGAGCGCTTGAACGACACAAAGTTCCGGACATTCTCAAGCAAGAAGAAGCGAGGGCGGTAGTAGTCACAGTAACTGCAAAACAGAACAAAACAAAAAAAAACATGTCCAGAAAAATATCAACGTTCTTGATTCAAGTCTCAAATTTAGCAAATAAGTGGAAGAACTGCATTGAGTATTAGAATGGACATGGTGGAGAGAGAACCAAGTGGTGCATTGCAATCATGGTAAATAGTATAATGGTATAACACGATACTGCAGAAACATTCGTTTCCTGATTTTCAGGAGATCCAAGTGCTGCACCTGAGGAAGGAGACGACAAGGGAGTTTTTGAATTGCGAGTATGTGCGCGAGTTGAAGCGATTCATTCCGGAGAAGCCCTGGCATGGAGGACCTCCACACAGCACCTTGGGAAGAATGGTCAGAATGAGAACCGGAAGCATCAGAGGGAAACTAGAAAAGGAATCTGGGGCACAGGGAAAGGGGAAGGTGGGGAGGAAGGACGCCGTGCCAGACCCATGAATGTCCGTATCAGGAAGTCTCGGGCAAGGGGTATCAAAATCAAACCTCGACGTCTCCTTTCGCAGGAAGCAGCTGGCCCAGCGAGTTGGTCTTCTCCCCAGCCATTACAAGCTTCAGGAGAAGGTTACAATCTTCGGTGAAGACCGTGGCGCCAGAGTTGTTAAGCCTGAAGGCTTGTGCAGCCGGTTCCCACATCTCCACTGCCCAGCAAGTTTCAGTGAGGCCTAAGGAAAGGAGGGGGGAGGGAATAAAAGGACACCACACAAAGGTGTTGGAGATGAGTGAAGACAGGGATTGAGGGCAAGAATGCAGGAAATGAATGGGAAAGGAAGGAAAGGTCATGTGCACAAGCAGCAACGGAACACACCAGCCTGGTGAAGGCCCTCCGAGAGTCCCCCACAGCCAGAAAACACATCGAGAGCACGAAGCCTCTTGATCTTCTGTTCGCTTTTGACTTCCTTATCCCCTTCTCCGTCTTCCTCTTTTTGCACCTTACCCTTTCCTGGTGTGTACACACACACCACACACCACACAATCAATGTGCTAAGGGCTGCCCACCAAAAAGTACACTTCTGATGTGGTGTGCAAGAGTGCGCAAAACCCTGGATGAACAAATATGCAGATTTTTTAGATAGATTATAAACCTATCAAAAGAAGAACAGAACAAAATCGACCACACACAACCAGTAGGGTCAACCCCCGCGTGGTTACAGAGATTCAGTCAGTGAAGCACAAATCACAACGATCGGACAGACTGAACGGAAGAGGTCAACGTTAACATTTTAACCCCAAAATTTTCAAACCTGATTTCAGATTGGTGCCAAAGGAGCACAAGTAATTAAAACGGCCAATATACAGTAATGCGAAGGAGCATCGAGGCAGAGTCATCCAAAAGGCTCACCCTTGCCCTTGCCTTTGCCCTTTCCATGGCCATCCGAGCGTGCATGATAGGGCGGGTCTTCAAACTTCCTGGTCTTTGCAATGTACGCCTACAAGAAAAAAAGGGAAACGAGGAAAGGTCAAATACGTCTTCACCTATCTCCAACACCCTTGTGTGGTTTTTTTTTTTTTTTTTTTATTCAAAAAATCCTCCTAAAGAGTCACCAAGACATGCTGGAAATGCAACCTGCACTAAGGGCCTCCATTTCAAGCATTGATAAATCGCTCCACCAGGCTCAACTGAAGTTTTGGATAATTGATTGGAAGGACAAACTACTCATTAAATGGCTTCCCATTAATGACTAGAACAGCACTCGGTAGAGCGCATACCTCTGCCAGGCTGAACAGTATCGGTTTTGTATCCCACCGATAGGCCAGATCTGCATCCGGACCAAAACCAAAATCGAATTGCTTGTTCTCGTCAACGACCAAACTCGTCCACCGAGTTTTGCCCGAATCTGTCTATACCTTCAGGATATCGGGCTATTTATCATTGTTTGGCCCAATCTCTCAATGGTGAAGAATCACTTTGAAAATTCTGGTATCTGGATTCAGATCTTCACCGAAATCAAATCAATTAGTCTTTGTCACACACCCAACCTGCCCACCAAAATGCGTCCACACCTTTTTGCGATATCCTGCTCACAGACAAACACAGCGAGAGACAGGGGTGAAACACAACCTCCATCCACCTTCGGTGACGGAGGTGATAATCGACAGGTTTGAAAGCAAGATGGCGAACCCATTGTAGAATAGGGGTTAATGTAGCATTTGGAAACTTGCATACTTGCATACGTGACATGGTCACCAACAGTGAATGGCGAAAGTACCCTTTTACCTTTTTGTTTTGGACGTCTGCCATTTTATTGATTTTTCCCCTTCAAATGAAAATACAAAATTTAAAGCATTCAAATAATTTGGTGACAGCACCGACCTCCATGAAGTAGAAGCGATTTGGTGCAGCACGAATATACCGAATGACCTCCTCGTTCAGCTCCTCGACAAACATGACTTGGAAGCGGCCTTGTGCGGCCTTTAATGGAAGGTTCACTTGCTCGCTGCTCCAGTAGAGCAATGACATGTCTGTGTGTCGGGTACTGGCCTGTCCCAGATGTGTGTTCTCTGGCCTGTTGGGAAAACGAGATTTAAAAGCTTGTGGCACAACGTTATGATCGCCCTTCCACCCGCACCCCACCCACCCACACTTCTCGGAGTCCTGAAGTATGAAAACGAGACCGGGCAGCCAGACCTTGGGTCATACAGATATCCGTAGATCTCGCGAGATCTCGCGAGATCTTTGTCGGCGAGGTCACGTCTTTTCGAAGCTGTCCATGCACTCACGCTTTCGAAGCTAAGTAATTTTTTCACAATTGTGTTTTTGTCGAGACTGTATCTATCTTTCGGTGTGTGTACCTATAGCGTGTCTTTAGGAAAATTTTCGGTGTTAATTTTTCGTACATGTACACACAATCGTCCGTTAATGCGTGTCGAGTATTCTGAGGCCTAGTACTCGTACTAGTAGGTTTAGACTACCGTCTCCGACCTTGTGGTTTTGTTTTCTCTCAGCGGTTCGTCGAATGCGCTGCAATTATTTTCGTTCTCTGTTTCGTCCCAGTCATTCACCCCATACTTCCTTGTTTAATATCTCTACTCAAAAAAAAAAACCCCCAAAATTTTTTTTTCCCTTCTCAGTTCTTATTCGTTTATTTGTTGTTCTTATTTGTTCGTTCGTTCTTCGTTCACGTTGTTCGTGATCACGTGGTTAGAAATGTTTAATCTCTCCCCTGAACAACTGTTTTCTGTCATATATTATAACACCTTTTTCTTCTTCTCCTACAAAAGGATGCTTTCGTCTTGCTCACCAAATCTATTCATTCCAAAAAATAATAATAATAATAATAATAATACCATCTCTTGCAGTTCCTCTTTTCTACATTCCCTAAACTCTCCAGCCCTCCACCCCTCCTTCAGTGTCCTCAAACGTATTTTTGACTCGAAGGTCTCAAACTCATTTTGCAAAAAATGTTCGTTTCCCATGAATCGTACACTTTTCAAAATCCAATCTCACCCCTCCCCTCCAAAACTTCACCATCACCCCTCCCCTCCAAATCTACCCCCTTACCCCTCCCCTCCAAATCTTCCCCATCACCCATCTCTTTCAAATCTTCCCCCTTGCCCCTCCCCTCCAAATCTTCCCCATCAGCCCTCCCCTCCAAATCTACCCCCTTCCCCTCCCCTCCAAATCTACCCCCTTTCCCCTCCCCTCCAAATATTCCCCATCACCCATCCCTTTCAAATCTTTCCCCTTGCCCCTCCCCTCCAAATCTTCCCCATCACCCCTTCCCTCCAAAACTTCCCCATCACCCCTCCCCTCCAAAACTTCCCCGTCACCCCTCCCCTCCAAATCTACCCACTTGCCCCTCCCCTCCAAATCTTCCCCATCACCCATCCCTTTCAAATCTCCCCCCTTGCCCCTTCCCTCCCCTCCCTCCTAAACTCCCCCCACACCCCTCCCGTCCAGGACTCTCCCTCGCTCCTCCCCTCCTAGACTCCCCTCTCACCCCTCCTCCTCAAAGCATCCTCCCTGCTTCTTCCCCCTTCCAACTTTCACCTTCATCTCCCCCAACCTTCTGCCTCGCTCTTCCCCCTCCTCAAATAACACCTCACTGTGCCTCACCCAATCTCCATCAAACCTTTTGTCCGCCCCATTCTTCCCTTTCTCCAAGCTATTCTGAAATCTCTGAAATCTCTGACATCTCTGACACACCTTCAACAGCTCTCCCTACCGCTTCCTCCTCTTCCACATCTTACCCTCCCCCTCCCCCCCCCCCCCCCTGTTCTGTATCCGATGCTCCCCCTTCCTCTTCATTAACGGTATGGACCTCAAACATCCGGGGCCTTCGCTCAAACTTGACTGATCTCTCCATACAGGTTGCTTCTGACAAACCAGATGTGATCTGCTTAACAGAAACTTTCCTCCTTCATGATGTCTCTGATGCCTTGGTATCTCTCCCAGGTTACTCCCTCCTCCGGTATGATAGACCTGAGCCTCGTCCTGGAGGTGGGGTTGCTATCTTTATAAAAAACTCTTCCTCACTCGCCCTGCACTGCACTCTCTCCACCTCACCCCCAGGAATACCTTTGGCTACGGCTTCCCCTTCGCTCCCACCTTTTGTTCATATGTGTGTTGTACCGTCCACCAAACAGTGATGACTCCATCTACATCTCGCTGTCTGATAATATGGACCAACTTCTATCTACCCATCCCAACTCTCTCTTCCTCATATGTGGTGATTTCAATTGTCACCATGCCAGTTGGCTGGGTGTGGGTACCTCTCTCACCAGCCATGGCTCTTCAGCAAAGGACTTCTGCGACTCACTGGGACCGACACAATCTGTCAATTTCCCGACCCGGATCTCAGTCAACGGAGCATCTTCTCTTCTGGACTTGGTTATGACTAACTTCCCTGAAAATGTCTGCTGCTCTTCTTCTGCTCCAATCGGCTCATCTGATCATGTGCTTGTTAAAGTGGTCATCTCTCTGACCGTTCTCAGAGAGCCTCCTCAGCGTCGACGAGTCTGGCATTTCACTCGGGCCAACTGGCACGGTCTTCAAGCAGCCATCAATCATCTGGACTGGTCTCCCATCTCTACCGCCTCTGACATCAACTCATCCTGGGAATTCTTTCAAAGTAAATTGCTCTCTCTCATGCACAGATTTATCCCATCTCGTCTTCAGTTGTCATACCCTTCCTCCCGTCCATGGTACACGGAATCTTGTGGTGAGGCTGTTGCCCAGAAACAACTTGCTTTCGTCTCCTGGAAAGCAAATCCAACGGAAGGAAATCTCATTTCCTTTCACAAAGCCCGAAACAAGTGTGTGTCCACCCTCAGGAGAGCCAGGAAACAATATCTCACCGTTCTCATGACCGAACTCTCTTATCTGTCTCCCTCTTCCAAATCCTGGTGGCGTCTGGTCAAATCTGTTTCTGGTGTTTGTTCCTCCTCCATCCCCTCCCTCGCCTCAAATGACTACACGGCTGACTCCGCACGTGAAAAAGCTGAATGCCTCAACTCTGTGTTTGCCTCTAAATCTTGTGTCCCAAACCCATCGCTCTCTGTACCCACCGTACCCAGTCGTACACAGCTGCTCCTGGACTCTGTGTCCTTTCCTCCTGACAAGGTGGAAAAGTTTCTGTCAACCCTCGACTCTGATTCTGCAACTGGTCCTGACGGCATCAGCCCACGGGTCCTAAAATCATGTTCTTCCGCTCTTTCACTCCCTCTTTCTGTTCTCTTCACCCTCTCTTTTGCTCAAGGTCATCTGCCATCTGCTTGGAAATCAGCCAACATCACCGCTTTGCACAAAAAAGGTGCAAAAACAGATCCTAGCAACTACAGACCAATCAGCCTTCTCCCAATTATCAGCAAAGTCATGGAATCCATCATTGCTTTAGATATGAAATCTTTCCTCTTCTCCAATGGCTTGATCTCTGACCATCAATTTGGTTTCAGACCTGGTCACTCGACTCTGGACATGCTGCTTCTGCTTTCTCAACAATGGATGGAGGTCCTCAACACCAAACAGGAAATTAGAGCTGTCTCCCTTGACATTTCACGTGCCTTCGATACGGTCTGGCACCCCGCTCTGCTCACCAAACTCTCCTCCTTTGGTATCCAAGGAAATCTCCACGCATGGCTGGCGGACTTCCTCTCTGGTCGTCGTCAACGTGTGGCCCTGAATGGGTTTCTCTCATCTCCTCTTCCTGTTCAGGCTGGAGTTCCCCAAGGCAGTGTTCTGGGCCCTGTGCTTTTTCTGGTCTTCATCAATGATCTCTCTGACTCTCTTGAAAATCCTCTCTATCTCTTTGCTGACGACTCGACTCTCTGTCGCTCCATTCCTCATCCCTCAGATCGGCAGTCTGCAGCCTCCTCACTCTCTGCAGACCTGGACAAAATCACAGACTGGGAAAACAAATGGAACATGTCTTTCAATCGTGACAAATCTCACTCTTACGATGTCTCTCCGAAAAGAACGACTGGACAACCCTCCCATCCACTTTCTGAATAATCCTCTCCAAGAAGTTCTGTCACTCAATCTTTTGGGTCTCACTATCTGCCATGATCTTTCCTGGGAAAACCACATTTCAAATCTGGCCTCCAAAGCCAGTCGCCGTCTGGGCATCCTCCGTCGTGCGAAGTCCTTCCTTGGTACACCTGAGCTCCTCACCATTTACAAGGCTTTCATCCGCAGCTCTATGGAATACTGCTCTCCCCTCTGGTCTGGTGCTCCTGCCTCACACCTAGCTCGTCTTCACGCTGTTGAAACCAAAGCGTTCAGAATCATTGGAATCTCCCGCGATGAAGCTAACTCCAAGGGCCTTTCACTCACTCACCGCAGGCAGGTTGGTGGTCTTTCCATCTTCTACCGACTCCTCTCTGGCCTTGCCCCCCCCCCCAGCTCTCTCTGGGCTCTGTCCCCCAAATATTCCTACAGGTCACACAAGATCTGCCTGCAACCCTCTTAGGGTTAAACTGCCAAAATCAAGACTTTCTGCTCACCTTCACTCCTCTTTTCTCCCACCTCTGGAACAAACTCCCTCACTCTCTTCAATCCCACTCCACCCTCCAAGTCTTTAAAACAGCTGTTCACCACCATCTCTTATCTTCCCCCATCCAAAACCTTGATGTTTTCTACCCCCACTAATTTCGGTCCCCTTGTGTTTTCTACCTCTCCTCCCCTCCACCCCCCTTCCCACGCCTCCTCCCCCCAAGCCCTCTCCCTCCCACACTTCTCCCTGCTCTCAAATGTTGTGTTTGTGTGCTTCCCCTTCTCTCCCCATCTTGTCTTCCGCTCCCTCTTTTTATATATTTTGTTTGTCTGGTTGACTTGTTTGTGAAATAAATGTCAGCTCTTTCACGAGCCTCGATTCAGTATACAAAAAAAAAAAAATACAGGGAACCTTACCTGTAATTTTTTTTTTTTTTTTTAAACCAAAAAAAAACCTTACCTCTAATAACTTTCTCTACTCTTCTGATATATTGTTACTTTTTGAAGGTGTGCAAAGTGTATTTTATGTGTAGTTTGTGTGTAGTTCATGTGTAGTCCACAGATTTGGATTTAGTCAAGATAGGCCCATTTTTTCAACAGGTCATGAACAACCCAAGAAAGATCGTTTTCAGTCGACATCCTTCAATCAAGACTCAAGAGTTCAGGATGGAGCTTCATATCATGCAGCCCTAAGCAAAGCACGGATATCTGTCTGGCTACATTTTTTAGAGAAGACACCGACACAAACTTTAACAGTGGAATTGTAAAAGTAACGATAGGCCAACACATTCAGGCCGTAATAAACGTCAATCCAGGTTTGCCTGCAGCGTAGAGGCCGACACCTGGAGTATGTGCTCGAATCTTAATCCATATCGACACATTACTAACATAATTGCCTTCGCCGATTTCGAGACTACTTTAGTCTAGTAGGAAGACTAGGTCCCCCTGCACCCCCCGGAGATATACTTCTAATCAGTGTTTCTAGATTGGAAAAAATGTGTAGAAAATGACTAGCTATGGCCCCAAGCTGAAAAAATGTCCCACATACCATTTTTATGCAAATTACTGCTGCAAATTTTATGCAAAATTATGCAAATTTTATGCAAATTTTTGATGAGGAGTAGAGTTGAGGGGTCTTTGAGGGCTTCATCGAGGTGCTCTCGGTTGCAAGACTGGGTCATTCTGAGAAGCACAGCAGGGTCAGAGATCATGATGTTCTCCTCCTCAGTGAATCTCTCCATCAACAGCCTCTCCATTGCCTCACACACTGTTTTGAGGCAAAAGAGGGACTTTGCGTAGGCCTTTCCACTGAGAACACCTTTGAGAGATCCACTTGTTACTAGTTGTGCCTCAAAGAGAATCTCTGCATATCCAGAACCACGCATCTTGTGTCCAGTGAGCATCCCGATGTAGTTCATGGATGTGTGGAAGGGTCCAATCGTTACTACATGACTAGCAAATTCATTTGGCCAGCGCCAGATGATGGGAAGGGCTTTCATGCAGACACCCAGATCAAATGTATTCAGGACCCATCTCTGACCCACCTCAGCAGTTGCTGCCTCGGAACGCTTCAGTAGCTCACGAACAACTGCGTTGTCTGTGATCGGTCTGTGCCTGGTGCCTGCATGGCATGGCAATGGCCTGCAGCCTGTGCCTGGGCTAGGGGGTTTCACCTCTGCAACTGGTTCTCCCCCACCCAGCAAATCAACAGTCGACTACTGCACGCCTATCCACCAACCGATCACAGACAACGCAGTTGTTCGTGAGCTACTGAAGCGTTCCGAGGCAGCAACTGCTGAGGTGGGTCAGAGATGGGTCCTGAATACATTTGATCTGGGTGTCTGCATGAAAGCCCTTCCCATCATCTGGCGCTGGCCAAATGAATTTGCTAGTCATGTAGTAACGATTGGACCCTTCCACACATCCATGAACTACATCGGGATGCTCACTGGACACAAGATGCGTGGTTCTGGATATGCAGAGATTCTCTTTGAGGCACAACTAGTAACAAGTGGATCTCTCAAAGGTGTTCTCAGTGGAAAGGCCTACGCAAAGTCCCTCTTTTGCCTCAAAACAGTGTGTGAGGCAATGGAGAGGCTGTTGATGGAGAGATTCACTGAGGAGGAGAACATCATGATCTCTGACCCTGCTGTGCTTCTCAGAATGACCCAGTCTTGCAACCGAGAGCACCTCGATGAAGCCCTCAAAGACCCCTCAACTCTACTCCTCATCAAAAATTTGCATAAAATTTGCATAATTTTGCATAAAATTTGCAGCAGTAATTTGCATAAAAATGGTATGTGGGACATTTTTTCAGCTTGGGGCCATAGCTAGTCATTTTCTACACATTTTTTCCAATCTAGAAACACTGATTAGAAGTATATCTCCGGGGGGTGCAGGGGGACCTAGTCTTCCTACTAGACTACTTGATCGAAGGCAATTATGTTAGTAACGTATCGATATGTAATAGAAAGTATGCATGTTGGATGTTTAATCCACTTCTTCGAGGACAGAGGAAGCTCAAACTTTCAGGGAATACTCAGCACACCCTGAAGGTGTGCTTCCTCAAGTTTCATTTTATGCCATCAAGTTTTGGGGAAAATAATTTTTTCACCAATTTTGGCATTTTATTTTGAGGGAGGGGTGGGGGGAGTGGCTGAGGTGAGTGGGGTGCAATTTGATTAATCCGAGCTATAACCTACAAACACAATACATTATACATGCACAGAAGCAGCACGCATGTTTTTGCTTAATATACATAACTCGGGGGTTTTTTGGGGGGGGGGTTTGCATACAAAGTCGAGGCTCTTGCAAGAGCCAACACATAAAACACACGATAAAGGGAACAGGAGACGAGAGGGACGAGAGAGGGAAGCACAACAATCGTAGAGAACAGGGACATCAGGAGATCTGTGGAAGGGAGAGGGCTGGGGTGCGGTACACAGGATAAACAAGATGGACACTACAAGGAATTTCAGGAATGAAGTTGGAGATTGAAAGAGGTGGATTTGGGGTGTATTAACAGGAGTAGAAAAGATCAAGGTTTTGGATGGGGGAAGATAAGAGATGGTGGTGAACAGCTGTTTTAAAGACCTGGAGGGAGGAGTGGGATTGAAGGGAGTGGGGGAGTTTGTTCCAGAGGCGGGAGAAAAGAAGAATGAAAGAGTGAAGGTGAGCAGAGAGTCTTGATTTTGGCAATTTCACCAGAAGAGGGTTGCAGGCAGATCTTGTGCATCCAGTAGGAATACAGCGTGAAGCGGAGCTAGGTGTGACGCAGGTGCACCAGCTCCGAGGGGTGTGCAGTACTCCATTGAGCTGTGGATGAAAGCTTGGTATGTGGTGAGGAGTCCAGGTGTGCCAAGGAAGGACTTCGCACGACGGAGGATGCTCAGTCGGCGACTGGCTTTGGAGGCCAGCTTGGAAATGTGGTTTTCACAGGAAAGATCATGGTAGATAGTGAGACCCAAAAGCTTGAGTGACAGAACTTCATGGAGAGGATTGTTGAGAAAGTAGATGGAAGGGTTTTCAAGACTGTCTTTTCGGAGAGACATAGTAAGAGTGTGAGATTTGTCAGGATTGAAAGACATGTTCCACTTGTTTGACCAGTCTGTGATTTTATCCAGGTCTACAGAGAGTGAGGAGGCTGCTGCCTGCCGATCTGAGGGTTGAGATATGGAGCGGCAGAGAGTGGAGTCATTAGCAAAAACATGGAGAGGATTTTCCAGAGTCAGACAGATCATTAATTAAGACTTGAAAAAGCACAGGGCCCAGATCATTGCCTTGAGGAACTCCAGCCTGAACAGGAAGGGGAGATGAGAGAATTCCATGCAGGGGAGGAAGTCCACAAGCCATGCATGGAGATTGCCATGGCTACCATAAGATGAGAGTTTGGTGAGTAGGGTGGGGTGCCAGACCGTATCAAAGGGACGAGATGTGTGAAGGGAGACGGCTCTGATTTCCTGTTTGGCATTGAGGACCTCCATCCATTGTTGACAGCAGAAGCAGCATGTCCAGAGTAGAGTGACCTGGTCTGCATCCAAATTGATGATCCGAGATCAAGCCATTGGAAAAGAGGAAGTATTTGATGTCAGAAGCAATGATGGATTCCATGACTACTGATGATTGAGAGCAGGCTGATTTGTCTGTAGTTGCAAGGATCTGTTTTTGCAACCTTTTTTGTGTAAAGCGGTAATGTTGGCTGATTTCCAAGCAGATGGCAGATGACCTTGAGCAAAAGAGAGGGTGAAGAGAACAGAGAGAGGGTGAGATAGAGTGACAGCAGGATTTTAGGACCCGTGGGCTGATGCCGTCTGGTCCAGTTGCACAATCGGAGTCGAGGTTGACAGAAACTTCTCCACCTTATGATTTTGAGGCAGAGTTGAGGCATTCAGCTTTTTCACGTGCGGTGTCAGCTGTGTAGCCATTTGACGTAAGGGAGGGGATGGAAGGGGAAGAAACACCAGAAACAGATTTGACCCGACGCCACCAGGATTTGGAGGAGGGAGACGGGTTTGAGAAACCGAAATGAAGTCGAACCGAACCGAATCAAACCAAACTCCTATGGACCTAAGTCCTCGACCAAAGCATTGGTCACCACTTCAAATTGCTCACCGAAGTTGGGCTGAGATGGTATTAATTGTAATCAGAATAATAATAAACCCTCCTCCCTGGCATCTCCCATCAGGAGCAGGTGCATCTATGTAAATCAATGACAATAAAGATGTCTGTCTGAAACTTTTCACAGTAATCATGCATCGTGTGAAGCAAACGTGTACCAAAGAATGTGTCATTTTAAATCAAAATTAATGTTTATTAAACTGCACGGGTAGTGGGGGTGGGGGAGTTTGGTCACATGGTACATCAGAACTCAGGTTCTCTTCTCCAAAACTACATTACAAACAATCATTTGGGAAAACTTAAAACTGCAAAAATATTTGGAAATTGAAGGGTCAATGTGGAAGCCAGCAAACCTGTACAGCTTGTTTATGGTCATCATGAGGTCTCGGCTTTTTGGGCCAACCGTCGAACGCCAGAGTGTAGCAATGCGTCCCAGACGGTATGGCTCAGGGGAGCTGAGGTTCGATCCCTTCACGTAGTCCGTGCGTCTCCACTGCTCCGGATACAAGTCCGTGTCAGATGAAATCTCGAAACGCCGCGAATGGGGCGAGTGTGCGGGCGAGGATGGTTTTACGCTGGTAATGGTGAAAAACAACACGGAATGGGGATCGAGTCACTGACAGAATTTTGTGCTTTGAGAAGGGCAAGAATATCCAGATGAGCGAGGAGTCACTCGTCATTGACCAAGCAAGTCCAGTGTTTTTTGGACACGAGTCTCCCTAACCCATTCCCAATGAACCTGAAAGAGAAGGCATCAGGCAGGAGGTAAACAGCATCTCCAGGCCGGTATTCCTCGTCCCGATAAGTTGCACTACCAAAATCCTCATGTGATGGATTGGCTGTGCAACCCAAAGAAGGGCCAAGTTGCGGAATGAGAATCTGGGCTTCTTGTGTTTGCCTCACACACGAACCACATTTGCTGAGGAAAGAGGAAGCCAAGGAAAAGGGAAGGGTCATGGAGTTTCCTCATCAGTGAGGGTGAAGCAGGGTGTCTGTATGACATGAATGGAGGGAGAAGGTTCGTGGTGAGAGTGGACCGAGTAGTCAGAGAGGGCAGGGAATGGGGATGGCGAGAAGACAAATTCCAGGAGAGATTTCAAAACTCACTTTAAGGACTGAAACTTAGGCAGGAGTTCATGAAGCGAGTCGTGACGAGGCTCGAGTGGAGGACTTTCAAAACGCGCAAGTTGAGGGTCGTACCAGAGCTTGTAAAAAAAGGAACTTTCTCCTGCAGCTCCAGGCTTTCCCCTCTCGTCATCCTTCCCTCCCCACTCTGGCCCGCATTCCTTCCCTCCCTGCATTATGCACGACGTACCACATGAGAGTTGAAGTTGTAGCACGAGAGAATTTATTCAAAAGCAATGCAAATTATGCTATACAGCATTACATTTGCTACAGCAACTCCACCTCACAGACCTCAAATATCCCCTTTGGCTTTAATAAGTTCATGTCCATACAACAGTGAAGTCGATGGCACGTCATCAGAAACCAACACACTTTTAGTGCTGCAGAATGGTGCAATATACCAGACCAATTGTGCATTTTGGGTGAAAAGTATGAAAATTGGCACAGATGTATCTTTTGATGTGCTGAACATTTCTGGATATGGGACCAATTCAGTTTCTTTCCAAGATGGCCACCAAATTCAACATGGCCGCCACTGAGTAAAATACTACTTTCTTACTTGTTTATAATATTCAAATGTGCCAATTTCATATTTTTCATGCTTTTTAACCGTGAAATTGCATAGTTTCTATACTGATGTTTGCATATTTCAACAATGCAACAATATTCAAAATGGCACAGAAATCCAAAATGGCCGCCATGTTAGTACCTAAAAGCCTAAAGCTTAAGTTGATACCTCGAAAAGCTAATGTATCCTTAATGAAATCAGGTTTTCTTCAAATTCTCATTCTTTTATTACGAACACTTCCGGGATCAACTTCCGGTTCCTCGGGCGAGTGAAGCGTACTTCGAGCTCTCCACGGCATCGAAGTTTAAGTGTTTTCCCATTCTTGTCTTTGTCAAATTTCCACTGGTTATTTTGCTGTGTACGTGTTATTGTGTTTCTGGTTGGTATTGGTTTGTAATTCGTACAAACCTGTGTGTAATTAATCGTTTTCTGGGTCGTACCTCGTGCGCGGCCTGGTAACTTGGGGCTTCCCTCCCCCCGTCGGTGTTTTGTCGATTTGGGTTCTTTCCTTCGCTGTATTGCTTGTTTCTTTTATTTTATTTTCTCTCCCTCACCTCACCTCCCGAGACAAAGAATTCTATATTGATTCTTTCTCTCCTCCCGGACACGTGCTTGTATGCTCTCCTCCTCGTCTCGACTTGTGCCCCACCCCCTGTATCTCGTTTTTCTTCCGCCTCTGCTCCTTCTTTCTCAAATCCACGTTCTCGCTTGGAGACTTTTACCAGATTGTTTTTCATGGTTTTCATGGTTCTGTATGGATATTGTTGGAATATGTTTAAACCGCAGCCGTGATGCTGACGCCCCCCCCCCCCCCCCCGAATTTCCATGTTTTAAACGTTTCCCAGTGTGTACCCTGGTCAGAATAGGTACACCGTATCCCTGCGTGTCGTAAGAGACGACTAAGAGGGTTGGCGTCAGGAAGTGCATCCGGCCAGAAAAACATTGCCTCAAAAAGAGAACCATGACAATTACAAGTACATATGGGCAGGGTGCAGCCCGAAGTGGAGATCGGTTTCTGAGGTTTGGGACATGGAATGTAGGGACAATGACAGGGAGATCAGGAGAAGTGGTGGAAGTATTGGTCAGAAGAAGAGTGGACATATGTTGTGTGCAAGAGACGAGATGGAAGGGAAGTGGTGTGAGAATGGTGAAGGGTAGGCAGGGACAGAAAAACAAGTTTGTGTGGCAAGGGTGCCCGGAGGGCGTGAATGGTGTTGGTGTCCTGTTTTCTGAGGAGTTTGTAGACAGTGTGGTGAGTGTGACTAGAGTGAGTGATAGGTTGATGATGGTGAAAATGATGATTCGAAAGCTCTTGGTGAACGTCATCTCGGGATATGCTCCGCAGGTTGGTCGAAGCAATGAAGAGAAGGACAAGTTCTGGTGTGCGATAGAGAAGCTGATGGAAAACGTGAAAGATGAGGAAGTTGTTGTGGTGGGAGGAGACCTGAATGGACATGTGGGAAGGAGTATGGATGGTTTTTGAGTGAGTTCATGGGGGTTACGGATATGGTGTGAGAAATGGAGAAGGTGAAAGGATTTTGGAGTTTGCTGATGGAGCTGATTTGTTGATTTGTAATACTCAGTTCCAGAAAGAGGATAATAAGCTTGTTACAAACACGTCAGGTGGGTCGACGACAACCGTTGACCACCTGATGGTGCGTAGGCGAGATAGGGGGCACCTCCGGGACACAAAGGCGATCCCGGAGGAGGAGGCTGTTTCACAGCACCACTTGGTTGTCTGCGACATCAGGGTGAAAGGTGCGAGGAGAGCTCGGCGGGTGAAGTACCAACCAAGAATGAAGGTGTGGAGGTTGAAAGAGGTGACAGTAAGGGAGGCATTAAAAGAGAGGCTGAGTAGGGTAGAGGATGATGTGGTTGAGCTTGAAAGTGGTTGGATGTCAATGAAAGCTAGTCTGTTGGGAGCCGTTGGTGAGGTATGTGGATGGACAAAAGGACCACCGAGGCACTCGGAAACATGGTGGTGGGATGATGAAGTTGGAAAGAGGATTGACGAGAATAGGAAGAAGTTCAAGGAGTGGCAGAAGGCGAAGGGTACGGGAGCAGAAACAGCAGAGCATGAAAGTTATAAGGCAGCCAGGAAGGCTGCAAAGAAAGAGGTAGCAAAGGCGCAGGAGGCATGTAGGAAAATGTTCGGAGAACGCTTGGATTCGGAAGAGGGTCAGAAAGCAGTATTCAGGATTGCAAAGCACATAGCGAAAGAGAGGTGTGATGTGATGGGGGTGAGTTGCTTGAAGGATGAAGTCGGACAAATCGTTGTCGACCCAGATGGAATTAAAGGAAGATGGAAAAGATATATGGAAATGCTGTTGAATACAGAGAATGAATGGGGTGGCAACATAGAGAGTAACCCAGTTTTAGGACCGGCAGAGAAGATAACTGAGAAGGAAGTTGAGGAAGCGATAAAAGCAATGAAGAGTGGAAAAGCAGGAGGGCCGACGGGAGTTGTGGGAGATATGTTGAAGGCAGCAGTAAGTTGGGGTGTGAAGAGAATGACAGAGATCTGTAATCTGGTGGTGAAAGAAGGCCGCATTCCAGTGGATTGGGAACTGAGTACCCTCGTCCCTCTATACAAGGGGAAAGGTGACCCTCTGGAGTGTGGCTCGTACCGAGCGATAAAGTTATTGGAGCATGGAATGAAGGTATTGGAAAGGGTGTTGGAGAGGAGGATAAGGAAGAAAGTGAAGATCGACGAAATGCAGTTTGGATTTCTGCCAGGAAGAGGGACGACAGATGCGCTTTTCATTGCGAGGCAGTTGCAGGAGAAGTACATGGAGAAGAGGAAGCAGTTGTTTTTTAGGTTTGTTGATCTGGAGAAAGCATTCGATAGGGTTCCACACAAAGTATTGACATGGGCATTGAGGAAGTTAGGAGTGGAGGAATGGTTGATCAGAGTCGTGATGGCAATGTACAAAAGAGCGCGCACAGCTGTATGGACGAAGGATGGGAACAGTGGTGAGTTTGAGGTGAAGGTGGGAGTGCATCAGGGGTCGGTACCAAGTCCACTACTATTTGTAGCTGTGATGGAGGTGCTGGCTCAGAACGTAAAGGAGGGTTTACCGTGGGAGTTGTTGTATGCAGATGATCTGGTGTTGATTGCGGAAAGTATGGATGGACTGAAGGAAAAGATGAACAAGTGGAAGGAATGTATGGAGACAAAAGGTCTGAAGGTGAATATCGGAAAGACGAAGGTGATGGCAAGTGGTAAAGCATGTGGTGAGGTGGAAAGAACTGGGAAGTGGCCGTGTGCTGTGTGCAGGAAGGGTGTCGGAGTGAACTCCATTCAATGTACTATGTGCGCTGAATGGGTTCATCAAAAATGTAGTGGTCTGAGAGGGTCATTTACCAGTGTGGCAGCTACATTCAAATGTAAGGTGTGCACAGAGGGAGCTGCAGATGGAGGAAATGTTGAGTTGGATCTTGGAGACGGCATGAAGCTGGAAGGTGTGAAAACATTTTGCTACCTCGGAGACATGCTGAATGGAGAAGGTGGATCAGACTCGGCAACGGTTGCTCGAGTGAGATGTGCATGGAAGAAGTTTCGGGAACTGAGTGGCGTGCTGATGAGGAGGAGAATGTCGCTGAAGCTGAAGGGAAAGGTGTATGCTGCATGTGTGAGAAGTGTTATGATTTATGGGAGCGAGACATGGGTAATGAACGTAGAGCAGCAACGAAGGCTGGAAAGGGTGGAAATGCGAATGGTTCGATGGATGTGCTGAGTATCGTTGAGAGAGAAGAAGACAAATGATGAATTGCGAAAGATGATGGGAGTATTGCCTGTGATTGATGCTGTGGAGAGGAACAGGTTGAGATGGTTTGGTCATGTGTTGAGGAAGGATGAAAGTGACTGGTTGAGAAGAGTGATGGAAATTAATGTAGAAAGAAGTAGAGGACGGGGAAGACCGAGAAAGATTTGGCTAAAGATGGTGGAAGAAGAAATGTGGGCAAGGGGGTTAAACAAGGAGAGATGCAGAAAATAGGGCAAAATGGAGAAGATTGTCATGGGGACCGCAAGGCTAACCCCCACTCTAGCAGGGAAAATGGCCTTAAAATGCATGTTGTTGTTGTTGTTTTATTACTAACACATGTAGGTACGGGCTTTACTACGATTTGCTTTTCATGAGAAACTCATCTATCAATATGGTGCACACACATTTGCCTTGTTATTACAGATCTAAGTCATCGCATAGCAACAGGATTCAGCAATGATTTTTAGCAGTATATTGTTAGTTATATATAGAAACAGCAATCTACTTCTAGGCACTATATGAAGCTTAATATTGCTTAATCACGTTAATGACGCTCACAGTCTCCGTGACACTTGCAGTATGTTGTACATGCCATCCCTGCATTAACACACTTGCACTGGCGCAGGCATCCTCTTTCCACTTTACAGCCACACTTAAGAAGTTCTTTGCACGATTTGGATGCTTCAGGCAGGGTTGTCCACAGAGGTTCCCACAGCTGTGAGGCCCCTTTGAACCATCCCCACTCAGCGGGATCTGGTAAATCTGGATCTCGCAGTAATGCCTGCCCCCAGCAATGCCCTGCCTGATATGCTGCCCACTTTGCGTGTTGACACAGTGCAGCTGAAGTAGGTGGAATGAACTCAACGGATCTCCCCTTTTGAGTAAATAACTCTCTACGGGCATCGTCAACACTGTTACAGCAGCTTGTCCGGTCATACATGACGACAACAAACCGTTCAATTGTTTGCATTTGTTCTTTCAATGTCCCTTCTGAAGGAGGTACTCTACCAACAGTTGCAAAGGCTTCTACGACATCTGTGAAAACCTTCATTGTGTTCCATGCTGTTTTCTTTCCTCGGTTCAGAAAGAATGACGTCTGATCACAACCGGTGAAGGTATGGAACATTAGCAGAGACAAAGATTTCTCTGGACCTTGGGTATGGGCAATGGTGTGTGCTGGTATGAGTTTGCAATTATTCTTTCCTGTGCCAAACATTACCCATATTTCACTCAGGTTCGTTTGGTTGAACAATGCTATAGCCAAGACAAGAACGTCAGTGTCCACAGTACGCAACATGACTTTCTGGTATCCATTGGCAGCAGCGTCTGCTGCATGGAGTAGTAGCCTAGTGTCGGCTTCTTCGTGTGTACATGGAGAAAGGTGACTGATGTCTTCTCTTGGTGATTTCAGCAATATCGATTTGCCAAACGTAGAGATGATCTTCTTTTCAGTTTGGATTGTCACCGATTGTTGCGCAAAGAATGCAAAGAGTTCTTTCTTGTTTTCACTGACTTTGAGGAAGCCTTCCCAGTTTCCTGGGATCTTGGCATTTGGTTGCACACGTCTTCGTGTACCTTTTCCACGCTTCTTCCTCGTCATTGCTTTGAAACTATTTGGAATATATTCATCCCAGACAATGTCAACTCCACTGGCTTTCGTAAGCTGGGATTGAATATAGGGAAGGAAAATGCACTTGGAGTATTCACCGACGTCGCACTATGTTTGGTCCGCCCATTATCATCCCAACGAGGGTCGTCAGAGACTTAGGGACCAATTGGTGCTGACACTCCTGGAAGAATTTCCCCGTAAATACAGATTTCTCATGCTTCGGAATGTCCTTATGAAAGATTTCAGCTGCCTTTGCCAACAGGATAGCCTCCTCGTCAAAGTCACTTTCAAATGCCCCCTTTAGTGCCAGTCCTATGTCATCCCGACAAGCAAGAAGTACGTTTCTGCCTTGCAAGTCAGGTATGTTGGCTAATATTCGTTCTTTCAGTCTGGTCGAGTGTTCTCGAGGAGATGTGTCTGCTCCCAAGTCATTTAGCCTTGAAGTGTACATCTGATTTAAATCTGCCAGTTTGAACACCGGTGCTACGTCATTCTCCATACTTTTTGCACGACAGTCTTCAATATACGAAAGCAGCTCCGCCAGGACAATGCCGTGCAGTTGTTTATCAGAAGGGCTTTCTCTACTGTCAGAACAATTCACTGACTCTGCTTTCTTGTGGAGTGTTTTTAAGCAATTGCTGTGGTACATTGCATCTTGGGACATCATATCTCCAGCACTCAATTTGGCAACTAACATATGGTCTCACACAATTTCTGCACATCGCCGAACATTTCTGTCTAGTTTCTCCGTCGATGCCTTATGAAGTTTAACTGATTTTTCACCACAAAAGAAGCAAGTGTCTTGCGATGTTCTGGCTGCACCACCACTGCTGTAGCGAGTGACTTTCTTTTTTTGCGAGTCACTGTTGGTTTCACTCTCATCTCTTTTCCTGTTTTCTACCCATTGCAGTTTGGTATTGTTGTACCTATCCTTGCATTTTTTGTGCCATTTAGCTCCATTAGACTTTAGAGTCGTAGCAACTCCTGTTCCATTGTCTAACCTTGCTAAGTTTATACTAGCTGGAAGACTCCAAAGCTCTTTGAATCTTAGCAAATTACTTGCAAGATTACCATAAAGTGTATCATGTCAATATCAGTCCTCTTTGAATCGGCTGGGCATCGCAGTGGTTCTTTTGCCGTCTCGACACAAAATGCATTTTGTCCAATCTATCAGCGCCGATGATTCAGATGTTGTAGGAGTTTCTGGACGTTGTCTGGGGTCTAACATCTTGAAAGATTTAGCCATTGCTAGTATTTTGATTACTACACCACCACCACTGCTGCTTTTACAACTATTAGCCACAGTCGAATACTACGAAGGGTGCCATGCACTGTGGTATGGAGATATTGATCTGAAAGAAGAAAATGAAGGATGAACGAATGGATGAATGCATGAGATAATACACAGAATAACTTTAAGAACTTTAACTGTGATGCATGATACAATTACCATAATACAGTTTCATATGTTTGTCACCATTTGATCATGTGGCAGCCATTTTGAATTTGGAAACCATCTTGGCTAAGAAATGAAGAACATGTGAACAGTAAGGTAAAAGTTGGTGACATTTTACATTTCTAGTCAATTTTCAAACCAATCATAGGAAATATATTCATTTATATGGTTGTATCGGTAATTTTCACCCATGGAGGTGGCCATTTTGAAAAAAAATCAGTTGGCCCCATATCCAATATTGTTCAGTAGGTAAAACTCTATAACTGTGCAAAGTTTCATGCTTTTCACCAAAAGTGCACAATTCTTCCACCATTCTGCAGCACTATTCCCTCCTAAAGCAAAGTTGAAAGATGGCATAGATTTCCACCAGGATTGACCCAATATCAAATTTTGAGTTAAAAATTATTTTCCCCGTTTTGACCCGTGACCCCCAAGGCATGAACTGGTGGCCAAATCCAAAAAAATCGTTACATATTTCATGCATCCCCAATGTTGATTGCATATACAGTATGAAGTTTCATTTTAAAGTATAAAAAATGTGCTCATAATTGCATTTTTGGGGTTTTGACCCCGCCACGGGACGGGGCTAAAAATGACACTGTACTTGCGCCTTTGTGCCATGTGTGTTGATTATAACTACTGTTACGGGTTCCTCTATGATCTCCTGGTCTCGGTAAACCTCCGAACCCCGAGAGGAGCCCCGGCAGAAAAATACGTTATTCTGTGTTAGAAATCAATAGTGAAACCACACCAATGATTATTATAAATGAACAGATATTGTATTAAAAAATCACACACAAGAATAACGGTACAACAAATGGCAATTAAGAGTGCACTCTATATACCTTATTGCTTAGGATGGTACCATCAACTAAAGTCAGATAACTCACTGCGCTCCCAGCAAGTGAAAAGGACACTCCTCAATGTCTCTATAACCTTTTCCAAGGCGAAGGTGATTCGCTCCAGCAGTCGCTAGAACGATATCCAGTCGAAGCCCGAATCTCGCTCTCCAGTCGAGACCCGAATCGCGTACAGATGGCAATGGCAATCGCCCCGCCGAAACTGTACAAAGGCGCCCTCCAGAGGAGCACCTTCACCGCTCAATCAGCAAACCGCAACGTAATTGGAGACGAAGCGGTCGCACACACACATCCCCGACAGACGGTAGGATGTTGGGGTAAAGCTGACGCGAAGCAAAACCTTTGTAGGTGTCCGAAGCGCGAGGTTCAAAATGGCCGACGGCTCTTACTTGAGTCGATGCGACTAGGCGAGGATTCGTCGAAATCTCAGCGCCCAAACCTGACCGCAGATTTCTCAATTCCAGCGATAATTCCTATCGCCGGATGTCCCTTCAAGGAACTCAAAATTCCCTCGCGACTTTCGGTAGACCACGCTCGCTATGGAGCCTCGACGTCACGCGTCTTCTCCGACTTTGCTCGCCACGCCTCTTCTTCTTCTCTCCCGTCGTCTTCCGGTTCGGTTTCCGGTATCATTTAAAGTTAGCCTTTTTAACTTAAGACAACTGTTCATGAATAATAAACTTTTTGAGAATAATAATAGTACATAATATCAGAAATATGTCGTGGGTGAAAACCACAACAACGGAAGTTACGAATCCGTAACACTACCAGGTTTGGTGAATTTCTGCACAACTGTTTAGAAGGAGATAGCGTGATGGACAGATGGACAGACAGAGCCAATTACAATACCACCCATTTATTTATTTTTTCAAAATGTGTTGGGATAATGATATTATTATGGAAATAACTCTCAATCACGGATCCTTCTGCCAATGGGAGGATCTAAAACGTTCATTGATGCTGCTTTGTATCAGCAGGCCCTGTAATTAATGCTCCAATTTATGAACCACATATACAACACTTTCCCTCAAACATCACAACTTGACGTGTGTGAGAACTGAACCAAAAACGGTTAGCAATTCCTCATGATGTTAAAAAAAAACAAAATAAAAAAAACTAAAGGCATTAGTAAACCAATACTTGAACAAGAAATATGTCGTGCACGATACTTGTGAAATCCCTAAAATAAGTTGTTGGCCTACGATGACCTCAAAAATAATTGGTGGTTGAATTTAGCGACCTGGTATGCAAATCCGCTTCAAATTTCAATTTCAAACAAGTAGAACATGTCTTTCAATCCTGACAAATTTCACACTCTTACTATGTCTCTCCAAAAAGACCGACTGGACAACCCTACCATCTACTTTCTCAACAAACCTCTCCAAGAAGTTCTGCCACTCAAGCTTTTGGGTCTCACTATCTGCCATGATCTTTCCTGGGAAAACCACATTTCCAAGCTGGCCTCCAAAGCCAGTCGCCGAATGGGCATCCTCTGTCGTGTGAAGTCCTTCCACAGCACACCTGAGCTCCTCACCACATACAAGGCTTTCATCTGCAGCTCAATGGAATACTGCTCTCCCCTCTGGGCTGGTGCTCCTGCCTCACGCTTTTGAAACCAAAGCTTTCAGAATCATCGGAATCTCCCGCGATGAAGCTAACTCCGAGGGCCTTTCACTCACTCACCGAAGGCAGGTTTGTTGGTCTTTCTGTCTTCTACCGACTCCTCTCCCGCCTTGCTCCCCCAGCTCTGTCTGTGCTCTATCCCCTAAATATTCCTACAGGTCGCACAAGATCTGCCTGCAACCCTCTTATGGTTAAACTGCCAAAATCAAGACTCTCTGCTCACCTTCACCCTTTCATTCCTCTTTTCTCCCGCCTTTGCAGCAAACTCCCACATTCTCTTCAATCCCACTCCTCCCTCCAGGTCTTTAAAACAGCTGTTCACCACCATCTCTTATCTTCCCCCATCCAAAAACCTTGATCCTTGGTAATTTCACCCCAGATCCACTTTTTTGAAATACCAACTTCTTTCCTGGAAATCCTTGCAGTGTCCATGTGTTTTATACCTCAGGAGTCCCACCCCTCCTCTCCCCCTCTTCCCATGCATCCTCCCCCCCCCCCCACCCCCCAAGCCCTCTCCCTCCCACAGATCTCCCGATGTCCCTGCTCTCAAATGTTGTACCTGTGTGCTTCCCTCTCTCCCTCCCCATCTTGTCTCCTGCTCCCTTTATCATATGTTTTGTGTGTCAGTTTGTCTTTTTGTGATCAATGTTAGCTCTTACGCGTGCCTCAATCTTGTATACAAAAACAAACAAAAAAACCGTTAATTGGATGAAAATTGAGGATTTTAGAAATTTGACAAAGTCTGTGACCGTAGGCCTATGTTGACCTATTTACCCCAAAAACAATAGGCTTCTTGCTTATGACCAACTCTACCATTTGGTGAAATTTCGTGAAGATCGGTTGAAAATTGTGACCTGTTGGCGACAGACAGACAAACAGACAGACAGACATACAGAATAACGCACAAAACCAACCAATATACTTGAAAAATCTTCGATTTTCGCAAGTAATAAAACTTGGTAACCCGGTATATCTAATTTAAACTTTACTAGGCCAAACCCTTCACAACCAGACGACGTTAATCTCAACATGATGAAACACTCATCAGTCAACAAGCCCACCTCCAAGGCCCAGTTTTCACCAGGTGGGCAAAAAGCGACCATGACACGATCAATGATATCGCTGGGAGGCAAGTCGTCACAGGCGTCAATCAAGAAAAGCTCTTGTGGATCCGATGCCTCGCCCATAACTGTTTCAGAGCCACGCATGAACCACACGACGTGTGCACCGGGCTGTCCACCTTGCTCCTGCCACAAGGCTGTTAACCTCCACAAGGGAAATGGTAGGGGTGGGTGGGAGGTTGTATGCATTACATATCTCCCGAAAGAGTTACATTCAATTTCTCAGTATCTTGGCGTGTAAACTACAGGTATCATTCAATACTTGTACCAGAACAGCAGTTTTGATAGATTTATCCACTAGGCCTAGGGATTGAAAGCTAGGAAGAGACGGCTCAGAAGCCAGCGTGTTACAAATACTTCTCAAAGGAATAACCATCCATTCCCCCCCCCCCCCCCCCATCATACCCCACCCAGACGCCTCCACCCCTCCTTCCCTCCATTCTGCAATTAAGTGTGATCTCCCTTGCTAGAAGGCATTGTATTTCGATTCGTTTGTTAATCTGTCTGTCCACACATAATGTGTAGGCCACAAACACCACCTAGTGATAGATAGCCAGTATTACACGTTATCTTTATATCTTTTTTTATTTTTATTTTTATTCAACCGAGTACCTCCATAAAGTACATATGAGGTACGTTCAATTAGAATGTGAGGACGTTTATAAAGTACGTAGCATTAGAATGCGGGTATGTCTATAAATGATTCACGATAAAGAATGCGAGTACATCTATGAAGTACGTGTATTAAAAACATGAGTGAATCTGTAAAGTAAGTACTATTTGAACATGCATACTTCGAGACAGTACGAAATGTGACGCCGTCTATAAATTACATACAATTGCAATGTGAATCAATCCGAAAAATAATAATAAATAAATAAATAACCACCCGGAAAGGTCTGTGTCCACCGATTACAAACATACATCCTCGATGCATCGTCTACACACCACCACACAAAACAAGCGCTGGCAAGGATTTAGAATCTCTGATTACTCTTTCGAGTTATTGTTGCACTCAACTTTCTGGGAGAGCCACAAGGAGGTTCCATTTCACACCCTAATGACACGCTGTTGCATCAGACCACTCAGGCAAGTGCTGTAATGGTCATACACCCAGGTGTCCCAAGATCTGCCCGCCCGGCCTTTCCAAATCAATCCCCGGTCTGAGTGTGGTAATCAAGTCCACAAAGAAATTAGATGGGAGCTTCCCCTGTTTTCCATTTTATTTATCTTCCCCTTTCAGAATGTAAGAGAACTGCAGAAAATTTACTGCAAGTGGAAAAGTAAACATTGGCCATTTGGGTTGTGCATCGACATTTCTTTTTTCCATTCTTGGGTGAAATGCCAGTGGCATAGAAACAAGGTGGAAGAAGAAATGCGGGCAAGGGGGTTAACAAGGAGAGATGCAGAAAATAGGGCAATATGGAGAAGATTGTCATGGGGACCGCAAGGCTAACCCCCGCTCTGGCAGGGAAAATGGCCTTAAAATGTATGTTGTTGTTTCAGAATGTAAGAGAAGTGCAGGCAATTTACTGTAAGTGGAAAAGTAAACTTTGGCCATTTGGGTTGTGCATCGACATTTATTTTTTCCATTCTTGGGTGAAATGCCAGTGGCACAGAAAAGGCCCCTTTTGAAATGGTGGACTTTCTGACAATGTGGCAAAGCATAAAAAAAGAAGGGACATTCAAAAAAAAAAAAAATCGTGTGCATGCTGTACTACCCTTGTGTTCTCAGGAGAAACCAAGTAATGCTCCAGAAAAGTTCATATAAAGGGGTGCCAATTTGACTCATACACCTGCATGAAGAAGTATGTATTTAATTTTCCAGATGTTGGGTGCCCCTTTATTACGTTTAAAAATGGTATAAAGTGGTACACACACACATAAATATATATATATATAAATATAAAAATAAATAGATTTAATATATAAATAAATAAATAAATAAACATACATACATACATACATACATACATACATACATACATACATACATACAGTGGGGAGAACAAGTATTTGATACACTGCCGATTTTGCAGGTTTTCCCACTTACAAAGCACGTCAAGGTCTGTAATTTTTATCATAGGTACACTTCAACTGTGGAAGACGGAATCTAAAACAAAAATCCTGAAAATCACATTGTATGATTTTTAAGTAATTAATTTGCATTTTATTGCATGAAATAAGTATTTGATACATCAGAAAAACAGAACTTAATATTTGGTACAGAAACCTTTGTTTGCAATTACAGAGATCAGACGTTTCCTGTAGTTCTTAACCAGGTTTGCACACACTGCAGCAGGGATTTTGGCCCACTCCTCCATACAGATCTTCACCAGATCCTTCAGGTTTCGGGGCTGTCGCTGCGCAACACAGACTTTCAGCTCCCTCCAAAGATTTTCTATTGGGTTCAGGTCTGGAGACTGGCTAGGCCACTCCAGGACCTTGAGATGCTTCGTACGGAGCCACTCCTTAGTTGCCCTGGCTGTGTGTTTCGGGTCGTTGTCATGCTGGAAGACCCAGCCACGCCCCATCTTCAATGCTCTTATTGAGGGAAGGAGATTGTTGGCCAAGATCTCGCGATACATGGCCCCATCCATCCTCCCCTCAATACGGTGCAGTCGTCCTGTCCCCTTTGCAGAAAAGCATCCCCAAAGAACGATGTTTCCACCTCCATGCTTCACGGTTGGGATGGTGTTCTTGGGGTTGTACTCATCCTTCTTCTTCCTCCAAACACGGCGAGTGGAGTTTAAACCAAAAAGCTCTATTTTGGTCTCATCAGACCACATGACCTTCTCCCATTCCTCCTCTGGATCATCCAGATGGTCATTGGCAAACTTCAGACGGGCCTGGACATGCGCTGGCCTGAGCAGAGGGACCTTGCGTGCGCTGCAGGATTTTAATCCATGACGGCGTAGTGTGTTACTTATGGTTTTCTTTGATACTGTGGTCCCAGCTCTCTTCAGATCATTGACCAGGTCCTGCCGTGTAGTTCTGGGCTGATCCCTCACCTTTCTCATGATCATTGAGGCTCCACGAGGTGAGATCTTGCATGGAGCCCCAGACCGAGGGAGATTGACTGTCATCTTGAACTTCTTCCATTTTCTAATAATTGCGCCAACAGTTGTTGCCTTCTCACCAAGCTGCTTGCCTATTGTCCTGTAGCCCATCCCAGCCTTGTGCAAGTCTACAAATTTGTCCCTGATGTCCTTAGACAGCTCTCTGGTCTTGCCCATTGTGGAGAGGTTGGAGTCTGATTGATTGAGTGTGGACAGGTCTGGAGACGGCTTTGCGGTCGGTCTTTGCGGTCTTTGTGGTCGGAGACGGTCTGGAGACGTCTTTTATGCAGATAACGAGTTCAAACAGGTGCAGTTAATACAGGTAATGAGTGGAGAATGGGAGGGCTTCTTAAAGAAAAAACTAACAGGTCTGTGAGAGCCGGAATTCTTACTGGTTGGTAGGTGATCAAATACTTATTTCATGCAATAAAATGCAAATTAATTACTTAAAAATCATACAATGTGATTTTCAGGATTTTTGTTTTAGATTCCGTCTTCCACAGTTGAAGTGTACCTATGATAAAAATTACAGACCTTTACGTGCTTTGTAAGTGGGAAAACCTGCAAAATCGGCAGTGTATCAAATACTTGTTCTCCCCACTGTACATACATATATATATATATACATATATATATATACATATATATATATATATATTGCGGTTTTGAGTTTTGTACAATAAAGGTTAAATTTCCCCCTCATGGCTTAGTCACATTACAACATGTAGCCTCGCGATAGTGCAGTTATCTCTTAGTATTTGTGAGCATAGTCCTTTTCCTGTGTTAGTTTTGCGTTGAGTAGGATAATGAGAGCAGGTCCTTCATTCTTTCATTGCCTTATGCTGCCTACGCCTCCTTGTGCTGGCTTTGGCTTTTTGGTGCGAATTAACACGAGGCAGGCCTGGCAGGTCGAGTCGGGACCGAATGAGGGCGGTGACGAAGCTGACGGTAAGCGCAAGCCACCAATCAGGGCTCACAGGGAATGGCTGCGGCAACGCGTCACAGGGCGTGGTTGGAACGTTCGAGAGGGATCAGTGCGTGTCCATATAACCCGTTGCGCAAAGCCCCCACGAGCAGTGGAGTTGAGGAGAGCGGTCAGTTACAAGCAGTTCGGGGAGAGGTGAGCTTGTGCATTGAGCTATTGGAGAGGCGCGTATTGATGAGAGTTACGAGTTCAGAGAAAAGACGCGCATGAACCAAGTATAAGCGCTCGTATTAAAGTGACGCTCGGTTGAGCTTGAGGCCGAGCCTCTATTGCATTGGGTTACGCGAGTGATAGCGTGCCGGTGACTCAACGCGCTGTGGAAAGCCGCCGAGAGACGCGTACATTCCCTCCCACCTTCCTGCTTCATCTGCCCTTTGATCGAGAGACGCGCAATGAGGATCCTTTCCACCACCTGCTTGCCATCTTCGCGGCACGTGCTGGGACCGTGGAGAGCACGCCGGGCCGCCGTTCCTGGACGACCAAGGCAGCGCGTGAACATCATCCTGCCTGCATTTCCCCTTCGTGAGTGTGATCGGACCCGTGTCTGGGATTTAGCATAAGACTGTTTAAGGCTGCTCTGTGTCTCTGTCTTCTACCGAATTGTACATATAAGTGTAAATAATAATTAAATCCTGTTATTCCTTTATTCGACCGTCTCGTCCCTTCCATCATTGACTAAGCGTGGTATGAATAGAACCGCTCGAATCGGGTTCCAATACTAGAAAACTGCACGGACCACGTGGTACGCAATCCGCTCGGTGTACTCAAATTACACGTGGCTCGTGCGAGGCTTGGTTCCCTGCTTCTGTGGCGGCGCAGGTATTTAGGTACGTGCGAGACTTGTCCCGAAACCCTAACTTGCGTTTGCCCGGAAGGGGCGTTTCAAGTCTCGGTTACGCCGGCCCGGAAAGAACAAGGGGCTTAATCTCCCCTTGGTAAGGTTAGGAAGGGCGGCGGAAAACCGTAACAATTGGTAGTCAGGAGTTTGGGATTTGGAACCCTGGACAAAAATTTTGGACACCAAAATTCTCGAAATTACGAGCGACCGAAATTTAGTTATTAAATCCAAAATTTTGTATTCGTACCATGGCTCGCCAAGACGGTCGAATGCCAGTGGGGGTAGAAGACGAGGTAGAGGTAGAATTAATGACCCAGGACCTACAGGAAGAGTTGGTAGAAGAGGAGGAAATTGATGATGGGGCGGTAGCTGGCGAATAAAATGGCGGCGCCTCACACGTGTCGGCGAGAGCCGAGCCCGCGGTGCCAGTGGTTTCGGACCTGTACTCACTCATGACGCAATTCATGGCAGAAATGAAAGAAATGAAGGGCGAACTAAAGAATGACAAATAAAATGAATGAAAAAGTGGACATCCGAGGGGAGACATTGGAGAAAATGAGGGTAGCGTCGGAAAAAGAAATAAAAAAATTGGGGGAGGACATTGGGCGCAGGTTGGGCGAGGAGGTCGCCTTGGTACGCGACGAGGTGACGCGATGTGAGGAGCGCTTAGGGAGTGAGCTTGGGCAGAGTGCAGCTAAGCTGACCGAGGGTATGGAAATCGCGACACGGGGTGTAAAAAAGCCGACGGTTGCCGAATTGGAAAAGAAAATTTTATTGGCGCCGGCCATCGTCGAAGAAAAAGAAATAATTCAAATTGAAGAATTGATTGAAATCGAAGAGACAGTTGAATCAGGAAATGAATCGCAGGAGACAGTAATGGGATGCGCACAAAGCTTGTATTTGCACCGTGATGTCGGGCTTGCGAACCAAATGGAAAGTTTGCAGGTGCTGGTGGGAAAGGTCCCCAAGGTGAGTAGGAATTATGGCGCGAATGTGTTTGGCGCGAAAAGGGTTTTGGCGCGCTTGGGACATAAACGAAACCCGGGCGGTCGTGGAAGGTCCATTATGCGGTGTACGAAAGCGACTGGCACGCGTGTGAGAGAAAAGTGTGCACCGGAGCGCGGGTGTGAGAGAGAAAAGTGTGTGCCAGAGTGTGCGGTAATGGGAGAGTGTGTTAGAGTGTGCACGAGAAGAGTGCATGGAGAAAAAGTGTGCGATGATTGGTTGTGTACCAGGAGAGTGCAAACCCATGGGTGTTACCGAGTGTGTAACGGAAGAGTGTGCGCCGGGGTGTGCGCAAGGGTGTGCGATGATTGGGTGTGGAACAGGAGAGTGCACACCCATGGGTGTTACAGACTGTGCGGGAAGAGTGTGTAACGGATAGTGAGGAAGGTGTGAGTGCGCCTAGGTGTGTGCAGGTGCGAGTGCGGAGTGGGTCGTGAGTGGTAAGGGCGCGGCTTGAGCGTCGACACCGACCGGGGTAGCGTTTAGCGCGACGGATAGCCGACGTGAGCCCTCGGTGAGATGTGAGCAGCGGGTACCGGCGGGGATCGATGCCACGGCCGTGTCACAAGGACCGACGTGCACGATTCGTGCCGGCCCCCGCCCTGTATGGTTGGTGCCGCGCCGTGGCAGTAAAGGCAGTCGGCGAGGTTCGGGGGGAGGTAGGAGATTTCGGAGCCGCGCACCCTGGCGAGTGCGGTGCTCCGACCGTGGGCGGTTGGGGCCACCGTGCGTGGGACCGCGAGGCCCCGCACAGGGATGGGCCCCTGCACCTCGGCCCGTCCATGCCTCCTCCCCTGGATCGAAAATGCCGGACGGACACCCCATACAGGAGACAAACCACCCGCATGGATCGCTCGGCCTTTCGAAGCCGAGCCGTGATGACAATGTATTTCCACATGGAGAGGCTCAAGTATAGCGGACGGATGAAAGGAGTGTACCCTACATGGGGGAATGGTAGTTTAACCATTCCTCACATGGTCAGGGCCCATGAGCATTAGATTAGGGGGATGGCAGTGACAGGCACATGGGGGTGCCAGTAATGGTTACCTCTATGGGGCACCGAAGCTAGCCGAGAGAGGGCTAGGATAATGATAGGGAACTAGAAGACCTTAGAGACATGAGATTTAAGTAGTGACATCTTAACTATAGTGGGGACGTAGGTAGTTTAGATGGATGTTAATGACGAAGGGAGTGCATAGTTTAATGGGATGACGGGGAAGCACGAGTTTTAGGGGAAAAGCAGCTAGAGAGATGATGGTGTGTGTTTGAGGAATTGTGTAGTAGTGTTTGAGGAATTGTGTATGGAGAACAAATGGAATTGTGTTGGCACAAAAGGTGTGCGAATTTGGTGTGCAAGATAAAAGGTGTGTGAAATAATTGGTGTGCGAATAAATGGTGTGGAATGCATGGTGCGAAGGAGTGAATGGGGGGAGATGGAACCCATTCACGGACGCCCGGGGTGGGTAGTGCAAAGCCAGGTAGAGGGCTTAGGCAAAATTTATATGGATATTGACACCTGTGGTGCAGGTAGTGGCAAAGTAGTGCTTTGGTGGGTGCATGAGTCAGTGACATGGCTGGGCGTGTGGTTTAATTGGTGCGTGTGGTTATTGGGGCACTCCGCCACTGGTAGTTTGTTGGCCAGGTGAGGCCACAGGTAGGCTCTAGGAGCCAGTTATGGTAGTTGTGAGTTGTTGAGTGGGGCCCGAGGATCCAAAGGAAGGACCCGGGTTGCCCAATGCCAAGGTGGGCATCAGGGGGTAAAGTGCCAGGAGGGGCCTTCCCCAGTTTAGGTAGTTGCAGGAGCAGGTAAGCTCGGGTGGCGACTTCAGTGGCGGAGGTGCGCAGGTAGTTGGACCTGCTAGTAGAGCCAAACGACCCAGCCCCGAAATTGTGCAAGGGCACAGTATGAAAATTTGAGGGAGTGAGACCCAAATTTCAAGGGCACCACAGGGTGGACAATGGGAATTCGGTTTTTAGAACCACATAGTTTAAAGATGGCCGATTGGCAGGGTACGACCCCGGGTAGTTTAAATGAGTTAATGTCATTACTCATTAGTGTAGTTAGGAATTGAGAAATCCCCTTCACACCATCCACAGCCATTCACCAAGGAGGACGAAGCTCCACACCAGGACCAAGTGAACTGCTTGAGTGTAAGACGCATCATGACGTAGTGAGACATTGTTTTTGTTCCATTCCTTCCATCCTGGGAGGGATTGGGAGACGAATTTGGCTTAGAGGGGGATATGGGAGACAAGACATAGAGACGAATTTGTAAATACAAGGGGGGGCAAGGGTCATGTAAGCCGACGAGGGGGGGGGGGGTACGGACGGTTAGGGACGAGCCTGCTCTGCTCGCTCTTCCGCACCCCTTGTGCTGCATTACCTTGTTTTTCTGTGTACCTTTGCGTCCTTTCTGCTTTGCTGGTCGTGCTTTGTCTCTCCCCCCACCCCAGGACCATTTTGGAGGTGTAACGGTGCAGCACCATTGACCTGTGCAGCATCCCTGCTGCACCCTTGTTACATATGTGCACCCGAACTGTGCAGCATCTGCTGTTATAACTTTGCTGCACCTGTGCAGCACTTTGCTGCCACAAACGCTTTGCTGCACCTTACACACACTATGGACCACAAGTTTTGTGGCCTTACACCTCCGCTGTGCAGCACCTTGCTGCAAATTCACCTTGCATCTTCGGACCATTTGTTTTGAATGGCATGAATGTCACGGTCGGACCACATAGGGTTGGCCCTGCTTGGCAATGAAATAAAATAAACACATTTGTTGTGCATTTCTATTATGGTGTGGCACACTTGCATCTTGCTTCTTGCATCTTCTGTGTGCATATATCAAACCGGCTAGCCCCCGGACCGGCATACAGGCCATTCCTGCTCTTCAGGGCTAACTAAACTTACAAATCTTCTCGTCCCTGAATTTACGAGTGTGTTTTTGTGTATTTTGCTGTGCTTTCTCTCCCCTCCAATCTTCTTTCCAAAAAGGACAGGTCCTGGGTCATAGAATTGTAAATAAGGTTAAGTTTTCTGTGCTTGTACATAAAATGCTGCCCACCGGCTATATGTTTAGTTTGACAAATTCCGGATTCGGTTAATTGTGGGCGTGATTCTGTTGGAGTAGCGACTCAACGCAATCGGGGGGACATATTTAGTGTTTTAAAACTGTCGCATACACGGGTTGGAGTAAATGTTAGGGGGAACCACATCTATATGTCACATGGTGATGTAAAAGTAAAAGTAATTTTCCAGATCATTCTCAAAACCGGTCGTTCCATTTTTGTTAGGTTCGACTCAGGGACGAGTCTGACGAGAGAGGGGTAGTGTTGCGGTTTTGAGTTTTGTACAATAACGGTTAAATTTCCCCCTCATAGTTCAGTCACATTACAACATGTAGCCTCGCGATAGTGCAGTTATCTCTTAGTATTTGTGAGCATAGTCCGTTTCCTGTGTTGGTTTTGCGTTGAGTAGGATAATGAGAGTAGGTCCTTCATTGTTTCATTGCCTTATGCCGCCTACACCTCCTTGTGCTGCCTTTGGCTTTTTGGCGCGAATTAACACGAGGCAGGTCTGACAGGTCGAGTCGGGACCGAATGAGGGCGGCGAAGAAGCTGACGGTAAGCGCAAGCCGCCAATCAGGGCTCACAGGGAGTGGCTGCGGCAATGCGTCACAGGGCGTGGTTGGAACGTTTGAGAGGGCTCAGGGCGTGTCCATATAACCCGTTGCGCAAAGCCCCCACGAACAGTTGAGTTGAAGGAGTGCGGTCAGTTACGAGCAGTTCGGGGAGAGGTGAGCTTGTGCATTGACCTATTGGAGAGGCGCGTATTGATGAGAGTTACGAGTTCAGAGAAAAGACGCGCATGAACCAAGTATAAGCGCTCATATTAAAGTGACGCTCGGTCGAGCTCGAGGTCGAGCCTCTATTGCATTGGGTTACGCGAGTGATAGCGTGCCGGTGACAACGCGCTGTGGAAAGCCGCCGAGAGACGCGTACATTCCCTCCCACCTTCCTGCCTCATCTGCCCTTTGTTCGAGAGACGTGCTACGAGGATCCTTTCCACCACCTGCTTGCCATCTTCGCGGGACGTGCTGGGACCGTGGAGAGCACGCCGGGCCGCCGTTCCTGGACGACCAAGGCAGCGCGTGATCACCCTGCCTGCATTTCCCCTTTGTGAGTGTGATCGGGCTGGTGTCTGGGATTTAGCATAAGACTGTTTAAGGCTGCTCTGTGTCTCTGTCTTCTACCGAATTGTACATACAAGTGTAAATAATAATTAAATCCTGTTATTCCTTTCTTCGACCGTCTCGTGTTTTCCATCATTGACTAAGCGTGGTACGAATAGAACCACTCGAATCGGGTTCCAATACTAGAAAACTGCACAGACCACATGGTACGCAATCCGCTCGGTGTACTCAAATTACACGTGGCTCGTGCGAGACTTGGTTCCCCGCTTCCGTGGCGGCGCAGGTATTTAGGTACGTGCGAGACTTGTCCCGAAACCCTACCTTGCGTTTGCCCGGAAGGGGCGTTTCAATTCTCGGTTACGCCGGCCCAGAAAGAACAAGGGGCTTAATCTCCCCTTGGTAAGGGTAGGAAGAGCGGCGGAAAACCACAACAATATATATGTGGAGTTTCATCGCAAAACGCAATAAATCCACAGGATGTTGTTTTGAGAAAACTTACGTTTTTTATAAAGAATAGACCGAAAGGAAAATACCAAAATTAAAACCTCAAAATGTTTTATTGAATGTAATCATATTATAAAATGTGTTGACACAAAATCATGGTTTTTCACTCTCTTGAACAAAAAGTGTAATTCGACGGATTTTTGACAAAAAGCGATATATCCACCGGTTACGTTTGGGTAATGTGCTATACGTGGATACATCATTGAAAGATTACAAAATTAGTTCTGTTCTCGGTGAGTATTGTATGAAACTCGGAACTTCGATGAAACTCAGAAGCAAAAAGTTGGGACTTAGATGAAAAGCAGGAATTCTGATTTGCAGGTAAGTATTGATTAAAACTCGGACTGAGATAAAAAGGAAAGGCCTTCGAAACTTAGCCCGAATTTTGTAGATCATCTCTGGACATCTCCACACTGTTTATGCCCTGATGTTGTATGAAAAATAATACCAGATTGTTTAAACTTCCTAAATAACATTCAAATAATAAAGAAAGAACAAAGGCCTTTGAAATTTGGCCAGAACTTTTCGCACCTTGTAGGTCATCTCAAGACGACAGTGTTTATGGCCTGATATTGTATGAAATAATACAGGATTGTACAATGCGCATACAGAGTAAAACAACACATGGTTGTGGCAGTATCAAAAGCGACATAGAGGCGATTGTTCATGGTTGTGGCAGCAAAAGGCACACCTGCGCTGACTCATCAATCCATATCACTTTCCTGAGCGTCATTATTATTGATATCTGAGAGTGCATTGCCATAGAACTGCATTATATCGTCCGCAGCCCCCATTTCTCTCAACAGGTTTTCAACATCCTTCTTTTTCACGGGTTTTTTTGTTTTGTTTTGTATACAAGATCGAGGCTCGTGAAAGAGCTAACATTAATCACACAGAAAGACAAACCGACACATAAAACATATAACATGGGGAGCGGTAGACAAGATGGGGAGAGAGGGGGAAGGACACAAACACAACATTTGAGAGCAGGGACATCGAGAGATCTGTGGAAGGGAGAGGGCTTTGGGGGGGGGGGGCATGGGAAGGGTGAGTCGGAGAGGTATAAAACATATGGACACTGCCAGGACTTCCAGGAAATAAGTTGGAATTTCAAACAAGGTGGATCTGGGGTGAATTAGTGGGGGTAGAAAAGATCAAGGTTTTGGATGGGGGAAGATAAGAGATGGTGGTGAACAGCTGTTTTAAAGACCTGGAGAGAGGAGTGGGATTGAAGGGAGTGTGGGAGTTTGTTCCAGAGGCGGGAGAAAAGAGGAATGAAAGAGTGAAGGTGAGCAGAAAGCCGAGATTTCGGCAGTTTAACCATCAGAGGGTTGCTGGCAGATCTTGTGCGACCTGGACCTGTAGGAATATTTGGGGGACAAAGCACAGAGAGAGCTGGGGGAGCAAGGCCGGAGAGGAGTCGGTAGACGACAGAAAGACCACCTACCTGCCTGTGATGAGTGAGTGAAAGGCCCTCGGAGATAGCTTCATCATGGGAGATTCCAATGATTCTGAAAGCTTTGGTTTCAACAGCGTGAAGCCGAGCTAGGTGTGAGGCAGGAGCACCAGACCAGAGGGGAGAGCAGTATTCCATAGAGCTGCGGATGAAAGCCTTGTAAGTGGTGAGGAGCTCAGGTGTACCAAGGTAGGACTTCGCACGACGGAGGATGCCCAGTCGGCGACTGGCTTTGGAGGCCAGCTTGGAAATGTGGTTTTCCCAAGAAAGATCATGGCAGATAGTGAGACCCAAAAGCTTGAGCGACAGAACTTCTTGGAGAGGATTGTTGAGAAAGTAGATGGGAGGGTTGTCCAGTCAATCTTTTCGGAGAGACATAGTAAGAGTGTGAGATTTGTCAGGATTGAAAGACATGTTCCACTTGTTTGACCAGTCTGTGATTTTGTCCAGGTCTTCAGAGAGTGAGGAGGCTGCAGACTGCCGATCTGAGGGAAGAGGAATGGAGCGGCAGAGAGTGGAGTCATCAGCAAAGAGATAGAGAGGATTTTCCAGAGAGTCGGAGAGATCATTGATAAAAACCATTAAAATCACAGGGCCCAGAACACTGCCTTGGGGAACTCCAGCCTGAACAGGAAGAGGAGATGAGAGAAATCCATTCAGGGCCACACATTGACTACGACCAGAGAGGAAGTCCGCAAGCCATGCATGGAGATTTCCATGGATACCATAGGAGGAGAGTTTGGTGAGCAGAGCTGGGTGCCAGACCGTATCGAAGGCACGTGATATGTCAAGGGAGACAGCTCTGATTTCCTGTTTGGCATTGAGGACCTCCATCCATTGTTGAGACAGCAGAAGCAGCATGTCCAGAGTAGAATGACCTGGTCTGAATCCAAATTGACGATCAGAGATCAAGCCATTGGAGAAGAGGAAGGATTTGATATCCGAAGCAATGATGGATTCCATGACTTTGCTGATAATTGGAAGCAGGCTGATTGGTCTGTAGTTGCAAGGATCTGTTTTTGCACCTTTTTTGTGTAAAGCGGTAATGTTTGCTGATTTCCACGATGCTGGCAGATGACCTTGAGCAAAAGAGAGGGTGAAAAGAACAGAGAGAGTGTGAGATAGAGCGGCAGAGCAGGATTTTAGGACCCGTGGGCTGATGCCGTCTGGTCCAGTTGCAGAATCAGAGTCGAGGTTTGACAAAAACTCCTCCACCTTGTCAGGAGAGAAGGACACAGAGTCCAGGAGCAGTTGGGTTCGACTGGGTAAGGTGGGAACTGAGAGAGATGGGTTTGGGACACAAGATTTTGAGGCAAACACAGAGTTGAGGCATTCGGCTTTGTCACGTGCGGTGTCAACTGTGTAGCCATTGACAGAGGCTTTGACAGAGGAAACCATCGCAAGAGATGCTGGTTTGAAGTTCCCCCATTTTTTGCCTCGTTTTAGGACGCTGTGATAACAGTACACTGCGGCATAAGTCGACTTAAACCCAACCTAAATAAAGGGGTACAAAGTGTACACACACACACACACACACACACACACACACACACACACACACACACACACACACACACACACACACACACACACACACACACACACACACACACACACACACACACACACACACACACACACACACACACACACACACACACACACACGTGTATTTATGTGTACAATATACCAGTAGAAGCCAAGAAACGAATTTTCAGTCCTCATGTTAAAGTTGCATACAGAGAAACTGCCCCCCAAAAAAGGAAGGGGTGCTTTGCACCTCCTCCCTTGATTTCCACACAATACGCAATTTCATGTGGTACAATTACTCATAATGACGCTGAAATTAAGGTTTAAGAATAATTACGTTTTAAATACGAACAAAATGCATTTGCTCAATGTACTTGATGTTTATTTGCTCATTATTCAAGACGATATAAAAGACTTGAAAAAGTAAGGGGAAAAAAAATATTCAACCCAGACAGGATTTGAACACAACCTCCAGCTTGGGAGTCTGATGCTTTATCAATTAGGTCAGCACATTATATTTGTGTAATAACATTTTGAAGAGTTATAAAGTTTGTATATATTTTTATACATTTATTTATGTGTACGGTATATACAGGGTGAGTCAAAAGTAGCGCCCGATTTCTGTTTATATATATATATATATTTCTGTCAGTTGATTGTTTGTTTGCCATTTGTATTACAGTGTACAAGAAGGTAGAAATAAATGAATGACATGTTTATCTAACCATTTATTCGGGGGAAATTTCGCCAGAACAGAAACAGAACAGAAAGCCGAAAAAACAGAAATCGGGCGCTACTTTTGACTCACCCTATATTTATATATATTTAATTTTAAAGCAAAAACTACAGCATTTAGGTGGTAGTTGTTTCGAAAGCCATTAACTAGACCTATTCGCCGATGTATATTCCAAGTTTTAGCTAGTTTCAATGTATAGTCCTTGAAATATGAGCGCCAACCCATTTTGGGCGGACGGACGGACGGACAGACAGACACCAACGTGATTGAGGGTTTTCTAAATACAACTAAAGAATGCATAAACGGACGTCGCTGAAATATGGAACATATTACCTCAACGTACAAAGCATTTACTTCTGAAATTTGCAGCCGATTTCATCCAGTAGAAGCCGAGAAACGCATTTTCAGTCCCCATGTAAAAGAGGCTAACCCCCGCTCTTGCAGGGAAAATGGAAAATTCCTGTTGTTTGTTGTTGTATGTAAAAGCTGCATACAGAGAAACGATCCCTTATATAAAGGGAGGGGCACTTTGCAGCCCCCCTTTGATTAAGCGGAGGCTGAAAGACAATGCAACTCTTATGCTCGACAAGGATACCCAGGATTGTGAGGCGTTCAATCCTCCACACTTGAAACACAGACAATTATTGTTGTGTGTTTGTGGGACACTCATGAGATACAAAAGAAAAGGAATTGATATGAAACTGTTGAAGACCGTACATCACCATCATGATATAACTATGATGTATATTTCGCAATAGCTGTTACTGTTCAACAAATGTTTGTAATTGTTGAGGAACAAGTTTATGGGGGAAAAAACCGTATGCGTGACCAACAGCGCAAAACTTGATTCAAGTAGCTTTCTGGGTAAGGAGTCGTTCTAAGGAAAACATATTTTGATTTTGTTGAAACTCAATTCCACAGTAAAACCCATGGGAGAATTATGCCCCTCAAGGGTTCAGGGGTTTAAAATGAACACTGTACACCCGGGCTGCCTCAAGACCCAGCACAGTGCGCATCAGAAAGTCAAACAACTGTGTTCAGACGAGACTGCTATGTTCATGTTTCTCACAACAGTTAGCAAAATTACCTTCCAATATCTTTCGGTTGAGAAGGATTATCGGGTGTAACAGCAACGTAATTCCCAACCATGACCTCCTTCTCCGCCAGGAAAAACCCTCCATAGTACACCCGGCCAGAAACCTCCTGTCACATGCACAAGTCAGTCATGGCTTCTGCAAATATTATATATATTTCCTATTGTGTATATATATATTATACAGTCATAGCAAAAAATATTGGCACCCTTGCACTTTTTTCAAATAATGCACCATTTCTTCCAGAAAATTGGTGATATTAGAAAACATTTTGGTATCCACATAGGTATTTCTTTGGTTTGCAGTGGGGGGGAAAAAAAAAAAAAAAAAAAAAGCTGAAAAAATTACTAAATCTTAGCTTATTCCAAACAACAACAAACAGGCATTTTAAGGCCATTTTCCCTGCTAGAGCAGGGGTTAGCCTTGCGGGCCCCATGACAATCTTCTCCATTTTCCCCTATTTTCTGCATCTCTCCTTGTTAACTTCCCTTGCCCGCATTTCTTCTTCCACCACCTTTAGCCAAGGCTTTCTCGGTCTTCCCCGTCCACTACCTCCTTCTACATTCATTTCCATCACTCTTCTCAATCAGTCACTTTCATCCTTCCTCAACACATGACCAAACCATCTCAACCTGTTTCTCTTCACAGCATCCATCACAGGCTCTATTCCCATCATCTTTCACAATTCATCATTTGTCCTCCTCTCTCTCTCTCTCTCAGCGATACTCCACACATCCACCGAACCATTCGCATTTCCACCCTTTCCAGCCTTCGTTGCTGCTCTACATTCATTACTCATGTCTCACTCCCATAAATCATAACACTTCTCACACATGCAGCACACACCTTGGCTTTCCCTTCAGCTTCAACGACACTCCCCTCCTCGTCAGCACGCCACTCAGTTCCCGAAACTTCTTCCATGCACATCTCACTCCAGCAACCGTTGCCGAGTCTGATCCAACTTCTCCATTCAGCATGTCTCCGAGGTAGCAAAATGTTTTCACACCTTCCAATATACATTTCCTTTCTCTTCTGGCCATTATCTCAGGCACCTTTTGAGTTAGGAAGCTGATATTTGGACATGCCAATGACCAAGTGATTTGGCTGCAAAGGCTATTTTTGATTTATTGATTAATCAATTAATCCATTAATCGATTAATTAATTAATTATTCGATTAATGACTAATTTTTTTTTTTTTTAAGTTACAGATTCTGATGAAATGGTGGTGGTTTATGTGTTCTATTAGCGTCACATTGTCCTCCTCTCTCTCTCTCTCTGCGATACTCCACACGTTGAGGCCATTTTATATGTATGAATTATTTCATATATACATACATACATACATATATATGTATGTATGTATATATGTATGAATTATTTCAGGAAGCACTGGAACTGTTTTACAGCAGCACAACCCACATTTGCAACCTCCTCCCCCTGAGACCACCAGCAAAGATAAAACGTCATTACACACTAATTGGAGTCATGCTGATCCTATGTAGCAATAGCAAGTCTGGATGTAAATGGGCAAGAACTGTAGAAGGAGCAGCACGACAAACAAACAAACAAATACCAGTCCGTGAATTATAGTAAGGATATATATATATATATATATATATATATATATATATATATAAATATATATATGTATATATATATATGTATATATATATGTATGTATATATATATATGTATGTATATATATATGTATGTATATATATATATATATATATATGTATGTATGTATATATGTATATATGTATGTATATATGTATATATGTATATATATATATATATATATATATATATATATATATATATATATATATATATATATATATATATATATATATATATATATATATATATATATATATATATACGTATATATATATATATATATATATATATACGTATATATATATATATATATATATATATATATATATATATATATATATATATATATATATGTATGTATGTATGTATGTATATATATATATATATATATATATATATATATATATATATATATATATATATATATATATATATATATATGTATATATGTATGTATGTATATATGTATGTATATATGTATATATGTATGTATATATATATATATATATATATATATATATATATATATATATATATATGAGCCTGGTGTTGGGCTAGCGGCTAGGGTGCCAGCTAAGGATCCTAGGATCCTGGGTTCAAATCCCGGTCGATCGCTGAATTAACGCCAGGGGGGTTGACTCAGCCTGTCATCCTTCCGAGGTCGGCAAATTGAGTACCAGTTCACTGGTAATTCCCTGTTTGTCGTAAAAAGGCGACAAAAAGGGTTGGCGGCAGGAAGGGCATCCGGCCGTAAAACATTGCTTCAAAAAGGGGATCAAAAAACAACAACAACCACAGTCCCCGAAAAAGGCCAACACCCGCTTGCGGGGAAAAATGGCCTCTAAAGGTGGTTTTTTTTTTGGTTTTTTTAATGTATGTATGTATGTATGTATGTATGTATGTATGTATGTATGTATGTATATATATACATACATACGTATGTATGTATATGTATGTATGTATGTATGTATGTATGTATGTATGTATGTGTGTGTATATATGTATGTATATATGTATATATGTATATATGTATATATGTATATGTATATATGTATATATATATGTATATATATATATATATATATATATATATATATATATATATATATATATATATATATATATATATATATATATATATATATATATATATATATATACAGTGGGGAGAACAAGTATTTGATACACTGCCGATTTTGCAGGTTTTCCCACTTACAAAGCACGTCAAGGTCTGTAATTTTTATCATGGGTACACTTCAACTGTGGAAGACGGAATCTAAAACAAAAATCCTGAAAATCACATTGTATGATTTTTAAGTAATTAATTTGCATTTTATTGCATGAAATAAGTATTTGATACATCAGAAAAACAGAACTTAATATTTGGTACAGAAACCTTTGTTTGCAATTACAGAGATCAGACGTTTCCTGTAGTTCTTAACCAGGTTTGCACACACTGCAGCAGGGATTTTGGCCCACTCCTCCATACAGATCTTCACCAGATCCTTCAGGTTTCGGGGCTGTCGCTGCGCAACACAGACTTTCAGCTCCCTCCAAAGATTTTCTATTGGGTTCAGGTCTGGAGACTGGCTAGGCCACTCCAGGACCTTGAGATGCTTCGTACGGAGCCACTCCTTAGTTGCCCTGGCTGTGTGTTTCGGGTCGTTGTCATGCTGGAAGACCCAGCCACGCCCCATCTTCAATGCTCTTATTGAGGGAAGGAGATTGTTGGCCAAGATCTCGCGATACATGGTCCCATCCATCCTCCCCTCAATACGGTGCAGTCGTCCTGTCCCCTTTGCAGAAAAGCATCCCCAAAGAATGATGTTTCCACCTCCATGCTTCACAGTTGGGATGGTGTTCTTGGGGTTGTACTCATCCTTCTTCTTCCTCCAAACACGGCGAGTGGAGTTTAAACCAAAAAGCTCTATTTTGGTCTCATCAGACCACATGACCTTCTCCCATTCCTCCTCTGGATCATCCAGATGGTCATTGGCAAACTTCAGACGGGCCTGGACATGCGCTGGCTTGAGCAGAGGGACCTTGCATCGCGCTGCAGGATTTTAATCCATGACGGCGTAGTGTGTTACTTATGGTTTTCTTTGATACTGTGGTCCCAGCTCTCTTCCGGTCATTGACCAGGTCCTGCCGTGTAGTTCTGGGCTGATCCCTCACCTTTCCCATGATCATTGAGGCTCCACGAGGTGAGATCTTGCATGGAGCCCCAGACCGAGGGAGATTGACTGTCATCTTGAACTTCTTCCATTTTCTAATAATTGCGCCAACAGTTGTTGCCTTCTCACCAAGCTGCTTGCCTATTGTCCTGTAGCCCATCCCAGCCTTGTGCAAGTCTACAAATTTGTCCCTGATGTCCTTAGACAGCTCTCTGGTCTTGCCCATTGTGGAGAGGTTGGAGTCTGATTGAGTGTGGACAGGTCTGGAGACGGCTTTGCGGTCGGTCTTTGCGGTCTTTGTGGTCGGAGACGGTCTGGAGACGTCTTTTATGCAGATAACGAGTTCAAACAGGTGCAGTTAATACAGGTAATGAGTGGAGAATGGGAGGGCTTCTTAAAGAAAAAACTAACAGGTCTGTGAGAGCCGGAATTCTTACTGGTTGGTAGGTGATCAAATACTTATTTCATGCAATAAAATGCAAATTAATTACTTAAAAATCATACAATGTGATTTTCAGGATTTTTGTTTTAGATTCCGTCTTCCACAGTTGAAGTGTACCTATGATAAAAATTACAGACCTTTACGTGCTTTGTAAGTGGGAAAACCTGCAAAATCGGCAGTGTATCAAATACTTGTTCTCCCCACTGTATATACAGTCCCGTGAAAAAGTAAGTACACCCCATGTAAAGTTTTGACTTTTTCAACATATTTCAAAATACAGCTATTTGATCTTCATTTCAACAATATTGATAGATAAATGTGATATAATATAACAAATATCATGAAACATTTACATTTTGTAGTCCATTGTATAATTTAAATAAACATAAATGCAAATTTCGCTTGTGGAAAAAGTAAGTACACCCTTGGCTCTAATAGGTGGTATTGCCCCCTTTGGCAGAAACAACCTCGTTTCTTATAACTATAAACAAGTAGGCGTTTCTTATAACTGTCTACCAGTTTCTGACATCTACTGTAAGAAATTTTTGCCCACTCCTCCATGCAGAATTATTTCAGCTGTGCGATGTTTGAGGGGTTTCTTGCATGCACAGCTCGTTTCAAATCCCCCCACAACACCTCGATGGGATTTAGATCCGGGCTTTAACTTGGCCATTCCAGAATCCTCCATTTCTTTCTTTTCAGCCATTCCTTGGTGGATTTACTGGTATGTTTAGGGTCATTGTCATGTTGCAAGGTCCACCTTCGGTTGAGCTTCAACTTTCTGACAGATGGCCTCACATTATCTTTAAGCACCCTCTGGTACAACGAAGAATTCATAGTGGATTCTATGATGGTGAGCTGCCCAGGCCCTGATGCAGCAAAGCTGCCCCAAACCATAATATTTCCACCACCATGCTTTCCAGTTGGTATCAGGTTCTTGTGGTCAAATGCTGTCTTTGGTTTTCGCCAAACATGTCTTCTGGTACTGTGGCCAAATAGCTCTACCTTTGACTCATCTGTCCAGAGCACATTGTTCCAGAAGTGCTGGTCTTTGCCTAGGTGTTCATTGGCAAACTTTAGTCTTGCCCTGATGTTCTTTCTGGACAGCAAAGGTTTCCTCCTGGCACACCTCCCATGTAGATCAAATTTGTGCAGCCTCTTTCTAATGGTAGACTCGTGCACTTTGACATCAACAGTGGCAAGAGCTACCTGTAGGTCCCGTGATGACCTTCTGGGGTTCTTAGAGACTTCTTTCAGCATCTTGCGGTCTGCTCTCGGGCTGAACTTGCTGGGGCGGCCTGGCTTGAACAAGTTGGCAGTTGTTTGGAATCTTCTCCACTTGTAGATGATCTTCCGGACATTCGAATGATTGATTTCAAATTGTTTGGAGATCTTTTAAAATCCCTTCCCAGACTCATATGCATCTCTAACCTTCTTTCTGAAGGCCTCAGAGAGCTCTTTTGATCGAGGCATGGTGACGCCACACACTTCAACAACAAAGAGCAAACCAAACTAAATGTCTGAGGTTTAAATAAGACAAGTTCCTCCAAGATCCTCTCGAACGATGTTCTAATCATTTGCACCTGAGCTGGTGCACCTGATTCTAATTTTAGGTATTTGAAGTAGTGATAAATGTCGGGGTGTACTTACTTTTTCCACATGCAAAATTTGCATTTATGTTTATTTAAATTATACAATGGACTACAAAATGTAAATGTTTCATGATATTTGTTATATTATATCACCTTTATCTATCAATATTGTTGAAATGAAGATCAAATAGCTGTATGTTGAAATATGTTGAAAAAGTCAAAACTTTACATGGGGTGTACTTACTTTTTCACGTGGCTGTATTAGCGGGGCAGATATGTGAAACAATATTGTTCAGATTGTGGTAAAAGCACCAAATTTCGTACATTTCATCTTGAATACATAATAATCGATTTCAGATATAGTGCCAAGAAAAAAATCCCCCTGGTGGCCATATTTGGCCAAAATCCAAGATGGCCACCAGCCGAGCCGTGAATTTCTATTAAACCCGATATTTTCTTTAATATTCAAGCTACAGACATGAATAAAACATCATTTTGTATGTTTTCAGACACAAGGAATCCAATTACAGCATTAATTCTTTCATAAAATGCATATATTTCAGCATAAAGGGCATGTTTATGTCGAAATTGTCAACAATCGACGAACAATTGACCGGATTACAATTTGGAATATTCACGATGACAACAGTCGGAAAGGTGAATGCTTACTTTATAATATGACTATTAACTGTATTCAGAAACAATTCTTTTCTCTTTTCTGTCAGGTCTACATGTATGGCGCCAATGATGCCATCCAGGTAAGTCTGAACCTTCGGAGCTCCCACAATGTCGACACGGAAAAAGTGTAAGCTCATTGAACATGAGAAGCTGTCCTCACCTCGAAACACACCAGGACCTATTGATTGGACAATATGTGTGCTATGTCAAGAACGTTCGACTGCACCACTTCAGTGTCCTGCACTATCAAAACGAACAGATGTGGGAGCTGGTTATGACACATTGGCTGACAATTTGAAATGTTTTCATGACTTGGGCATGCTAGCGGTGGCTATAGATATATCACAGCTTGATGAGGGCGATGGCATTGCAAATACGTTGTCCAAACATAGTGCCAAATGGCATCACTCCTGCCGCTTGAAGTACTCTGCTAGTAGGCTGACAAGACTACAACCGGTGGAACCATGCACCAGTCAGAAAGGAGATGGTCCTTATATGCGTCGACAAGCTAGTGAAGATCAAAGTAGCGATACATGTTTCTTCTGTGACATAATGGGAACAGAAAGTAGTCCGCTGCACACGAAGCAATGACGTCAAAACTTACACAACGTGTCAATCACTGTGCTTTCAAGCTACAGGATCAAAAGCTAATTGCCAAACTTAGTGCGGGTGACCTAGTGGCACAGGAAGCGAAATACCATTCAGCATGTCTGGTGAAACTGTACAATGCTAGCAACAGGAAAGTAGAGGAAGAACAAAACCAGAGCCCAGATGGACAGGCTCACGGTATAGCTTTGGTCGAGGTAATTGGCTATATCGAAGATATACGTTTAGCTGACAAGACCGTGGCTCCAATATTCAAATTGAGTAATCTCCTGCAGCTGTATACGGATCGCTTATGAGAGCTAGGGGTGGACATATCGGGCCGTATAAACTCTACACGTCTGAAAGAGAGACTCCTTGCCCATGTATCAGGTCTTCACGCGTACAGGCAAGGTCGCGACATCCTTCTGACATTCGAAGAGGATGTAGGACTTGCTCTGAAAGATGCATGTTTGGATGACTTCGATGATGAAGCTATTTGCATAGCAAAGGCAGCACAGATTAATTCGCCGAGACATGCTGAAGAAGCACACATCACACTTTGATGGCTACTTTTAAAAAGGATGCCAGGAAGATGCTGTACCAAAGTCGTTGGTAGCACTACTTGGTATGCTAATGGATGAACCCAATATAAAGAACAAGGCATCAGACACAGTGAGACAAGCAACTCTGAGTCTCGCTCAGCTGTTGCAATACAACAGTCATGTGAGAAGGCGCCAGGAGTCCACCAATTCGCATCACTGTAAGGACAGAGAGACCCCACTGCCTGTTTATATTGGCCTGATGATCCATGGACATACGCGTAAACGTGAACTGGTGGATATACTGTTTCATCTCGGCTTGTCAGTTTCATATGACAGGGTTCTTGGCATATCGACAGAACTTGCCATCTCAGCGTCTGAGCAATATCAAACTGATGGGGTTGCGTGTCCACTTGTCCTGCGTAAAAATCTATTTACAACTGCTGCAGTGGACAATATCGACCACAACCCCAGCTCAACTACAGTATGCGAGGCCTTTCAAGGTACAGGAATATCCGTTTCAAAACCGAGCAACAGCGTCTGATGGTATTGTACGTGAACCTGCCATTCTGCAACCAACGTCTTCAAAAACACAGATACCGCCACTTCCGGGACTCGTACACAACTTTGACACCAGTTACACTGATCAAGAAGGATCCCATTGTTCCATTGCAGAATGGTCCACTAACATGTGACAAAGAACTTGTGAAATCTGCTATTGACTGTGAAACTAAATGGCTGAACAATACCCAAGACCTTATCACCAAAGAGCTTCAGAGCACAGATGAGCCAATATCCAATGCTGTGGGGTGTGGGGATATACCAATGCTGTGGGGTGCGTTCCATGCAAACACACTGGAAAGTCCAAGAAACTTTGATGTCACAATTACATCACCGTTACCGTTGTTCTCAGACGATTCCAAGTCTGTCGCCATGATCCGTCATGCAATGGATGTTGTAAAATCTGCGGTTGAACTTCTGAATTCTGGTCAGGTACCAGTGTTAACAGCGGACCAGTCTCTGTTTGCAATTGCAAAGCTGATCCAGTGGAACTGGCCAGATGTGTATGGAGAAGAAAAGTTTGTTATTCTGCTGGGTGGACTCCACACAGAGATGGACATCTTGAGAGTCCTTGGAAAGTTGCTGGACGGAAGTGGCTGGACACATGCGCTAACCCAAGCAAACGTTGCCACAGCAGGGACGGCTGACTCATTTTTAAAGACGTCACATGTTACAAGAACGAGGCATGCCCATCAAGTCACTTCTAGTGCATTGTCAATCCTCATGCGTAAAGCTTACGACACCTACACGTGTGAGGAAATAGAACCATTGGCCTTTGACAAGTGGTGCCTTAAACAAGATGAGATGTCTCCACAGTTCCAGTACTGGCTGATCATTATACGATTAGAGCTCCTCGTTTTGGTGTATGTGAGGTCTATTCATGAAGGGAACTTCGCACTCTACGTCGCAGCCCTAGAAGCAATGGCTCCCTGGTTCTTTGCCCTTGATCAAACACACTATTCCAGATGGATTCCCGTTCATATTCGGGACATGGTTACACTGCAGGACAGACTTCCTGATGTAGCGAGGCAGTTTGAACAAGGTGACTTTGTGGTGCACAAAACAAATCGTCCATTCTCAGCTCTTGCCATAGATCATGCACACGAACAAAATAATGCGGTCGTAAAGGGTGATGGTGGGGCGGTTGGTCTTCTGCAAAATCCACGAGCACTCCTACGGTGGATGGTAGCAGGTCCTGAACTGGCTAGGGTTGTACATGGCTGAAACAGTTGCCCTCGAGAGCAGTACTTCGAAGAACAATCTTAAGCATCATGAGCATACGCTGTCCACACAAGTCTCCTTTGCAAAAGAGGTCACGACGCTCGTTCAAGTAATTGATGACATGGGAAATCCATTCACAGACGAAAGCGGGGACTTGCTGGTCTTGGATAGCCGAGATATTGTTGATTCAGAAATAGCGGATAACGTGCGCTCCATAGAGAATTTGGGCCAGCAGCAGTATGAGCAATATGTCAAAGAGTGTATGTTAGAGAGAACAACCCCTATAATGGATCCCATCAAGAGAAACAACATACCTTTGTTCAGCCGACCACCACCAAAGGTCTCATCTAAAGCAACACACCTATCATCACTTAAAAGTGACTGTGCACTGTTTTCGAGACTCTACATAGCTTCTCAAATGCACGAAGGGGACCTGGAAAATTTCTTCAGGCACGAGAACCACGCGTATCCTCCTTCTCTGTCACAGCTTGGGAAACTCTGGTTTGGGACAAAAGCTGACCTCACGGAATGTTTAGAAAAGCTATGCAAACCCAGTGGAGAAGCCCCTGTAGCTGATGTTATCATATTGGATGGAGCAGCAATCGTCAACATGTTGAGACCAGTAGGGACCAAAACCTTCCAGGAATACGCTACCCTAGTGTTTCTGCCGTACATCAAAGCACAGCTACGAAACGTCTCGAGAGTCGATATCATTTGGGACATGTACATCCAAGGGAGCCTTAAATCCACAGCTAGAGAGAAACGAGGCAAAGGTATTTGGAGACGTGTAACAGCAGCAAACACTATTCCAGGAAACTGGCAGGAGTTCCTGCGTTTGGACAACAACAAGACAGCTCTTCAAATTCTTGGCACATCAGGTATTACCGTCACCAATCACCATGCTTAATATAATTCTTAATATATGCAAATAATTGTACATAACATTTAATATACAATGTAGTTTCATTAACCATGTTAGCAAGTGTGCGTACTACTGATATACCAATGCTCTATACCAATATGAATCTATAATCACTAATACTTCTTTACTGTCGCTACTTCTAACCAAAGGTGGTGGAAAATCTCTCCACAGAGAAGGAAGTGTACACGACATGTGGAGAGAATGTGTTGTGTACTCGTGTGAAAATCGCAACATCACATTGCTTAAAATCGGTCAAATTTTTCACCGATTTCAGATAATTTGGCACAAAAAAGCCCTTTATGTTGAAATAAATGTATTTTATGAACGAATTAATGCTGTAATTGGATTCCTTGTGTCTGAAAACATACAAAATGATGTTTTATTCATGTCTGTAGCTTGAATATTAAAGAAAATATCGGGTTTAATAGAAATTCACGGCTCGGCTGGTGGCCATCTTGGATTTTGGCCAAATATGGCCACCAGGGGGATTTTTTTCTTGGCACTATATCTGAAATCGATTATTATGTATTCAAGATGAACTGTACGAAATTTGGTGCTTTTACCACAATCTGAACAATTGTTTCACATATCTGCCCCGCTAATATAGTCACGTGAAAAAGTAAGTACACCCCATGTAAAGTTTTGACTTTTTCAACATATTTCAACATCCAGCTATTTGATCTTCATTTCAACAATATTGAAAGATAAAGGTGATATAATATAACAAATATCATGAAACATTTACATTTTGTAGTCCATTGTATAATTTAAATAAACATAAATGCAAATTTTGCATGTGGAAAAAGTAAGTACACCCCGACATTTATCACTACTTCAAATACCTAAAATTAGAATCAGGTGCACCAGCTCAGGTGCAAATGATTAGAACATCGTTCGAGAGGATCTTGGAGGAACTTGTCTTATTTAAACCTCAGACATTTAGTTTGGTTTGCTCTTTGTTGTTGAAGTGTGTGGCGTCACCATGCCTAGATCAAAAGAGCTCTCTGAGGCCTTCAGAAAGAAGGTTAGAGATGCATATGTCTGGGAAGGGATTTTAAAAGATCTCCAAACAATTTGAAATCAATCATTCGAATGTCCGGAAGATCATCTACAAGTGGAGAAGATTCCAAACAACTGCCAACTTGTTCAAGCCAGGCCGCCCCAGCAAGTGCAGCCTGAGAGCAGACCGCAAGATGCTGAAAGAAGTCTCTAAGAACCCCAGAAGGTCATCACGGGACCTACAGGTAGCTCTTGCCACTGTTGATGTCAAAGTGCACGAGTCTACCATTAGAAAGAGGCTGCACAAATTTGATCTACATGGGAGGTGTGCCAGGAGGAAACCTTTGCTGTCCAGAAAGAACATCAGGGCAAGACTAAAGTTTGCCAATGAACACCTAGGCAAAGACCAGCACTTCTGGAACAATGTGCTCTGGACAGATGAGTCAAAGGTAGAGCTATTTGGCCACAGTACCAGAAGACATGTTTGGCGAAAACCAAAGACAGCATTTGACCACAAGAACCTGATACCAACTGGAAAGCATGGTGGTGGAAATATTATGGTTTGGGGCAGCTTTGCTGCATCAGGGCCTGGGCAGCTCACCATCATAGAATCCACTATGAATTCTTCGTTGTAACAGAGGGTGCTTAAGGATAATGTGAGGCCATCTGTCAGAAAGTTGAAGCTCAACCGAAGGTGGACCTTGCAACATGACAATGACCCGAAACATACCAGTAAATCCACCAAGGAATGGCTGAAAAGAAAGAAATGGAGGATTCTGGAATGGCCAAGTTAAAGCCCAGATCTAAATCCCATCGAAGTGTTGTGGGGGGATTTGAAACGAGCTGTGCATGCAAGAAACCCCTCAAACATCGCACAGCTGAAAGAATTCTGCATGGAGGAGTGGGCAAAAATGTCTTCCAGTCGATGTCAGAGACTGGTAGACAGTTATAAAAAACGCCTACTTGAGGTTGTTTCTGCCAAAGGGGGCAATACCACCTATTAGAGCCAAGGGTGTACTTACTTTTTCCACATGCGAAATTTGCTTTTATGTTTATTTAAATTATACAATGGACTACAAAATGTAAATGTTTCATGATATTTGTTATATTATATCACATTTATCTATCAATATTGTTGAAATGAAGATCAAATAGCTGTATTTTGAAATATGTTGAAAAAGTCAAAACTTTACATGGGGTGTACTTACTTTTTCACGGGACTGTACATCACGGGACATTTACACAGGACATTTACATCCAGACTTGCTATTGCTACATAGGATCAGCATGACCCCAATTAGTGTATAATGACGTTTTATCTTTGCTGGTGGTCTCAGGGGGAGGAGGTTGCAAATTCCCCCATGTAAATGTGTATTGTGTAGTGCCGCCTCCAAGTGGGAGAGGGTATTTATTACAAGTCCCCACCCTTTACAGTGATGATAATGATGATGGTGTGAGTTGTCGTTTTCAAAGAATCTATTTCCTTCGTTGGCGTGCTCACTAAGCAATGTGCGTAGTGCGATGGCAGTATAGTCTAATGCGGGACCCACAGCGTCGACCACAAACATCGCAGGTATAGACTGGTCCTTTCGGAGATGGACATTAGCAGGTTTTCCTTTCTTGCTTCCGCTGTCTCTCGATAGCAAGTCTCCCACATTCAAAGTGGTCGAGGCCTTTATGGCAAATGTGATGCCAAGCTGACGTGTTTGTGGCCTGATGTTCCCAGGTGACAACTGTGATGGCACAAGACTCGAGTGTAGACTTAAGGACGTACTTACAGCGCTTTCTTTGTCCATGTGACCGTTTACCAAATTTAAGTTGACAATAGAAAAGCACTCTTTGGATTATATGGTCTTCCATACGTGTGAGGTGTCCTGACCAGCAAAGCTGGTCTCGCATCAGGAAATACTCAATTCCTTGGATACGACAATGGTCTAGGATTGAGGTATTAGGTATTCTGTTTCTCCAGGTGATGCCAGAAATCATGCGAAGGCATCATCTTACTATAATTCACGAAATGTCTGTCTGTCCGTTCGAAGGTACCGTAAAAACTGCCGAACCGATCGCAAAGATATTTTGGGTGGATAATCCTGGGATCCCCAGGAGTAAAATAGGCTATTTAGTTTTCCCAATTTCAGCTTTGGTCTCCAGCACTCAGGTTTTGACTGCCGCATAACATTCGCGTTTGCATGACGTTCATTGTGACGTCTTCTTAGGTCGAGCAACGGTACCCGCCCTACGGGCGGGGCTTCAATTGGGAGGCCCAAATGAAAAGGCTAAATATCGGAAATTGAAGGCTTTTTTTTTTTTTCTTTTAAACGATTTATATAAACATCCGTTAAATCTCGATCGGTGCAGTCGTTTGTGCGGCACCCGGGAAAATAACATCATGCGGGAGCAAGTATCAGCAGGATGTGGCACTGTGGCAGTGTGGGAGTCCACGTTTGCACCGATCGCTGCACCGTGTGCCGCACAAACGGCTGCACCGATCGCTGCACGGCTGCATCGATGGGATGTGGCATGAAGGAGGATCTGCACTTCGGCATGAAGGAGGATCAGATCTAACAGATCGCTGTCTCCATCGATCTTGCCAAGGCCGTAACACCTATCGGCTCAAAATCCTTTTAACTGTTGACTTGGTACAGTTACACGTTTCGGGAATTTGGTACACGTATCGGGAGTACATACGACATAGCGATTGTGAACACTATTATCGATCACGATTCACGATCACGATCATCACGATCATAGTGTATCGATCACGATTTGAAACACGATGGAATAATATTTACCGATGTGAACAGTGATGTGGCTTTTATTGAAATTCTAAAGATACTGTTTAGATTTTGATGATTTGCGTGTGATATGATTCAACGGATGTTTATATGAATCGTTTAAAATAAAAAAGCCTTCAATATCTGATATTTTGCCATCGCCATATGCAGATTCGCCACGGACCCACGATCGATGTTTCTCTACATGAACTTACCCGTTTGTTATGCGAACAGGTACGTTTTTCATGGAAGTCTTTCACGAACTTGCTGTCCATGTCTGACGTGCGACTGAAGGTGCTACAGGAATGTGGAATTTATTTGTTTCATGCTTTCGCATTCACCGTATTTGCATGGCCTGTTTGCTTCTGGCCTCCCACCCGTGCTTAGCACGGGTATTTCTCTAGTAGATGGAATTGATCAAGGCACTTGATATGGCGATGATAGGGTGTCCAAGATTCGCATCCTTACAGGAGTGTCAATAAGACAACAGCATGATATACACTGATCTCGGTGTCCAGGCGAATGTCACGTTCATGCCAAAGGTGATGTGTCAATCTTCCAAAGGACACACATGCTTTACCGAATCTTCATGTTACTTCATTATCAGTCATTGCATTTTGTGAGAGGCCACCTCCAAGGAAACAGAACTTATCTACAACTTTGAGTGGCATGTCATCGAAGGTAATGGATAGGATGGTATCGGCACCTTCTGGCCTCGGCTGAAGCATAGCCTCGGTCTTCTTGAGGCTAATTGTAAGGCCATAGCGATGAGCAGATTGCGCAAAGGACTTGACGATAAATTGCACATCTTCAAGATAATAATTGAAGAGTGCGCAGTCATCGGCAAAAAGGAGATCACGAAACAACATTTCCATGATTCTGGACTTGGCTTTCAGACACAGCAAATTAAAGACACGACCGTCGGTGCGAAACTAGATCATCACTCCCCGGGTGCAATCTTTGAAAACATCATGAAGCATAGAGGAAAACACAATGTTAAATAATAGGGGAGTTAGGACACAGCCTTGCATTGTGCCGTTGGTAACAGGAGATGGCGTTGTGCCGTTGGTAACAGGAGATGGCGTTGTGCCGTTGGTAACAGGAGATGGCGTTGTGCCGTTGGTAACAGGAGATGGCGTTGTGCCGTTGGTAACAGGAGATGGCGTTGTGCCGTTGGTAACAGGAGATGGCGTTGCGCCGTTGGTAACAGGAGATGGCGTTGCGCCGTTGGTAACAGGAGATGGCGTTGCGCCGTTGGTAACAGGAGATGGCATTGTGCCGTTGGTAACAGGAGATGGCGTTGTGCCTTTGGTAACAGGAGATGGCGTCGTGCCGTTGGTAACAGGAGATGGCGTCGTGCCGTTCGTAGCAGGAGATGGCGTCGTGCCGTTGGTAACAGGAGATGGCGTCGTGCCGTTGGTAACAGGAGATGGCGTCGTGCCGTTGGTAACAGGAGATGGCGTTGTGCCGTTGGTAACAGGAGATGGCGTTGTGCCGTTGGTAACAGGAAATGACGCTGTGCAGTTGGCAACAGGAGATGGCGTTGTGCCGTTGGTAACCGGAGATGACGTTGTGCCGTTGGTAACCGGAGATGACGCTGTGCCATTGGTAACAGGAAATGACTGTCCCTCACAAGAGCAACCATGCCATCGTGGAGGGATCTGATGATGTTGGTCAACTTAGTGGAACAGCCGTCTTTGTACAGGCCACAGGCCTTCTCTATTGACCCGATCAAACGCTTTCATATGGTCGACAAAGACCATGTACAGATCGAGATGTTGTTCTCTGCTCTTCTCCTGAAGTTGACGAGCAGAGAACATCATATCGGTCGTGCCACACCCAGCACGAAAGACGCATTGGCTTTCTGGGGTAATGCTGTTGACAATTGTTGGTGACATGCGAATATGAATGATGTGGGCCAGTATTTTCCCAGCATGAGATAGTAGGGCCACGCCACAGTAGTTGTCGACACACGACCCATCACCTTTTCATTTGTACAGGGGAACAATTGTGGCATTTCTGAAGCCCTGGGGTACAAATTCCTCATTCCAGATGGTTTTGTGGAGTTGGGTCAGTCGGATGAGGAGGTTGGCACCACCAAAGTTGAAAACCTCTGAGGGGATACCATCACCAGGGCCTTTCCAGATGACATCTGATAGTTCTGGTGGTCTCTATTTTAGTTGGATGGGCAAGGTCTTCTAATACAGGCTGCCGGGGAAGTCAATGGCCATGTCTGAGATGTAAGAGGGGCAATTGAGGATGCCCTTAAAGTTTTCAGCATAGCACTCCAGGATCTCGTTTGGACTCCAGGAAGGTGCTGGCCATCCAAGCTACGGAGTGCGGCGATACCACGAGAATGCGATCCAAAGACTGCCTTTAGACCAGCATCGAAGCACCTGAAATTCTTTGTATCGGCTACCTCCTGAATTTTTCACTCTTGCTGCCCACCAGCTGTCTTTCATGGAACATAGTCTTGATTGTGCGTGTCTCCTAAGTTGCAGGTAAGAGGAGTGTTTGCTCGCTGAGCCATTGTCATCAATCCAGCAAGGATGATCCACATGCATGGAGTTAAGTAAACTGTTGATCTGAGAGGCGTTCTAGTCTAACCATTCTTTGTGACTACGCTTAACAAAACGGAGAACATCAGAAGTTGCCCTGAAGGTGACGTCTTGTAAAATGGCACATCCCACTTCAGCATTGGTAGGAGGTAGATCCAATCGTTGCAAGGTGACATCGAGATGATGCTGAAGCTGTGATTGCACGTTGCTGCATTTAAGCTGTCGAGTGTTGATCTTTGGAGCAGCCTTGAGACCTTGTCACAGAAGGCTTGGTCTTAAGTGACAATTTACTCCCAACAAGGCTGTGGTCGGACCAACAGTCGGAGCCTCTCATGACGTGTGTGGTTGACATCATGACAGTCGCGTTGCCTGACGATGGCAAAATCAATGAGGTGCCAATGTTTAGAGCATGGATGCACCAACGTAGCTTTGTATTTATCATCTTGTGGGAACAAGGAGTTTGTAATGACGAGTTCATTGGTGGAACATAGCATCAGCAGCAAAGTGCCGTTGGAGTTCTCTTTGCCAAAGCTGTGGTGTCCAGTCACTTTTCCACGCAACATAATCATGTTCCACTCGGGCGTTGAAGTCCCCCAACAAAATAAGCTTGTCACTATGAGATGTTGACTGTATGACTGCTGAACGATCATCGTAGAACTGCTCTTTGACCTAATCTGTGTTTGTCATAGCAGGGGAGTATGCGCTGATGATGGTAGCATAGCGTTCATTGTCAAGTTTGAGTCGCACAGTCATGAAACGTTCACTGATTGCATCTAGAAGGTTGGGACATCACCGGTTGGGACAGCATCTAGAAGGTTTATATGTTTGGTTTTAATTGTCCATCAACACCTGCCTGACGACTTTCAGGGTTGCTGCTCCAGTAAAACGTATAACCGGAGTCTCGTTCCTCAAGATGGGATATACCAGGTAGACGAGTCTCACTGAGAGCTGCAATGTCTATCCCACATTGTGCCAATAGCGGCTGTTCGACGTTCAACCTCGACTGCCGTTGTCTTGCAGTGCACGCACATTCCCAGGAACCAAAATTTAGCTTCTTGGTGTTGCATTTGTTTGACTTCTTGGTGTTATTCTTGTTGATGTTAAGCCTTTACAGTACAGTATTTCAGTCCCCACAATTTGCAGTGCAGTTTTTGCTTCATGCACATGACCAGAGTTGTTTTTATTTTATTTTTTGGAGTGATTAACAGAGCCGACAGTTGCCCATACACCGCCCAAATAAAGGTGCATAAGAAGAATGTGTTGGATGCTTAGAACAAGGTCACCCATAGGGCGGGCCGTCTGCTCGTATATATACATAATTTTCTGGCCATGTAATTTTCCCATGTGTCGATTGGACATATACAGTGCATTCAGAAAGTATTCAGACCCCTTCACTTTTTTCACATTTTGTTATGTTGCAGCCTTATGCTGAAATCGTTTAAATTCATTTTTTCCCTCATCAATCTACACTCAAAACCCCATAATGACAAAGAGAAAACAGGATTTTAGAAAGTTTTGCAGATTTATTAAAAAGAAAAAACTGAAATATCACATTGACATAAGTATTCAGAACCTTTGCTATGATACTTGAAATTTAGCTCAAGTGCCTCCAATTTCTCTTGATCATCTTTGAGATGTTTCTACACCTTGATTGGAGTCCACCTGTTTTGTAAATTCAATTGATTGGACATGATTTGGAAATGCGCACACCTGTCCATATAAGGTCTCACAGCTGACAATGCATATCAGAGCAAAAACGAAGCCATGAGGTCGAAGCAACTGCCTGCAGAGCTCAGAGACAGGATTGTGTCGAAGGACAAATCTGGAGAAGCCTACAAAAAAAATTCTGCTGCATTGAAGGTTCCCAAGAGCACAGTGGCCTCCATAATTCTTAAATGGAAGAAGTTTGGAACAACCAGGACTCTTCCTAGAGCTGGTCGCCTGGACAAACGGAGCGATCGGGGGAGAACGGCCTTGGTAAGAAAGGTGACCAAGAACCCGATGGTCACTCTGGCTGAGCTCCAGAGATCCTGTGTGGAGATGGGAGAAACTTCTAGGACAACCATCACTGCAACACTCCACCGATCTGGGCTTTATGGCAGAGTGGCCAGACGGAAGCCTCTCCTCAGTGAAAGACACATGAAAGTCCGCTTGGAGTTTGCAAAAAAGCACCTAAAGGACCTAAAGGACTCTCAGACTGTGAAAAACAAGATTCTGTGGTCTGATGAAACCAAGATTTAACTGTTTGGCCTCAATTCTAAGCGTCATGTCTGGAGGAAACCAGGCATCGCTCATCACCTGCCCAATACCATCCCAACGGTGAAGCATGGTGGTGGCAGCATCATGCTGTGGCGGTGTTTTTCAGCAGCAGGGACTGGGGGACTGGTCAGGGTTGAGAGAACAATGAACGGAGCAAAGTACAGAGATATCCTTAATGAAAATCTGAAACAGAGCGTTCAGGACCTCAGACTGGGCTGAAGGTTCACCTTCCAACAGGACAATGACCCTAAGCACACAGCCAAGACAATGCAGGAGTGGCTTAGGGACAACTCTGTGAAGGTCCTTGAGTGGCCCAGCCAGAGCCCTGACTTGAACCCAATCGAACATCTCTGGAGAGACCTGAAAATGGCTGTCCACCGACGGTCCCCATCCAACCTGACAGAGCTTGAGAGGATCTGCAGAGAAGAATGGCAGAAAATCCCCAAATCCAGGTGTGCAAAGCTTGTCGCGTCATACCCAAGAAGACTCAAGGCTGTAATCGCTGCCAAAGGTGCTTCAACTAAGTACTGAGTTAAGGGTCTGAATACTTATGTCAATGTGATGTTTCAGTTTTTTCTTTTTAATAAATTTGCAAAACTTTCTAAAATCCTGTTTTCTCTTTGTCATTATGGGGTATTGAGTGTAGATTGATAAGGTAAAAAATTAATTTAAACTATTTCAGCATAAGGCTGCAACATAACAAAATGTGAAAAGAGTGAAGGTGTCTGAATACTTTCTGAATGCACTACATATATGGCATATCAGCGCAGTGCTGGAACTATGGTATTTAAGGGCCTTTGGACAATCTGTATTAATAAATAAATATAAATGTTTGAACCAAATGCTGAACGAGCAACCTGAGTTTCCTTTCCCTCCCATCGCCCCTTCCTTCCCCCGTATATAAAAATAAAATAAAATAAATAATAATAAAAAAGGTAAAAACATTGGGTTTTCCAGGAGAGTTGGCACACGTGCTCACGTGTGGGATCGTATAACAGCAGGACTGACCTGGAGTGGTTGTCCGAGCCAGCGCACAGCAGGTGGAAGCTTTGAGTTATTCGTCGGACGGCGCTGGGGTTGACGGGTACGTGACGGAATCAACAGAGGATCACCGGAACATTCCACTTCTCCCTCCCCTTCATCCTCCTCTGCCTCTTGCAAAGCAAGGTTTGGACACCTAAACAGGCCAAAAAAAAAATCCACATGTAAACACATGGGTAAAGTTATTATCTTCACACCATGTGTGATCTCACAAGACAGTTTACCAGACAGTCTCAGCTGTTGGTTACCACACAGTTTAGGATGATGCAATTGGCAAATGCTTTAAAAGGCATTGTTGAACTTTGTGCTCACATGGCAAGCCAATGGAATTGCTATGTTACGTTCGACTAATATGCATGAGCACTCAAACAAAATGTCCCATAAACAAACCGAGCCCTCGGTGTGCAATGTGGCATACTTGCGGTTCAGACAAGCTTGCTTTGCACGACCGCTGCCTCCATGCTTGCTCATTGCCTGACAATTGCGACACCAACCACAATCCGGCCTCCGGCAAACCTACATGGGCACGGCACCGAGCCAAATAGTAGAACAACATCAGTGCTGGAGAGCAGGCAATTGTCTAAACCCTGGGAATTGACTCGATCCCGGGCAATTTAAGGTAACGCTCACCTCGCAAACTCCACAGCGCTGCCGTTTATGCCGAATCTCCACCTCGTCAATGTCCATCTGCTCAGAGAAGAAAGAGTCAAATATGGAGGCCACAAGTGGGGTGGTGGTCGCCTTGCTGGGCCCCTGCCTTCCCTTAACAGCCCGAGTTGGACGGTGACCTCCAGTGCGTCTATGGTCATGCCTGCGAAGAAAAACAAAAACGTGCAAGTCGAGCACACGTGGATAGGACAAGACTAACAGAACAAGTCAGACAGATTTAAGAACTCTACCCATAACATTGGCCTCCATTGACCACAAGGGATGTAAAAACCTACACCAATAATTGTGAAAAACTGAAAATGTGTCAATGGACTCATCTCCAATTTGCATAAGAGCTGTCTACGATTGAATGATTATGCTCCTCTCATCATCACAGGCATAAGACTGCGAAGGCAGTTTCATTGGCTGGAAGACACAATCCTGGGTGGGTTGCCACTGTGACAGTGTGACACACCCTACTCGATTGGCTCACTTTTCAGCAAACTGGTATTCATTTTGTCAACCACGAACTCTGAAGGATGACAGGTTCATTCAACCTGCCTGGTGCTGTTTTGGCAGCGCGGGGGTTGAAATCAAGACCTTAAGATCCAAAGCCAACCTCATTAACCATTTAAGCCACTACCAGCATATCAGAGCCATTTTTATACACACAAGTATATTTTGAACTCCCCCCTCTCCACCCTTCGCCCCTCCTCCCCATGATACCTCCTACTAGTACGACTGCAACTTTTATAATGGCCCCAATTATTTCCACCTTGTGAGGTCAGCCAGGGGGATTCTTTGCCCCATGTCTTTCACAACATGGTTGGCCAGGCTTGACGTTCTACTGGATGTGGGTTGGGCAGGAATTTGCAACTTATTCAATTCAAGGAGGCAGCGATAACTCAACTACTCGTGATGAAGGATACCATGGAATCTTTAATGTCTACTATCCAATTCTAACAGACAGGACAGGACGCCCGTTAACGTCCATCCAAGGGACAGAATACTTTTTATGCAGGACCCTGGCTGCATCGGGAATCCAAACCAAACAACTTAGAGGTAAGCATGCCACCTCTCTTCCATTCTGTAGGACCAACATGGTTAATAGCTGGCCTCTGAATAGCTTGTTCTTGACTCAAAATATCACGAGTAGAAATATCATCCCAATAATCATGAGGAAAAAAGCAAACCTCTTGCCGAGAGTGACGCCAGCAAGCTTCACAAGGTTCCTGACACAAGGACTTGTGAGCATTAGATCAGCAACTTCATCATCATCAGCTGCCTCATCGTAGCTTTCCACCTGTTCCACCAAGAACTGCGCATGCCTGAGCAGGCCTTCCTCGGTCAGGCAGGTAAAAGGCAGGTCAGGAGGTGGTGCAGTGGTCTGTTTGAACAAAGACGAGTTGTTTGTTACTCATGGTGGACATGAATGTTTCAATGCGCAGAGTTGGGGGGGGTTAATTGTTACACTGTTAACTGCGACATCTTACTATAATTCACCAAATGTCCGTCCGTCCATTCGAAGGTACCACAAAAACGGCTGAACCGATCGCAATGATATTTTGGGTGGGTAATCCTGGGATCTCCTGGAGTAAAATAGGGTATATTGTTTGTCCAATTTCAACTTTGGTCCCCAGCATTCTCAGGTTTGGACTCCCGCATAACGTTCGCTTCGCATCGCAGTGACGGCGAGCACCAACATGGCGGCTGTAAGATTAACGTGTTTGTACATCTGATTACTTGATAAACGTACCAGAGAAAACAAATCGTTTGGGAAATGGGCTCTCCAATATTCGATGTGTTCACGGTTTGAATTACGTAACATAACGTTTGTGACGATGTTTGTGTTCACAGTAGTGTTTGACGTGACGGTGTGAACGTAATTTCGTAATGTTTTTCGTTTTTATTTTCGTAATCGTTTAATGAACGTTTAATGTTTAATGAGCGTAAGAATAATGTTTAATGATCATTAAAAGGGATAAAAAACCACCTTTAGAGGCCATTTTTCCCCGCAAAGCGGGGGTTGGCCTTTTTCGGGCACCGTGGTTGTTGTTGTTTTTGTTGGTCCCCTTTTTGAAGCAATGTTTTACGGCCGGATGCCCTTCCTGCCGCCAACCCTGTTTGTCGCCTTTTACGACAAACAGGGAATTACCAGTGAACTGGTACTCAATTAGCCGACCTCGGAAGGATGACAGGCCGAGTCAACCCCCCTGGCGTTAATTCAGCGATCGACCGGGATTCGAACCCAGGATCCTAAGCTGGGACCCTAGCCGCTGGGCCAACACCAGGCCAACACCAGGCCAACACCATTAAAAGGAATGAATGAATGAATGTAATGAATAATGCCATGGCGTCACGTTGGCAGCAGTGACAATATAAAAATGTTTGCCAAGAACTTCAAAGAGAGAAAAGGAACTTTTATCAGCAATGTCGTCTATCCTGAAGTTCTAACCTAAAGAAGAGGTACAAAATCATTCCATTTCTTTTCCTAAAGAAAAGCGTACAGTTGATATCACGATGGACTAATATTTACCGATATGAACAGTGATGTGGCTTTTATTGAAATTCTAAAAATACTGTTTAGATTTTGATGATTTGCGTGTGATATTTAACGGATGTTTATATAAATCGTTTAAATAATCATTTGCGCCTCCCAATTGAAGCCCCGCCCTTGGGGCGGGTACCGTTGCTAGTTCAACAAATCGAACAATCCGAAACTGCTGACATTTCTTACGCCTGCGATGAGCTCAGTAACAGTGTGATTAATTGGAAACAAACTAATAAATAACATCAACCAACAAAATGTGTGCAGAGTGTATTTTACCTCGATCTTGTTGACCAAATCCTCATAGTCAGCATTTGGCTCTGCCAGCAGCAACTCGATCAGCAGTTTGCTCATGTAAATCTTCTCCTGCGTCGCAGTAAATATTGACGCGTAGTCCACACTAGGGCTCACCAGGATATAGTCAGCAAAAGCTGAGGAAGTACAGTGAGTCACAGGTAAACTACGGCCAACATTGGATCTGCTACTGATTTGCAGTACGGCGGGTTTTGGGTCATAGGTTTGTCCTCATGGACTCTTCACATTTCTATTCAAATACTGAACCATTGAACAAATATTAACTGCAGGGATCGACAAAGATTTGGACCACTCGCAACAACATGCACAGTCAATGCCAGATCAAGTCAAGGACAAACAAGGGAAATGCAGATCCACCCAATTTAAAAGTAAAGGTACGAATACGATGAATTAACTGTGTACATTAATAGTTTCCCGCAAACGAAAGGGACACACCAACAGCAGGGTTGAAGGCCAAACAAAAAAACAAAAAAAAAACAAAACAAAAAAAGAAGAAATACGTCGTGCATAGCACGATACTTGCGAAATCCCTAAAATAAGTTGTTGGCCGATGATGACCTCAAAAATAATTGGTGGTTTAATTCAGTGACCTGGTATGCAAATCCTCTTAAAATTTCAAGTCAATCAGATGAAAATTGAGGATCTTAGAAATTTGGCCTATGTTGACCTCCAAAATACTTGGTGGTTGAATTCAGTGACCAGATATGCAAATCTTCATCAAATTCCAAGTTAATTTGATAACAATTGAGGATTTTAGTAACTCGGCCTATGTTGACCTTTTGGCCGATGTTGACCTCAAAAGTAGTTGGTGGTTGAATTCAGTAAGCCGATATGCAAATCCTATTCATATTTCAAGTCAATCGGATGAAAATTGAGGATTTTAGAAATTTGAAAAAAAAAAGTTGACCTTTGGCCTATGTTGACCTTTTGGCCGACGCCGATTTCGAAAATAGTTGGTGGTTGAATTCAGTTTGCCGATATGAAAATCCCATTCAAATTCCAAGTCAATCGGATGAACATTGAGGATTTTAGAAATCTGAAATGGTTGTTGAACTTAAGCTTTTGTTGACCTTTTGGCCAATGCTGATCTAAAAAATAGTTGGTGGTTGAATTCAGTTAACTGATACCAAAATCCTATTCAAATTTCAAGTCAATCGGATGAACACTGAGGATTTCAGAAATTTGAAAAAAGTGGTTGACCTTTGGCCTATGTTGACCTTGTGACTTATATTGATCTCAAAAATAGTTGGTGGTTGAATTCAGTTCGCCGATATGAAAATACCATTCAAATTCCAAGTCAATTAATTGGATGAAAATTGAGGATTTTAGAAATTCAAAAAAAGTGGTTGACCTTTTGGCCTATGTTGACCTTAAAAATAGTTGGTGGTTGAATTCAGCTCGCTGATATGAAAATACCATTCAAATTCCAAGTCAATTTGATGAAAAAAGGTCCAAGATTTAGGAAAAGTGTCCAAGAAGATACAATATCAGCAAACTGAATTAAACTACCAACTATACACAAAGAATTAAGTTAAGCACCCCCCCCCCCGTTTTTTTACAACCTCGCACATTACAAGTTTGTTGTCGTCAAAACAGTGTAATATACCCATGTTATTGCTATATTTTCTGGAGAAGTGATATTATGGTCACATAAAAACATAACAATCATGCCGTTTTCAATATTTTATTCTGAATAATTTAAGGTGAAATTTTTTGGGAATTTTAGGCATATTTTCACCTCAATTTAAGTATGGAGCTATAGGTCCATCACGGACAGTGTGGATGACGTTTATGTTTTCTAACGTACAGTCATTGTTCTGAGAAGACCTCTAGCGATCTTTGCGTCAATAGCGTGTGTAGGACCCACGTGATCGGATCACTGACTCAACCAATCACTTTTTTTCACTTTGATCACTCAATTTCATCAATGGATAATTGCTAATGTCATACCAATCATTATTTGATCTCACATACCTTAGAATATATGCCAATGTATACATATACACAAAGAATATATATTAGGGGGTGCTTACCTTAATTCGTTGTGTAGGGGTGCTTAACTTAATTCTTTGTGTATACTTTTGATGATAAACATAGGCCAAAAGCTCAATAACCATTTCAAATTTCTAAAATCCTCAATTTTCATCAAATTAACTTGGAATTTGAATGGTATTTTCATATCAGCGAACTGACTTCAACCACCAATTCAAATTTCAAGTAAATCGGATGAATATTGAGGATTTTAAAAATTTGAAAAAAGTGGTGGACCTTGGCTACAATGCCATGGGCCTTAAAGTTCCTGATAACATTGCGTATGGTGGACACAGGAACATCAAGGTCTCTGGAGATGGAATTGTAGCCTTCAGATTATCCATGCTTGGCTACAATCTTGTGTCTGACCTCCTCAGACAATTCTCTGGTTTTCGTTCTTTTCTCCATGCTCATTGCGGTACACACTGACGCGAAATAGCAGAACGACTCCTTTTCTCTATTGAAACTGGTGGAATGAGTGATTTTTATATTGCAGGCACCTGCAACTCACCACAGGTGAGTTCAATTCTGAAGTAAAGGAGAATCGCCTGCTTGAAATCCAATTATTTCGAACAACGTCTAAAAGGTACCAACAATATTGTCTGGGCCATTTTAGGATTTCCGTGTGTAATAAGCTAAGATTAGGTAATTTTTTCAGCTTTTTTTTTGTTTTGTTCCACTGCAAATCAAAGAAATACATATGTCCATACCAAAATATTTTTTTAATTTCAACAATTTTCTGGAAGAAATGGTGCATTATTTGAAAAAATGCAAGGGTGCCAATATTTTTGGCCACGACTGTATATATTAACACAATTTTCTTGATTTTGCAAGAGTTTCAAGAACCTGGCCAAGTTTTCCAGGACTTTCCAGTACTAGAACTAGAAAATGTTTTCTCATATTCCAGGACTTTCAAGGAGTACTGACTGAACAAACCACGAAGCATTTTAAAATGTTATTTAAAAACTTTTAAAGCAAGAAACAAAATATCCTTGTAATTCATGCAAAAGGTAAATGAAAAAACTGAATTCGAGCTGAGTCATGTAAAAACACAAATTATACTCTTGATGGCAACTTTACAATTGAGCAAGACTCGGAATAGATTGGTAGTGCATATTTAGTTACCTGTAGTCAACCCAACCAATGCCTTTTCTCCCCCATCAAAACCCATTGTCCACCAGGAGTTAATGGGACCAAGCTGCTTGGCAGGAAAGCCACCTGACAGAGAAACGACCAAAATGAATGTCAACATGCAACTCCAAGGTTTACATTAAAGGTAGATGGTAAACTGATCATTTTACATGTGGCGATATAACGAACAGCATGCTGACCTCAGATTCAGCAGATGTTCAACATCACAATGTAAATAAAGAAAAGTGTCCAAATGCAAAAATTGTAAAGGTTGGCATGTGGCGGAATGAGTGCGAGACCATCAGAGCTAGAACACTCGTCGTAGATGGGTTTCACGACTCCACTCAGGTATAGCTCCACATTGCTCTCCACCAGGCCACAGTCGAATGAACACAAGTGCAGGTTTCGATCATACACACTGGTGTGCACACACGCACACATTTAATAGTACTGGATCACAATGGCAGTGGAGGGTCTTTAATAGTTTAATATTGATTTCCCATCTTTGATGTCTCGTGAGCGTGCCACAAACAAAATTAGTTTTATCGATGCTGACATTAACGCAAAGCTCCATTTTACACACGCACACAAAATCATACAAGTCGAGCTACGTTAAAAGTACACCACCAGTAGTGATAGAATGTTCGTTGTGAGACACCACTCACACTGGCTGAGGCTCGTTGCCGACTCATATTTGCTCCCTGTCGAGCTTTTATCTCACAACCAACATTCTATTACTACTTGTGTTTGAGAGAGACAGAGAGAAAGCCAGAGACAGAGACAGGAAACACACCATACTCTAACCTCATTATTGTGCATCATACTGACATATTTACATTAAACTTATCTTCAGCCAATGAATGAATATTCATGGTTTCTTTTAGGGAATAGCTCTATTTTCTTATGACATTCATCGTCATCAAGAATATTGACAAATACCAAAGTTGTCGAGTCGTGATAAAATGAAAAACCTCTAACGTTCTGCACTGAGATCCTACCGAGCCGCATAGTTTGAGATTGTAGTAAATTATTTTTCCATTGATTTCTTGACATCCATTTAATCTTTCTATAATTCCATTAATCTCTGTGTGTATGTGTGTATGTGTGTATGTGTGTATGTGTGTATGTGTGTATGTGTGTATGTGTGTATGTGTGTTTGTATGTTTGTCTGTGACCGCTGTTTCTCGACAACCACGGGTCCGATATACTTGAAACTTGCCAGGTATATTGCTGGGGACCCGAGGATGTGCCTTTTCAAGGTTTGAAATTAATCGGACAAGTACTTACCGAGCTATGGCGATTTAGCCGTTCGCCGTTCGCTTTGGCGTGGCGAATGGACCAAACCATTGCATGTAAATAGAGGGGGGGGTTCTGTGGTCGTTGCGAATGGACCAAACCATTCATGTAAATAGAGGGGGGGGGGGTTCTGTGGTCGTTACTGCCACGTGGTTTCAAAGTTTTTTTTTGTTGTTGTTGTTTGCACGCATGTTTTTTTGCACCCACGTACGGGCACGCCCTAGGATGTTTACACACACACACCCCTACACAAAATTTTTTTTTTTTTTTTTTTTGGCAAGGAACGGGCACCCACGTACGGGCACGTCCTAGCTTATATATAGTACGGGCATGCCCTAGTCTTTTTAAACCCACCAGTCTGTATGCTTCATTTACGCATGTCTTGGTTATCTCTTCCATAAGACCTTTTTGATATTTACCACATTCGTTATGTTTTCCATTTGAATACCAAGGCTGCGATTTTCTCCACTCTTTAGTTTGGTTATTGCTTGGTTCTATCCTTTATACACCAGCAAAAAAGGTGTCGGTAGGACGTTAAAATCCCCCCTCCAACCCCAATGTTAACATCTTAACACTAAAATCATATACACTTACTCTAACCTCTTGTGTGTCGCATTCTCAAACCAATTTTAACATCTTCGCATTAATGAAATTTTCACTTTAGTGAGAGGAGGTGGTTGGGTCAAGGGTGGGGACATACAAGGGGGAGGGGGATGATGTGGTGTGTGGATGTGGCGTGTGGGTGTGGCATATGTGTGGAGATAAAAAAGGGGTGGAGTAAAAAAAAATTGCCAATCATTTCTTTTTTTCAAATTATTATTTATTCTCTTTTTGTTTTTTTTATCTATCTTCTTTCACTTTTGTAATTCCTGCAAATAAAATGACCCTAAAATCTCTTCTCCCTTTAAATCATACAATTTATACCTCCAAGGAACTGTCGACAACATCGACCTTTCTCAAAGTGTGATCTCCACCGATATATTCTTACGACATCACCAACTTTGAATGTTGGATTTCTCTGATTAATCTCCTTTTCATATTCTAATTTTGTAAATGTTGTATACCGCTCCTTTCCTATGCCATCTCCAGGCGCTGCATGACGTCATTGCCGGGCACCGAAGGGGGCCAGGCAATGACGCGCGCTGAAAGCGAGTACTCGGTTTTCACTCCGGTTTCTTTCTTGTTACTTGCAAAATCGAAGATCGAAGATCAAAATCGAAAATCGAAGATTTTTGAAGTATATTGGTCGGTTGCGTTTGTGCTTCTATCTGTACTCCTGATGGCAACTCTTGATGTCTGTACTCTTGTTTGTTTGTCACCGGCCTACAGGTCACAATTTTCAACCGATCTTCACAAAACTTCACCAAATGGTAGATTTGGTCAAGATAGAGACAGACAGAGAGACAGAGAGAGACAGAGACAGAGAGAGAGAGAGAGAGAGAGAGAGAGAGAGAGAGAGAGAGAGAGAGAGAGAGAGACAGAGACAGAGACAGAGACAGAGACAGAGAGAGAGACAGAGAGAGAGAGAGAGAGAGAGAGAGAGAGAGAGAGAGAGAGAATCACCTTCAGAGGCCATTTTTCCCCACAGAGCAGGGGTTGGTCTTTTTTGGGCACCGTGGTGCCCTTTTTAAAGCAATGTTTTATGGCCGGATGCCCTTCCTGCCGCCAACCCTGTTAGTCGCCTCTTGCGACACAGGGAATTACCAGTGAGCTGGTACTCAATTTGCCGACCTCGGAAGGATGACAGGCTGAGTCAACCCCCCTGGCGTTAATTCAGCGATCGACCGGGATTCAAACCCAGGATCCTAGGATCCCAAGCTGGCACCCTAACCACTAAGCCAACACCAGGCTTATTGCAAGAAGCCAACACCAGGCCTAACCCTAACAACAACCCAGGTCAAAATCAAGAAGCCTATTGTTTTTGGGGTCAAAAGGTCAAAGGTCACCAACTTTGCCAAATTTCTAAAATCCTCAATTTTCACCCAATTGACTTGTAATTTGAAGAGGACTTGCAAATCTGGTCAATGAATTCAACCACCAAGTATTTTTGAGGTCAACATAGGCCAAAAGGTCAACATAGGCCAAGTTTCAAAAATCCTCAATTTTCATCCAATTGACTTGAAAATTGAACAGCATTTGCATATTGAGTCACTAAATAGGGAAACTAACTATTTTTGAGGTCAAAAGGTCAAAGGTCAACTCAAGGTCAACCTTCCAAAATCATCATTTTTCATCTGAAAAATCGTCACTTTTCTTCCTATTGACCCGAGCTTTGATTAAGATTGTCAATTTTAATCTTGATGAAATGGACAATTTGCTGTATCGATGGAATTTTTTTTTTCCTTGTGGGGGGGGGGGGGGTGGATTTTGCAAGTATCGTCTTCCGCATGACGTCTTCTTGTTTGTTTGTTTGTTTGTTTGTTAGCCCGGGCGATATCTCAGCCATCCTTTGAGCTCGGAAGCTGAAATTTTGGCACAATAGTGAGCAAGTGCTTTGGCAAAAACGGTGTTTTTTGATTAATCAATTAATTGATTAGTTACTTAATTATTATCGATTAATTATGTACTTGTATATTTCCTTTCTCTTCTGAGCATTATCTCAGGCACCCTTTGAGCGAGGAAGCTGATATTTGGACATGACAATGACCAAGCGATGTGGCTGTAAAGGCTATTCATGATTTATTGATTAATCAATTTCTCGATTAATTATTTAATTATTCGATTAATGACTATATTAATTAATATTTTTAAAGTTGGATTTGGATGAAACGGTGGTGGTTTAGGTATTCTATTAGCCAATTGATTAATTATTTAATGATTATTATTTATTTATTTTCATTATTAATCATTTATTTATTTTCTTTCTCATCTGGGCAATATCTCAGTCACCTCTTGAGCTAGGAGCTAGAAAGCTGATATTTTGACACGACAGTGACCAAGTGACGTGGCTATAAAGGATATTTTTGATTTATCGGTTAATCAATTTTTTTTTTTTCGATTAATGACTTATTTACTTCATTTTCAAAAAGTTACAGCTTCGGATGAAGCACTGGCGGTTTAGGTGTGCTATTAGCCAATTGATTAAGAAAATATTGTATGATCATTATTTGTTGATTTTAATTATGCAATTAATCAATCAATTTTGCACACCTCTCTCCCAATACAATCTCTGCATTGGACAAAATAAACAAAATAACTCGCCCCCTCCCCCCCATCCCCCATCCCCACCCTGATTTCGACTTCTGTGGTTCAACCCATGAGTTGAGATGCTGTGATTGGCTGTTGGGTAAGAGAGAACGAGGGTGAGAAGGAACATGACTTTGGTCCCATTCTGCTGAGGGCTTTTGACTCGGTGCAAAAACAGGACACACCTTAATGATAACAAAGATCATAAAGTTGGTGAGTTGAAAAGAGCTGCAGTTAATGCAGATTATTATGAGCTTACCCACAAGAAAAGCATTGGGTCCCAGGGTCGGGATCAGAAGGTGCCTCGGAAGCTGAATGAGCATCCTTCTGTGTTCGGGCACTTGTGGCATTTTGAATATGAAAGGCAATGGCTCTCTGCCGCCATAAAGACCGTGATCCAAGCAAGCACACATGCCAGGAAACAGAGGACACTGCCATTTTAGGGCTGAGTCAACTTTCATGCAGCTTTAAATGCAGCGAGTGACAATCATAGAGAGTGGTTTGCCGATCAGATCTTTGATAAACGCAATCGGTTCAGGCCCGGCGCAATCGGTTAATGGGGAATATAGAGGTCTGGCTCATCAAAGTTTTAATATCAATTTTGAACTTCCCCCTTTCAGTCCAGTCTTTCTTCACAACAACACTCACGATGACGCACATATTTTTATAAATGAAGTGAGTAAAACCAGTGAATACATTTCAGCCATTCCAATACGGACCAGAAATAAATCTCATTTACAAAAACAATCCCCACATCTCCCATAACTCATTAGATTTATTGACACATTCAAGTCTATATGTCAACTCAATTATCTAATTTGGCATCAAATCTCAAAAGTTTTCCCATTATTCAAACTCATTTGCTCTTGTCGCAAAAATGTGTATATCCCCATGATTATATGAACTCGTTTAAGAGGTTCAAAGAAACACAGCTCCCCTCTCAAGGAAGTTTCTACAAATTGAATAAAATTCATAACTGATAATGAATATACCCAAGCGGAAATGTTTGGAAGAAGTTCGACATTAAAAAAATCTTGGGGAATATCACGATTTGTATCTCAAGACTGATGAGTTCTTATTGGCTGATGTGTTTGAGGCTTTCAGAGCAGTCTGTCATAATAAAGATTCATACGGATTAGACCCCACCCATTATTATACAGCCCCAGGATTAGCTTGGAGTGATTATACTAAAGATTACTAAACAGTCGTTAGAATTAATCGGTGATATCGATATGTTTTTGATAGAGAAAGCTGAAAGAGGTGGAATATCACAAGTCTGTTCTAAGAGATGCGTTAAAGCAAACAATAAATATCTTCCTAACTATGATGCTACAAAAGATAGTTCTTACTTGATGCATTACAATGCCAACAATTTGTATGGATGGGCGATGTCTCAATCTTTACCATATGGAAAACTCAAATGGGTTAAAGAGTAACATTATAAAAGAGTTTTACAAAACAATGCTATCTCTTCTCAAAAAGAATTAGATAAAGCTAAAGTTGAGTTTTATTTTGAGGTCGATTTGAAATGTCAAGAAGAACTCCACAAACACAAAGACCTGCCATTTGCCCCTGAAAGGGAAAGTCCGAGAAAAGAATGGCTCAGCAGTTATCAACAATCATTTCTTACTACAGGCAAACCAACAGAAAAATACTTCCTATGTTGTATGATAAAGACAATGTCAAACATCCTATTGAGACAATATTGAGACAATATTTATCTGCTGGGTTGAGAGTGAAGAAAATTCATGGAATTTTAAAGCTTTATACAGACATTAGTTAAAAACCGATATCAATTTCAATACGGAAAAAAAAACAGAAGCAAAAACAGATTTTCAGAAGGGCGTTTATAAATTAATGAATAACGCTGTGTTTGGAACGGCTTTGGAAAATGTAAGAAATCGGCAAAACATAAAACTCACTACATCTTGGTAACAGGCATCTAAATTAATTAATAAACCAAGCTTTCAAATCGTGGAAGTATTTTCTAAAAACTATTGTGCTATTCATATGAACAAAGAGCATTGAAATGGATAAACCCACTTATATAGGAACATCGATTCTTGACTTGTCAAGGTTGTTAATGTATGACTTCGTCTACAACAACCAAAAGAAGATATATGATGATAGAGTTAATCTACTCTTTGCCTGTAGTTAATCTATTTTTTGTATGGACACAGACAGCTTTATTTTGAAAATCAATATGGGAGATGTATATGAGGATATCACACAAGACGTCAATATTTACGACACAAGAAATTACAAACCGAGTAGTAGTCTGTGATCCACAAAAAAATTAAAAGGTTATTGGAAAATTTAAAGATAAGTTGGGTGGTTCAATTATGAGTGAATTTATAGGATTGCGAGCAAAGGCATATGCTTATAAATACTATTCTTCAAAGGATGGTGCTTCTAAATGTGATAACAGTTACATGGGGTAAAGAAAAATGCAATCAAGGAAACAATAAACTTCAAGCATTGTTGCAACTCTTTAGCTTTTAAGAAAGAAGAGTATAGAAAAATGAATACAATAAGAAGTTATAAACATAAATGTACACAGAACAAGTAAATAACTAGAGCTTCCAGGGAAGCAGAACTCAACTGAACTGACTGGACAACTTTAAAGTAGGTCAGTTGTCTGTACTAGATTTGACTTAAGATAGCAACCTACCTTGTGTGGTAAGAGTCTCACACACCAAATTTGATCAAAATCCATAAATATTTGTGGACGTTAAAGTCTTAATGTCGTTTCGGAGATGAAAACAATATGGCGGCCTAGGGCAGCCATTTTGTGACGGATCGGGTTGGAATGCAATAGCAACCTACCTTGTGTGGTAAGGGTTAAACATTCTAAGTTTGATCAAAATCTGTTAATATTTGTGGACGCTAGAGTGTCAACGTCGTTTTCATGACCAAAAACAAAATGGTCGCCTGTCCGCCATTTTTCAACGGATCGGGCTGAAATGTAATACCAACCTGGTCCTTGGGGTAAGGATGCTGCATGTCAAGTTTGATCAGAATCGGTTGATATTTGTGGACGCTGGAGTGTTAACGTCCAAAAGTTAACTGACGACAAACGACAGACGACGACGGACGCCGGAGGGTTCAGTATGTAATGAACTCAACTGGACTAAAGCATTGGGAGCTTTAGATTATAAAAGATACATTTTAGAAAATAGGATTGACACCCTCCCTTATGGATATATGCATAAGATATGCATAAGTGTTAAGATATTTAAAAGATAAGATACAAGATAAGTATAAGAGTTAAGATATACAAGTATATAAGTGATAAGATATACCGAAGAATTAATAAAAAACTAAATTGGGATCAGGGGATTTTAACGTCCTCCCAACCCATTTTTTTGCTGGTATAGAAATGACGGAACCAAACAATAACCAAACCAAAGAGTTGAGAAACATGTTCAGCCTTGGTATTTAAATGGAAAACACAGTGAATGTGGTAAATATCAAAAAGGTCTTATAGAAGAGATAACCAAGACGTAAATAAAGCATGCAGATTGAGGGGTTTAAAAAGATTTAATGAATGTCAAGAGATCAATGGAAAAACAAGATGTCATGCAGACCACGATACTTGCAAAATCCACCCCCCCCCCGACCCCCCCAAAAAAGGTTGCCATTGATCCATCAAATTGTCCATTTCATCAAGATTAAAATAGACAATCTTGATCAAAGTTTGGATCAAAAAGTGATGATTTTTCAGATGAAAATTGTTCATTTTGTAAGTTTGACCTTTGCCCTTTTGACCTCTAAAATAGTTGGTTTCCCAATTCAGTGATGTACGATGTAATTGCTGTTTAATGCTCAAGTCAATCAGATGAAAATTTATGATTTTTCTGATGAAAATTGATTATTTTGGAAGTTTGACCTCGAGTTGACCTTTGACCTTAAAAGTTGGTTTCCCTATTTAGTGACAATGCGCAAATGCTGTTCAATTTAAGTCAATCGGATGAAAAATGGCGATTTTAGAAATTTGACCTCCAAATGACCTTTGACCTCAAAACCAATAGGCTTCTCAATTGTGACGACCTCGACTTGGTGAAGTTTCATGAAGATCGGTTTAGAATTGTGACCTGTAGGCGAGTGACAGACAGACAAACAAAGACAGACAGAATAACAAAAACAACCAAACAATATACTTGAAAAACATTCAATTTTGCAAGTAATAATTTACTACAATCTCAAAACATGTGGCTCGGGAGGATCTCAGAGCATAACGTTGGAGGTGTATCATTTCATCTCTACTCAACAACGATAGTTAAACCAAGAACCAAGTTCCACCATATTGTTTGTCAATACAGTATCCTTGATGGCGATGATCGTCACAAGAAAATCAAGGTATTCCCTAAAATAGAACATAAACAGATATTCATTGGCTCTCTATACAAGTATAATGTAAAGATATCAGTATGATAAACAACAATGAGGTTACATTATAGTGTCTCCTCTTTCTCACAAACACAAGTAGTAATAGAATGTTGGTCGAGATATAAAAGCTCGACAAGGAGCGAACGTGAGAGCGACAACGAGTGTCAGCAAGTGTCTGTTGAGTGGTTGTCTCACAACAAACATTCTCTTACGATAACCACAACCTTGCAAAATAACTAAATAACACATCCCCCAGCGCGCGACATTGCCGGGTTTTTAATAGAGCCGTCTAAATGGAAAAGTGCAACAAAGCCCAGTTAACAGGCTCGAGTCAAGTCCTTAGTTAGCTTGGGCCTGCTTGGCATTCCCATCATCTGAAGCGGTCTCAAACTCAAATGAAAAACTCAGCTAATTGCTTGCAAAAATCAAACATGCCTGTTAGGCCGAGAAAAATATATTTCCGGTCTCTGGTCAGCGCGCGCATCGATTTTGACCCTGCGCGTCAATTTTTTTTTTCAAATTTCCAATGGTACCTACAACAACGCGTGCCTGTTGTTGCCGGGCCGGCGCGCTATCTCGGGAAATACGGGTCTGTGAGGGTCGCCATTGGTATCGACGTTCGCGCACTGTTCTCCCCTACAAAACTACGTTTAGTTTGTCCAAATCCAACCAGCCGTTCCAATGATATGAGTAGTGTTGTGTGCCGTGCCGTCATGAATCCAATCGGCTGGATATTGTCATTTATTGAAACGTAGACGTTCTTTGTCGGGTTCGTGTGAAGCAACCAGAAGGCCGAGAGAGCTGCGGGTGGTCTCGTTAGTGAGGCCTGGATCCTATCTCGTTTGTCATGAAGTTGTAAGTGTCTGTGATAATCTGGTGGACTGGAAGAAGAGATCGTGGGAGACCATCGGCCTGTTAGACCACTTGCGCATCCGCAGTGTTGACGCGATCGACGCATTGGAATGTTTGACGGTACGGCAAGGCGATCTCGAGATCGAAATGGCAGTCTATAATATGCTTGAAGAACTTAATGATTTTCAGAATAAATACATTTTAAAATAACTTAAGCTTGTGTTCATTGTTTACAAAAAGGCCTACCACTCTACCAGTCCCATTGGCTGTCTTTAATTTCTCTCTGGACGGCGCCACGGCAGATGAGGACCAAGGCATGAGGCATGAGGACACAAAAAACAACACCTTTATATGTGCAATCCATGCTTTTCAAAAAAAAAAAATAAAACGCATCGTCGCATCAATTCTGGAACTTTGGTCTGACCAGAGACCAGCAATATATTTTTTCAGCCTTATCTTCGATTCATGGAGTAACTGAGTTGCATTGCAACAGGTTCCAAGTGAATGTTTCCCAGTTACCTGAAGCAGGTGAGCTTGTGTTGCGGCAAGTTATCATAGGACTCAAAACCAGAGCAGTTCGAGTCAAAGATGGACAACTTCTCATTGGTGAGAACCTCGACTTCTGAAAGCTGGTCCCAAACAATGACAACAAAAATAACCAAGTATTCTGTACCGTAAGAGACAATAGAACGGTTTTTATTCCCTGTGATTATTTGGTCAATAGCTTCGAACTCGGTTCTTGTACTATTAAAATGGATTGAGGCTCAACCTTACACCTCTATCTTCCACACATACAAAATATGTGGCACATTAAACGAACATCATTCCGATACCAAATTCTTCATAGCAATTCTTCAACTTCCCGCACACAATAATTCGCATGGATAAATGGACAAGGCTGGCTCCACTATCAACTTCAGACTAAGCCACATGTTTGCCTGGAAGGATTTAGATAATAAAAAAATTAACAGCGCAACCATAATGTACAAGAAATCTGCAATACTTACAGCAGAATCGGGGTCGCCAGCAAAGAGGTGCAATGTGGGATCATCTAAACGCTGTCTGCAGGAAGGACACCTGGGTACAACCACCTGGTTTGCAGACAAACCGGCAAACTCAAGACAGCACAAGCAACAGAAACATTTAACCCAAAATGTAATGAAACTTTCAAACAACAGCAGAAGTGTGAAAATGCACATTCACTGTTACATTTAATCACACACCATCAGTGTTAATTTTGCGGGCTTTTTGACTGGCTCGATCTTTTGGGTTTAGAATTTAAAATAGGGGCAATACCCCTGGGTGCTCACCTGGTAGAATAAAGCAGTATTCTACACCAAATAAAGGTACTGTATTTCAAAGAGCATCACAGTATTTAAACAAGTTTCAATGGTTGCTAGAAGACAGGGCACGTATAATCATACAATAGAAATCACAAGACATTAAACAAACAAATGAACATATGTCACCCACAGGGTGAACCGTATCTTGCCAAGTGACCTTGACCTTTGACCTTGACCTTAATAATTTCGTATGGTGAATAGTATGTCTTCATGACCAACGCACATGAAATATTGAAAGATTTTGATGAGAACTGAGGAAATAATTTTTTCATGAAAATTCCGTTTTTTCGTCATGACGTCATCAAATGACGTCATAGCGTCAAACTGTTTACAGATCTGGGAAGCACTCATCAAGGGCATTCATATGAGGTATTACTCGATATGGTACCTACGATTTCAAAATTTGACCTTGGGGTCAATAATTTTCGACCTCCAGCGCTAACCATGAAGGTCAAGGCCGATCGCCACCAAAAACTAATCAGCTGAGCGCCGGACCATATACTAGATTCCCATGAAGTTTGGAGACGATCCGATCAAAGTTACTCAAAAAATTAGTGTTTCGTCGACCTCCATGACTGGCCGCAAAGTGACCTTGACCTTTGACCTTGACCTTCATAATTTTGTGTGCTAAAGGGTATCTCTAAAAGACTCTGATATGCGAACTTACAAGAGTTTCCAAAGGGAACTGTGCTCTACAGAGTGACCTAAACAATGCGAACTAAAGCAATACAATATACATGAAAAGTGCAGTTTTTTCGTCATAACGCCGTCAAATGACGTCACATTGTCAAACTAGTTATATGTTTGGAAAGCACTCAACAAGGGCTTCAATTTGAGGTACTACTCGATATGGTAACTGAAACTTGAAAATTTTACCTTTTGGTCAAAATTGAATGACCTTCAAAATGACCTTGAAGGTCAAGGCCGATCGACACCAAAAACTAATCAACTGAGCGCCATACCACACCCTATATACCCACCAAGTTTGGAGATCATAAGATCAAAGTTACTCAAAAAATAAGGGTTTCGTAATTTGACCTTGGGGTCAATAATTTTCGACCTCCAGCGCTAACCATGAAGGTCAAGGCCGATCGCCACCAAAAACTAATCAGCTGAGCGCCGGACCATATACTAGATTCCCATGAAGTTTGGAGACGATCCGATCAAAGTTACTCAAAAAATTAGTGTTTCGTCGACCTCCATGATTGACCACAAAGTGACCTTGACCTTTGACCTTGACCTTCAAAATTTTGTGTGCTGAAGGGTATCTCTATAGGACTCTGATATGCGAAGTTACAGGAGTTTCCAATAATAACTGTGGTCTACAGAGTGATCTAAACGTGAAAAAAAATGATTAACCACAAACAAACAAAAAAAACAAACATACAAGGTGACTGATACATCTTGCAAAAACTTCGTTTTGGCAAGATAACAAAAACCTACTTTGGGGGACAACCACACCGAACCCCTCTTCCCCCCATAAACACCCTTAGACCCCGATCACAGGTGATGAAGGTTGTGGTCTAGCTTCATCAAAATTGTTTTTGTAGTTTTGGAGAGTGCAAACACATTATGGGGGGGAAACGGCCTCTCCTCCCCTCTCTCGACCTCAATATTTTTTTAATGTCGTGAACAAACTTTGGGGAAAACACAGGTGAAGGTTGTGGTCAAATTACATCAAAATAGTGTGTGTAGTTTCAGAGGAAAAAGCAAATTCCTATTTTGGGAAGCAACCCCCTCGTTAACCGTCTTAGACCCGGATATTTTTTTTAATGCTGTGAACAAACGTTGGTACAAACACCAGAAACGGATTTGACCAGACGCCACCAGGATTTGGAGGAAGGAGACAGGTTTGAGAGTTCAGTCTTGAGAGTAGAGAGATAGTGCTTCCTGGCACTCCTGAGGGTAGACACACACTTGTTCCGAGCTTGGTGGAAGGAACTGAGATTGCCTTCAGTTGGATTAGCCTTCCAAGAGGCAAAGGCAAGTTGTTTCAGGGCAACTGCCTCACCACAAGATTCAGTGTACCATGGACGGGAGGAAGGGTATGACAACTAAAGAGGAGATGGGATAAATCTGCTGATTAGAGAGAGCAGTTTACTTTGGAAGAATTCCCAGGATGAGTTTATGTCAGAGGTAGTAGAGATGGTAGACCAGTCACGATGATTTATGGCTGCTTGAAGACCATGCCAGTCGGCCTGATTGAAATGCCAGACTTGTCGGTGCTGAGGAGGCTCTCGGAGAATGGGCAGAGAGATATCCACTTCAACAAGCAAATGATCAGATGAACCAATTGGAGCAGAAGAACATAGTTGTTCATAGAAGAACACAGATATTTGCAGGGAAGTTAGTCATAACCAAGACAAGAGAAGATGCTCCATTGACTGAGTTCTGGGTCGGGAAATTGACAGACTGTCAGTCCCAATGAGTCGCAGAAGTCCTTTGCTGAGGTGCCGTGGCTGGTGCGAGAGGAACCCACACCCAGCCAGCTGGCATGATGACAGTTGAAGTCACCACATGAGAAAAAGAGAGTTGGGATGAGTGGATAGAAGTTGGTCCATGTTGTCAGACAGTGAGATGTAAATGGAGTCATCACTGTTTGGAGGACGGTACAGAACACATATGAACAAAAGGTGGGAGCAGAGGAGAAGCCGTAGTCAGAGGTACTCCTGGGGGTGTGGTGGAGAGAGGGCAGTGCAAGGAGAGTGAGGAAGAGAGTTTTTGATAAAGATGGCATCCCCACCACCTGGACGAGGCTCAGGTCTATCATACCGGAGGAGGGAGTAACCAGGGAGGGATATTAAGGAATCAGAGACATCTTTAAGGAGGAAAGTTTCTGTTAAGCAGATTACTATCTTAGCAGAACAAATGAAGGGTGAATAAATTTGAAAGATCAAATGTATGTAAGCAGTCTGACTATGCTCTGGAGTGCATTCAAACTCTTGGGAAAAGAATGACTCAAACATGATCCATAAATAAACGAGAACGGCACTCGGTAGAGCGCACACCTACACCAGGCTGAGCAGTTTTAAGTTTTTTATCCCACCGATATGACGGATCTGGATTCTGAACCGAACCAAAATCGAATCGGCATGTTCTCGACGCCTTCCCAACTCATCCCCCTAGTTTTGTCCGAATCCGTCCATAACCTTTTGAGATATCGTGCTATATATCCATTTTTGCCCCATCTCTCAATGGTGAAGAATCATTTTAAAAAGAAAAAAATAATAATAATAATAATTGATACATGTGTGTGTATATATATATATATATATATATATATATATATATATATATATATATATATATATATATAGTTGAGGATCTCCCAAAGCCCGTTCCCGTTACAAAGGGGGGATTAAACCCCTTTTTCCCCCTGGGTCTTCGGGTCCGCGAGGCCGAATCGCCACTTCCGGGCAAACGTGAAAAAGGGTATCGGAACAAATTCGCACGTACCTTTCACCCACGCTGCCACAAAAGCAGGGATCGAACCTCGCACAAGCCACTCTATGCCCGAGCGGTATGCGTATCACGTGACTCGTGCTGTTACTTTTATTGGAACCCGATTCGAGCGGTTTTATTCGTACCATGCGAAGCCAATGGATGGAAGGGACAGGACGGTCAAATCAGAGGAAGAACACAATTTATTTACAATGTACAATGATTCAGAATAAAGGAAAGGGGGACACAGAGCAGAGCTTAATCAATCTTACTTATGTCCCAGACGAAGGGCCCACTCACTCACACGGGGAAATGGAGGAGAAGAAGTTCGCGCGCCAAGCGCGCTTTGCCGTCGGTCGCCCGGCGTGGCTCTCCGATGTTCACGGCATGTATCCAGGCGAGGGCAGGCAGGAGGAAATCGCGCGTCTGTGGCCTGGCGTGGGTCGCCCTCTCGAGCGCGCGATTAATACAGCGCAGAGCGCAGGGCACGGGGGAAGTTTGTGTACAATCGGCAATTCAATTCGTTCGGCCTACAGCTCCACTCGCGTTCTCAAGCTCAACCCAACTCACTCTCATGGGGAACTGTAAATCATCTCACAGGGAACTGTAACTTGCACACGACTCTGACCGAGAACTTCTCTTACTCAACTCTGTCGTCCGGAAAACTGTTGGGGGAATTACCAAGGGTTATTTACCCACAGGTTCTGAATCGTTCCCAATTGCTAGTTACCTCAAGACGGGCTCACCTGTGATTCGCACTCAGGACTTCGATTTATACACCTTGCAAACAGGTCAGCAGAAGCAAGATAAAATAAGTTGTTGAAAAAGAACCTTTCGAGTCGCTAAATATCAGTAATTTATTATATTTTCCGGTTCACGATCAATGATCGATGTGTATATGTCGAGATCATGCCTTTTATTGTGCCTTATGTAATTGTGGTTTGCATTTAATAATGGTTGCTTTGTGAAAAGGATTAAGCTTACTATGTTCCCTCTTGCTTTTTAACTATGCTATATTTTCCAACTGTGCCAAAAAATGTAGAAAGATAGTGAAACCGCTTGCTCCGTTAGACCCCCTAGTGAAAACGCGTCTGTCTGTCCTTGACCAAAAGCCAACATGGAAGATAAGTTTTGAGAATGTCACGGTGCTCTTTCTCCCTCCCGCATCTTGCCCTTTGCTCATGCCAAATAAGATAGGACAAGGGTGGGGGTACTGGTCAACGTTTCCCCCATTGTGTATTATACTGCTGAAACTTGCCAAAATTAGCGGAGATTTTTATCACACTCTGCAAGTATATAAGGAAGTTCTTTCTGTAAGGAACTCAGGAGTGTATGTGGCCATGCTGTTCATTTGTGAATGGTATGACTCTTACACCCTCCACAGCGCTGTGATATTGGTTCATCATTAAATCTTGTTATCTCTTGAACTCAAGGTGTGGAACATGGTTCTATTCTCGTCATTTTGGTGTCAGAAGTGGGATCCGACTCTGAGCGATATTTGGGAGGCAGACCCTGTGGGGACTCAGCGGAGAGGCTGGCCAGCACTGATTCGATTAACGTGAGTTTTCATACTGAGGGGTCTTTCCAAATTGAGCTCCGTTCACTCACTCAGGCTGTCTGTCTTCCATTTCGTCGTTCCGTGCTTGGATCACGAACAAATTGGAATCTGGTGTGTAAGTACAGGCCTATTTGGCTCGGGTAACAAGTTGTCTATTGATGAACCAAGAAATGGGGGTCAGTTAGCAAAAAGGGGGGACTTCTTGGTAAAGCCAAGAACTTCCCAGGCAGGGCAGTCTAGAGACAAGATGGAGTTGATGGGGTTGATAGTAACCAGAGAAAGTATTGGCTGCGGACTAACGGAGGGGACCCAAGGAGGATGGCCAGGATAAGTGTTAAGCTAAGTTAAGAAGGGAGAACCCCTTTAGGAAAGCCCTGGCATGGGTGATAAGTTAGACAAGTTAGAAGCGCTATACAAGCATTGACCGCAAGTTAGCGCCGCGGGAGGACCGGATTAGGGAAATATCGGCGCGGTAAACTAAAAGGCAGGATTTTTCGGTGGATGGCCTCGGGGCGCTTCCTTGCGCCTTGTACGCATCACGAGCTGCTTCTTGCAAATGGGGGTCGTGCTGCCGTGCGCTGGGAGCGACCGCCTGGGCGCATGGACGGGAAAATGTTCCGTGCACGTTAATTAAATATCTTAAGGGAGATTAAGGTATGTCGGAGTAATACTCAATCTGAAGTAAACTAGAATGATTTGAGTTCTGGAGACGGAGTGCGTGTATTCGACGCATTCGGGTGGCCGAGTCAGGCGAATAAAGGATTAAAATGAGCCAGGTAAGAAAATGATGCAACCAGCCACATCGGGAGGTTGCACCTTTATAAGGATATGGAAGAATAAGGATAAGAATGGGTAATAGATATTGGTGTTAAGAATACTCCGGCGTGAGTACTGTGTTAAGAGAAGGGTATTACAGATCGGGGGGCGGCCCGATCTTCGACCCGCTGGAGGGACTAGCCCAAGGAAGGTAGGACGATGAGTATTTTAAGTTAAGCTATGCACTGGATGTGTGTATCTGATAACCCCCCCCCCCCCCCCCCTCAAGGCTTTTTTTGTTTGTTTGTTTTTTTGTTTTTTTGTATACAAGATCGAGGCTCGTGAAAGAGCGAACATTAATCACACAGAAAGACAAACCGACACATAAAACATATAACATCGGGAGCGGTAGACAAGATGGGGAGAGAGGGGGAAGGACACAAACACAACATTTGAGAGCAGGGACCGAGAGACATGGAGACATCGAGAGATCTGAGAGAGGGCGAGGGCTTTGGGGGGGGGGGGCATGGGAAGGGGGCGGTGGGAGAGGTATAAAACATATGGACACTGCCAGGACTTCCAGGAAGGAAGTTGGAATTTCAAACAAGGTGGATCTGGGGTGAATTAGCGGGGGTAGAAAAGATCAAGGTTTTGGATGGGGGAAGATAAGAGATGGTGGTGAACAGCTGTTTTAAAGACCTGGAGGGAGGAGTGGGATTGAAGGGAGTGAGGGAGTTTGTTCCAGAGGCGGGAGAAAAGAGGAATGAAAGAGTGAAGGTGAGCGGAGAGCCGAGATTTCGACAGTTTAACCATCAGAGGGTTGCTGGCAGATCTTGTGCGACCTGTAGGAATATTTGGGGGACAGAGCACAGAGAGAGCTGGGGGTGCAAGGCCGGAGAGGAGTCGGTAGAAGACAGAAAGACCACCTACCTGCCTGCGGTGAGTGAGTGAAAGGCCCTCAGAGATAGCTTCATCGCGGGAGATTCCAATAATTCTGAAAGCTTTGGTTTCAACAGCGTGAAGCCGAGCTAGGTGTGAGGCAGGAGCACCGGCCCATAGGGGAGAACAGTATTCCATTGAGCTGCGGATGAAAGCCTTGTATGTGGTGAGGAGCTCAGGTGTGCCGAGGAAGGACTTCGCACGACGGAGGATGCCCAGTCGGCGACTGGCTTTGGAGGCCAGCTTGGAAATGTGGTTTTCCCAAGAAAGATCATGGCAGATAGTGAGACCCAAAATCTTGAGCGACAGAACTTCTTGGAGAGGATTGTTGAGAAAGTAGATGGGAGGGTTGTCCAGTCGATCTTTTCGGAGAGACATAGTAAGAGTGTGAGATTTGTCAGGATTGAAAGACATGTTCCACTTGTTTGACCAGTCTGTGATTTTGTCCAGGTCTTCAGAGAGTGAGGAGGCAGCAGACTGCCGATCTGAGGGAAGAGGAATGGAGCGGCAGAGAGTGGAGTCATCAGCAAAGAGATAGAGAGGATTTTCGAGAGAGTCAGAGAGATCATTGATGAAGACCAGAAAAAGCACGGGGCCCAGAACACTGCCTTGGGGAACTCCAGCCTGAACAGGAAGAGGAGATGAGAGAAACCCATTCAGGGCCACACGTTGACGACGACTAGAGAGGAAGTCCGCCAGCCATGCGTGGAGATTTCCATGGATACCAAAGGAGGAGAGTTTGGTGAGCAGAGCGGGGTGCCAGACCGTGTCGAAGGCACGTGATATGTCGAGGGAGACAGCTCTAATTTCCTGTTTGGCATTGAGGACCTCCATCCATTGTTGAGACAGCAGAAGCAGCATGTCCAGAGTAGAGTGACCTGGTCTGAAACCAAATTGATGATCAGAGATCAAGCCATTGGAGAAGAGGAAAGATTTCATATCCGAAGCAATGATGGATTCCATGACTTTGCTGATAATTGGGAGAAGGCTGATTGGTCTGTAGTTGCTAGGATCTGTTTTTGCACCTTTTTTGTGCAAAGCGGTGATGTTGGCTGATTTCCAAGCAGATGGCAGTTGACCTTGAGCAAAAGAGAGGGTGAAGAGAACAGAGAGAGGGTGAGATAGAGCAGCAGAGCAGGATTTTAGGACCCGTGGGCTGATGCCGTCGGGTCCAGTTGCAGAATCAGAGTCGAGGGTTGACAGAAACTTTTCCACCTTGTCAGGAGGAAAGGACACGGAGTCCAGGAGCAGCAGGGTACGACTGGGTATGGTGGGTACAGAGAGGGATGGGTTTGGGACACAAGATTTAGAGGCAAACACAGAGTTGAGGCATTCAGCTTTTTCACGTGCGGAGTCAGCTGTGTAGCCGTTTGAGGTAAGGGAGGGGATGGAGGGGGAACAAACACCAGAAACGGATTTGACCAGACGCCACCAGGATTTGGAAGAGGGAGACAGATAAGAGAGTTCGGTCTTGAGAACGGAGAGATATTGTTTCCTGGCTCTCCTGAGGGTGGACACACACTTGTTTCGGGCTTTGTGAAAGGAAATGAGATTTCCTTCCGTTGGATTTGCTTTCCAGGAGACGAAGGCAAGTTGTTTCTGGGCAACAGCCTCACCACAAGATTCCGTGTACCATGGACGGGAGGAAGGGTATGACAACTGAAGACGAGATGGGATAAATCTGTGCATGAGAGAGAGCAATTTACTTTGGAAGAATTCCCAGGATGAGTTGATGTCAGAGGTGGTAGAGATGGGAGACCAGTCCAGATGATTGATGGCTGCTTGAAGACCGTGCCAGTTGGCCTGAGTGAAATGCCAGACTCGTCGACGCTGAGCAGGCTCCCTGAGGATGGTCAGAGAGATGTCCACTTTAACAAGGACATGATCAGATGATCCGATCGGAGCAGAAGAAGAGCAGCAGACATTTTCAGGGAAGTTAGTCATAACCAAGTCCAGAAGAGAAGATGTTCCGTTGACTGAGATCCGGGTCGGGAAATTGACAGATTGTGTCAGTCCCAGTGAGTCGCAGAAGTCCTTTGCTGAGGAGCCATGGCTGGTGAGAGAGGTACCCACACCCAGCCAACTGGCATGATGACAGTTGAAATCACCACATATGAGGAAGAGAGAGTTGGGATGAGTAGATAGAAGTTGGTCCATATCATCAGACAGCGAGATGTAGATGGAGTCATCACTGTTTGGTGGACGGTATAACACACATATGAACAAGAGGTGGGAGCGAAGGGGAAGCCGTAGCCAGAGGTATTCCTGGGGGTGAGGTGGAGAGAGTGCAGTGCAGGGCGAGTGAGGAAGAGAGTTTTTGATAAAGATAGCAACCCCGCCTCCAGGACGAGGCTCAGGTCTATCATACCGGAGGAGGGAGTAGCCCGGGAGAGATACTATGGAATCAGAGACATCATAAAGGAGGAAAGTTTCTGTTAAGCAGATCACGTCTGGTTTGACAGAAGCAACCTGTATGGAGAGATCAGTTAAGTTTGAACGAAGGCCCCGGATGTTTGAGGTCCATACCGTTAATGAAGAGGAAGGGGGAGCATCAGATACAGAACAGGGGGGAGGAGGGGTAGGGTAAAATGTGGAAGAGGTGGAAGAGGTAGGGAGAGCTGTTGAAGGTGTGTCAGAGATTTCAGAATAGCTCGGAGAAAGGGAAGGATGGGGCGGACAAAAGGTTTGATGGTGATTGGGTGAGCCACAATGAGGTGTTATTTGAGGAGGGGGAAGAGCGAGGCAGAAGGTTGGGGGAGATGGAGGTGAGAGTTTGAAGGGGGAAGAAGCGGGGAGGACGCTTTGAGGAGGGGGAGTGAGAGGGGGGAAATTGAGAAGCAATGAGGGTGGGGAGATTTGAAGGGGAGGGGTGAGGGGGGAGTTTGGGAGGGAAGGGACAAGGGGAGGGATTTGAAAGGGATGGGATATGGGGGAGATTTGGAGGGGAGGGGTGAGGCAGGAGTCTAGGAGGGGAGGGGCGAGGGGGCGTCTTGGCGGGGAGGGGTGAGGGGGTAGTTTAGGAGGGAGGGGGCAAGGGGCGAGATTTGAAAGGGATGAGTGATGGGGAAGATTTGGAGGGGAGGGGTGATGGGGAAGATTTGGAGGGGAGGGGTTATGGGGAAGATTTGGAGGGGAGGGGTGAGATTGGATTTTTGAAAGTGTACGATTTATGGGAAACGAACATTTATTGCAAAATGAGTTTCTTGTGACCTTCGAGTTAAAAATACGTTTAAGGACACTGGATGGAGGATGGAGTGCAGGAGAGTTTAGGGAATGTAGAAAAAAGGCACTATAGGAGATGGATATTTTTTTTGGGATGAATTGATTTGGTGAGCAAGTCGAAAGCAGCCTTTTAAAGAAGAAGAAGAAAAAGGTGTTATAAAATATGACGGAATACATAACTTGAGGGGAAAGTGTAAACATTGAAGGTTAATGAGTGAAAACTATCTGGGGAAATGGGGGAGAAACACGTGGTCGAAGAACGAACGAACGAATAAGAATGAACAAACGAATGAGAACAGGGAAGGAAATGTGTTTTTTTTTTGTTTTTTTTTTGAGTTGAGATTTACACAAGGAAGTAGGCTATGGGTGAAAAGCCTGGGAATACAGAGAACGAAAGTTATTGGATCACAAACGACGGACCGCTGAGAGAAAAACAAAGCCTCAAGGTTGTACAGTGCACACTGTACAAGGCCTCAAGACACGACACGGCAAACAGACGATCAATTTATGAAAGATAAACACCGAGAAACAACCAAAGTTGCACACAATAACTTCACACACCGAAAGATAAATACAGTTTCGACAAAATACAATTGTGAACAGACTTAACTTCGAAAAACGTGGAGACCGTGTGGAGCTTCGAAAATCCCTGCCGCAGTCTCCAAGATCTCGCGAGATCTTCTTTGTCCTATCTCAGGATTTAAGGCATGCACATCCAGTGCAGTTTTTACCCAAAGGAAGGAGTTCTGACAATATGCTATAGGCAGGTCAAGTATTAGCTCTTTCTGGACAAGAGATGAGGTTAGATCTGGAGAAATAAAACAGAGAGGATTATAATGTACGAGGTGTGTGGAATCCAGCTGTGAACACGCGAGCCGAGACATGCAGGCAGGTTACCGGGGCAACGGAGTAGCTGCCTCACGGGGAACAGCGAGGTGGGACAGAATCGAGACAGGAATGCGGACCATGCTGTGCACAAGCAGGGGACGCATTCGTGTGTGTGAACAATGCGAGTGATGAGGTAGCTTGAAGTGATGTGTTGGAGTGAGCACATGTATGTTGTGTGCTGAGTGGGAAGCGTTTTGTTTTGTATCTCAAGGGAGATATTGGTTATTTCTTATATCTGGAAATAGGAAATGTTTATGTGATTTTTGGAGAAGGATAAATTAAACTGGAATCAGAAAAGCGCAGATACCAGATAGGAGAAAGGCAGGAGAAGTGCTGAGACTTCAAGAGCAGAGGAAGAAGCAGATAAAGCACAGGAAGAAAGAAATCCAGGTAGAAACCAAGGGATGGATAGGCTCACATCACAGCAAGGGGCCAGGTAAGTTCACAGGTAGGTAGGATTGGAGTGTGCATGAGTGTGCATGAATTTATACTGTATTGTATGGAGAATGAAGGGTCAGTCACATGGTATGTGTGTATAAGGGAATGAATGATCTGTCATAGCAGCGTGAATTTGTGTTTATTGTGTGTGTGTCATTGATGTGTGTCATTGATTGACAAGGGGTTCCCCAAATTGCCTGCAGGCGTTGGGCAATCCGGATGAGTACTTTGGAATTTGTACAGAATGCAGGCGATAACCCACCTGTGTCTATCTCTGTGTGTATGTGTCCGTATTTGTCTGGCTTTCTGGCTATCCATGGAGTCATGTCTTTGAACACTGATTTTGAGGGAGTTGCGGGTGTGCCATGGAGTTCAGGTGCACCTGCGGTGGTTGGAAGGTGATGGTGGAGCGGTGCGAGGATGCACGCTTGGATTAAAACATGTATTTAATTATCTGAGGATGTGTGCCGAGGTGCAGTGTGGATCAATTAAGGGAGAGGGCACTTCGACTTTGTACATCCATGGACTTTGCCATGCGTGTGAAAGCGCAAGTCGATGATAATAATGTCTTGTCCAGCACAATATTTTCGCAACTATGGAATGTGCTCGAATTCCATGTTGGTGCAATGCGAGTGTGATTCCTGCCATGCATGCCGCGATAGATACATTGTTTGTGATGGGACTGTGGCGAAAGGTTGGATAGCAATGTGTAGAATATAAGATGCGTCGGTACATTTGTGTTGATCGATGCGCCGAAAAAGAAGTTGGAGGCGCGTGATGGAGTTGCAGGTGCGGACCAAAGCGGTGTCCGCGGTGTTTACTGGGGGTCGAAAGTCACTCCCTCAGTGTCTGCAGACTTGTCGTTCGGCAGTGTCGAAAGACAGGTTCGATTGTCGGTCTGTCTGCTTGATTTTCGGGTCTCTGAGTATATGGTATATACTCTGAGTATATGGTCGTTTTCTGTTTTGTGCTTTAATGGTGGTTGATTTGACTTCCCTGAAAGGGGGACAATAAATATTTGGTATTAGCTGTTGTCATTTCGGATGTTTGCAGTTGTAATGTGGAGCCAGTCTGTCTGTCCGACTGGGTGTGTCTGACTGCGTCTGCAGATATGGATCAAGGAGGAGCAGTGTCTGCGGTGTCTGTTATGGTGTCGAATGTCATTCACTGTGTCTGCTGACATGTCGTGTGACTATGGTGACTATGATGGTGTGCCCTGGCGGGAAGAATCGTGGCAGCCTACAGATTTGAATGGAATGGCCTCTGTGAGACCATCCTGTTAGTACGTTGGGGGTTCGTCTGTCTGTCTGTCTGTGAATGGAAACTCAGAAAATTGAACTGGACTTCGACAGAAGGCAGGTGGGTGGTCACCTGCTGTGAATTGTGGTGGAACATTTGTGATGTCCCCTAATACGAGGGGACGAATTGGTTTGTAAATGTGTTGTGCAGGTACTTTCTCTGTAGGTAGCCAAATTCTACCTGGGGTAAGTCAAGGTGGAGGGGAGTTGTCTCTGATGCCTTGCTCCACGGGGCAGTACTATTGTTGTCAAGTCTCATGTAATCTTGGTTAACGTATATCTACGGACAAGAGCTGCACTTTATTTTAGTAAGTGACTGGGAAAGTTTGTTTTAAAAAGTGCCAGTGGAGTTGTTTAGAGTTATGGAGGTCACAGCTCGCTGGAACCTCTTTGTTTATGTTTGGCTGACTTACACTGGCTAGTGTATGGGAAAAAGGGGGACTGAAATGCTTTGAATTTGCAGCCTGGCGGACAAGAGCTGTGTTTGGGATAGTTAAGTTTGAGAAAGTTGATTTGAAGCCAGGATTTATTTCAGTGATGCAGTCCGTCAGGATAGAGTTGAGCAGTGGATTTGTGTCTGTCAGAGGTAAGATTTGAACCAAGAAAGGGCGGTGCCGGTAATGTTAAAGGTGCGATTCCAGGAAGGGCCAATTAGGCACTTTGAAGTGATTTACATCGGAATGCATCTCTTGGAGGACTCCCGCTGTTCAAAGGAGGAAAGGTGTGAAATAGTGACGTCATCCTCGCTGGAAATGTGGTTGGGAATGGCAGGATTGACGCGAGAGTCACAGTTGGTGAAAAAATTGACCAACATGAGAATTAGGTCTATTTCAATAAATAGATCAGGTTATTTTCTTTTTATTATTTGTTTATTGGGCAGCTATTGGGCCAGAGGCTAAAACAGGTGTCTGCAACAGGTGCATGGGATGCTAAGAGAGGTATTAGAGGACATTGGATTAACTTTAAATTGAAATGAAAATTGAAAAGGTGGATTAGGAAAATGAGTTTGTTCAAATAATCGTGGCATCTGTGGGATGCAACAATTTTGTGCCAGAATAGTGTATGGGGAACCGTCGTCTGGGAAGCGTCGTTAAATGGCAGTAGGTTTAAACAGGTATTGAAAGGGTTCGTGCAATGTCATTTTGGGCACCACTCGACACAAGAGTGGTAGAGAGCTGAAGTGAATTCTGCCGATATGGTGCAATAGGGTGACAACTGAGTTTTGTTTGGAAAACTATTTGTTTGCAATCTTGGTTCGTACATAAGCTGGCAAAGAGATTATGCCAGTCTGAGGGAGTTTGTGTCCTTTGGATGGGAGCTGGAGCCTTGTAGGGTTGGGGCTTGTGGCTCGCCATTGTCTGTCTGCCAGTTATGGTGGGCAGAGGGAAGAGGGGTGATACTGCTCTGGCCTCTTGCTTGGCAGAATTGAGTATTGCTGGTTTTACCCCTGTTCAAAATTGAGCTCTCGAGAGCTGATTAACATTAGGATGCATCTCTCAAGGGACCCCTGGGTGGTCTCGAGAGCTGAGGTGTGAAATATGATGATTTTGTCTTAAGGACACTTTGTGAGTGGCTAGACACGCGCCTGAAAGGGGAAATTGTATTCATAACTCATGTGGGTTGTGTCTGAAGGAAAGGTTTGGGAGGAAGTGTGAAGAAGGTCGTGGAAAGTGCAAAGATGATTGGATTGGAAAGTCGACTCAGATGGATTATTTGTCAATGACAGGTGACTGCAGGAATTGTTGAGGAAGTAGAGGAAAAGGTTGTAAAAAGTTAATGGAAAAGACAGGAAATAAAGGAAAGTGGTTAGTTATGGACTGTTGTTTTTGTGATAAGAAGGTGATACAAGGGGTTGGCTTGCACTGGGGGGACCAATGAATGTAAAGTTTAAAAACGTTGTGTTAGATTGCTACATGCAGAATGACCCCAATCGAGGAGGTGATTGGGGCTGGTGAAGATTGGATCACGGCTCTGCAGACCAGGTGAACAGAACTCCACCAGGTATGTGGGAATCACATCAATTGAATTATTGCTCAAAGGGAGGTGATAGAGCAAAATGAAGAAAATTGTCATGGGGACCGCAAGGCTAACCCCCGCTCTGGCAGGGAAATGGCTTTGGGAGGCTAGTTACCTTCGCAAAAGCGGAAGGTTATGTTTTGATCGCTGTGTATTTATTTGTATGTCTGTGTGTGTGTGTGTATGTTATTCGCATAACTCAAAAAGTATTCAACCGAATTGCATGAAATTTGGTGGGATGATTGGTTATTATACGGGACACATTTGATTAGATTTTGGGAGCAATCGGGTCAAAGGTCAAGGTCAAGGTCACGAAAAGGTCAAAATCGTATTTTTACCATAGCGCGGTCAATTTTTATCCAATTGGCATGCAACTAATGCCAAAATGTTTATCCAATTGGCATGCAACTAATGCCAAAATGTTCAGAATTCAATGCCCGATCTTGTTTGTCATAACTCGGTCAATTCTTATCCGATTTGCATGAAATCAGCACCAAACTGTTCACTGTTCTGTTCCCTACACTCCCATGCCAAGTACAGAACAGTAGCTGCGGCGAAGGTATGCGCTCTACCGAGTGCCCGTTCTAGTTGTTGTTGTTTTGGTAGACTCTAGGTTCTAAAACCTAAGGCAAAATGCACAGGAGGGTAAAGTTGGTGATTGCGGATGGAGATTAGCTAGAGAACTTGGAGACGATTTCGTTATTTTTCAGATAATTTTTCCAGTGGGTTTATACTGGTGTGAAATTCGCGTATCTAGGAAGGAAGGGAAAAAATGTCCAGGTATTGATAGGATAACAGTGAAATTTTGAAGGGGAGAATACCGATTATTTCCATTGACCGATTATGGTTGGGGGGGGAAATGGTTGGTAAATCATGTATTATTAGATGTAGGGAAGATGATTAAAAGGAAGGTATTTTCGGAAATTGGTGAAAGTAAATATGGCATTTGAATTTCCAGACACGACACAGGAAATGCGGCTATGAATAAGCCAACCATCTGAGAGATAAGGTAACTAAATGCCAATTGGTGGGACGGGGGGCTAGGAATTTGATCATGGTGTGTGTGAGAAAGTATTTTTCAGGATGGACGATGAAGAAACCGCCGTCGGAAGACCATGATCTTGACCACAGAGGCCGTCGACCTGAATGGGTCCTTCAACAAGGCAGATGTGACCGGCGCTTCAGAAGATTGTATTGATTTTTGTGATGACTGTGATACTTGTGTTGAAAATCCCTTGTGGGAACTGGCTGATGCCTGTATTGATGTTTGTGATGGCTGTGATACTTGTGTGGTAAACCCCTTGCGTGTACTGGCTAACGCCTCTTATGTATTACAAGCTCACAGCTGTACACCCCCTTCCGACCCAACTATGGATCTGATTGCGACGCTGGGTCTGGCAGTCGAGGGACCCGACATGGATATCCTAGACCCGCAAGCCGACCAGGCGTCCATGGGAGACTTTGACATAAAGGAAGTCCCTCTCTTTGCTTCAAATGTTTCGGATCTCTTTGCTTCAAGTGATTCGGATTTTAACGCTCTGTACCCTGACCAGGAACATGAGACACAAGATACTGACAACATTATGTATTCCCCAGAACAGCAGCACGTGAGAGATCTCATGGGCATGATCGTTGATTAACTTCGAAGATCTGCAAGGACCGCATCTGCAAAGGGTGGGGGGAGCAAGGGGAGGTTGCTGGCCCTCTGGCGGAGCAGAACCTCATCTGGACCAGACGCCTTCGTTGTGGATCCGAAACGTTAATGGACTTTCATGTTCTGAGCCTTCATGTTCCAAACACGCACAACATGACACCTTTCAAACATGCATGCAAGGTACTTTATGTGCGTGGCATGCCCTTGGAGGACACACATACAACACTCAATAAAGCCCGATGTGGCCACATATAACACTATACTCTTTTGCTTTGCAAATAAAGCCGATGTGGCCTGGTCTCTGTGATACGTAGTCTCGTAGAGACCAAATGGGGGAATGTCGAGATCATGCCTTTTATTGTGCCTTATGTAATTGTGGTTTGCATTTAATAATGGTTGCTTTGTGAAAAGGATTAAGCTTACTATGTTCCCTCTTGCTTTTTAACTATGCTATATTTTCCAACTGTGCCAAAAAATGTAGAAAGATAGTGAAACCGCTTGCTCCGTTAGACCCCCTAGTGAAAACGCGTCTGTCTGTCCTTGACCAAAAGCCAACATGGAAGATAAGTTTTGAGAATGTCACGGTGCTCTTTCTCCCTCCCGCATCTTGCCCTTTGCTCATGCCAAATAAGATAGGACAAGGGTGGGGGTACTGGTCAACGTTTCCCCCATTGTGTATTATACTGCTGAAACTTGCCAAAATTAGCGGAGATTTTTATCACACTCTGCAAGTATATAAGGAAGTTCTTTCTGTAAGGAACTCAGGAGTGTATGTGGCCATGCTGTTCATTTGTGAATGGTATGACTCTTACACCCTCCACAGCGCTGTGATATTGGTTCATCATTAAATCTTGTTATCTCTTGAACTCAAGGTGTGGAACATGGTTCTATTCTCGTCATATATATATATATGTTGTTCGGCTTGGCTCCGCCCCTCCCGAAAGCGCGTGCTGTGTCGCGCTTTTGACGTTCGCGAGACGAGGCTGAGGGCGTGCGCTGCGGCTTGAGGAGAACTCTAGAATAAAGAAGAGATATCCATTTAAAAAAAATATTTTCGTTTAATTAACGTTATCTACCAAACCACGTCACCTATCGCAAATTCCAAAAGGACATTTTAGTAGACTGACATGCTGAACAGATCTGTGAAGTTTCCCCTTGATTGGATAAAAAATGAGGGAGCGGCTCGGTTTTAAAGGTTCATGCTTAAAAACGTCATAACTCTGAAACCATGTGACGCATGACGGCATGCTCGCTGACTTTTTTGTTCATCATGGGTACGCGATTCTGCCTGCAAAATTTGGCCTCGATCTGTTCAGCCGTTGCCGAGAAAAAGGGGTTTTCTTGTTTTCACGAAAAACAATATGGCGGCCGAACCACTTTACCTGCGACGTCATAATTACCATTAAAATATTCGACAGACCGAGTCCCCCCTACGGTGAAAATTTGATCTCAATCGGTCCTATTATTGCAGAGAAAATCTTTTTTAAAGGAAATTAAAACTTTAAATGGCACTGAGTTAAGGATCATCAGAATGATCAGAATTCCCAAAGTTCAAAGTGCCATAACTTTGTCAAAAATGATCGAATCGTCGTGCAGTTCGAACTTGACCTGTAACTTATCATGAGGAAACCATGTGCCAAGTTTGAAATCATTAGCATTAAGAGTTTAGAAAAAAAGTCCGGAAAACTGTTCTTTGCGTGACGGACTGACAGACTGACAGACTGACAGACGGAGGGACGGCGTGCAAACCTATTGTCCCCTCCGGTGTACACCGGTAGGGGATTAAAAAGTGTTGTTATATCCTTAATAGTTCATGGAAATCCCTTGAAAGTGCTCTTGGTTTCACATTACTATTATTAGTCCCCTACCGGTGTACACCGGAGGGGTCTATAGGTTTGCACACCGTCCCTCCGTCTGTCAGTCCGTCCGTCCGTCCGTCCGTCCGTCCGTCCGTCGGTCGGTCTGTCCGTCCGTCAGTCCGTCAGTCAGTCTGTCCGTCAGTCTGTCCGTCACGCAAAGAACAGTTTTCCCGGACTTTTTTTCTAAACGCTTAATGCTAATGATTTCAAACTTGGTACATGGTTTCCTCATGATAAGTTACAGATCGAGTTCGAACTTCACGACGTTTCGATCATTTTTGACAAAGTTATGGCACTTTGAACTTTGGGAATTCTGATAATTCTGATGATCCTTAATTCAGTGCCATTTTAAGTTTTAATTTCCTTTAAAAAAGATTTTCTCTGCAATAATAGGACCGATTGAGATCAAATTTTCACCGTAGGGGGGACTCGGTCTGTAGAATATTTTAATCGTAATTATGACGTTACAGGTCACGTGGTTCGGCCGCCATATTGTTTTTCGTGAAAACACCAAAACCCATTTTTCTCTGCAACGGCTGAACAGATCGAGGCCAAACTTTGCTGGCAGGATCGCATACCCATGAAGAACAAAAAGTCAGCGAGCATGACGTCATGCGTTACATGGTTTCAGAGTTATGACGTTTTTAAGCATGAACCTTTAAAACCGAGCAGCTCCTTCATTTTTGATCCAATCGAGGGGAAACTTCACAGATCTGTTCAGCATGTCAGTCTACTAAAATGTCCTTTTGGAATTTGCTATAGGGCACGTGGTTTGGCAAGTATCGTTAATTAAACGAAAATATTAAAAAATGGATATCTCTTGTTTATTCTGGAGTTCTCCTCAAGCCGCACCGCCCGCCCTCAGCCTCATCTGCGAACGTCAAAAGCGCGACAGCGCGCGCTTTCTGAATGGGCGGAGTCAAGCCGAGCAACATAAATATACACATCGATCATTGATCGTGAACCGGAAATTATAATAAATTACTGATATTTAGCGACTCGAAAGGTTCTTTATCAACAACCTATTTTGTCGTGCTTCTGCTGACCTGTCTGCAAGGTGTATAAATCAAAGTCCCGAGTGTGAATCACAGGTGAGCCCGTCCTGAGGTAATTAGCGATTGGGAGCGATTCAGAACCTGTGGGTAAATAACCCTTGGTAATTTCCCCAACAGTTTTCCGGACGACAGACTGCCGGTCGGGGACATGTATTGCAGCGCAATACACAGAATGCTTGTTTATTTTGTTATCACGTTTCAATTAATGCATTTCCGACTTGACTCCTATTTTTGCATCCCACCGTATGTTTATGTTTTTTTTGAAAATTTGATGACAACAGCTCGAAGGCTTAAAAACGTTAAATCCACGACAGACACCGACACAATGAAGCGTCTCCCGCTGCGCTGCAGACGGGCTCATTAATGGACGACCATTGTGCAGAAGATCAAAAAGGAATCAGAACAAGGTATTCTCAAAGGTCCAATAAGCAACAGCATTTTCATTTGAATATAAAAGAAAAATGATTTTTTTTTTTAAACCAATGATAAATTCTTGTTTATAAAACAAAATAAAAAACGGAAATTTCATGGAAATTTGCAAGGACCTCGTTCCAAGAACACATTATCCTTCAGCTGTTTGCATGCACACATAATTGTATGGGTGTAACTCTCTTTGTACAAACTCCAAAACGATATTTGAAAAGCAGGATTAATACGAGTGCCATCCATGACATTTATTTTAAAGCACAAAGTAAACAGGAAAAAGCATTACCTTAGGTGGTTTTGGGTTGGGACATTCCGTTTTCTCTGGCCTCATGCGGAGACCAGGGCTGGAGGACAGAGAAAACAAGATTTGAAAAATGGCAAAGCAAAGCTGCTCAGAAACAGCAGATCTGCCATTAATATCACAATACATTATCCTCACACAACCAAATCAAATTTCTACATTTTTCAGCTGATACATTTGTCAACCGGGAAGCGGGAGGGGGCGGGGGTGACAAGGGGGAGGGGGTGGGTTGAGCCACCACCTCCGCAGCTACCAGGGGAATAGCCGGCCTACCGCAGCTACCAAGGGACTAGCCGGCCTGCCGCAGCCACCAAAGGACTAGCCGGCCTGCCGCAGCCACCAAGGGACTAGCCGGCCTGCCGCAGCCACCAAGGGACTAGCCGGCCTGCCGCAGCCACCAAGGGACTAGCCGGCCTGCCGCAAACCACCAAGGGACTAGCCGGCCTGTCGCAAACCACCAAGGGACTAGCCGGCCTGCCGCAGCCACCAAGGGACTAGCCGGCCTGCCGCAGCCACCAAGGGACTAGCCGGCCTGCCGCAGCCACCAAGGGACTAGCCGGCCTGCCGCAGCCACCAAGGGACTAGCCGGCCTGCCGCAGCCACCAAGGGACTAGCGGGCCTGCCGCAGCCACCAAGGGACTAGCCGGCCTGCCGCAGCCACCAAGGGACTAGCTGGCCTGCCGCAACCACCAAGGGCCTAGCCGGCCTGCCGCAGCCACCAAGGGACTAGCTGGCTTTCCACAGCTACCAGGGGACTAGCAGGCCTGTCGCAGCTAACTAGAGTCTAGCCGGCCACCACCGCACACCTGTGAGCGAGGGTTGAGCCTGCCCCCACAATCGAGAATCAAGCCGGCCGCTATCACAGCCCCCGCGACCGATGGTCGAGCCAGCCACTGCAACAGCCCCCAGCGACCAGGTGTTGAGCAAGTCCATCCCCGCGACCGAGGATCGATCCAGTCGCCTCCACCCCCGCAATCGAGGATCAAGCTGCCCCCTACCCCCTATGTGGCTGTGGGATCGAACCCGACGCCACTCCACACACCCCGCCCCCCTAACCGAAGGTCGAGCAAGACACCACCGCAGCCACACAACCAGGGGTTGAGCTGGCCGCCGCAATCATAGCGACTGAGGATCAAGCTGGCAGCTACTTTTGACCCCCACAACCCTGGGTCAAGCCGGACAACAACCTGTAGAATACCACAACCTGTGTCCTCACCACAAGACCCATCATGCCCATTTCTCACAACCAATTTGTGAACCTTGTAACTCGATTGTTTGTCTCACCCATTTTCTCCATCAATTCTTTTCCTTTTATCAGCTTGATTCTCCTAAGGGAAACAAATAAATAAGTTATTTAAAAATATATAAAAAACAAAAAAGATTTCATGCATAGTATGATACTTGTGAAATCCAAGTAAAGAATAGTTGCCATGGTAGCAGCAATTGGGCAATTTCGGAAATTTTATTTATGAAGTGTTTTCACATAATTGTCGTTGGTTCGTACGCAGCCTGTGCTGCTGGCTGCATCTCTTTCTGGAAATGCAGCTGTGTGCGGATTCAGGACCTCTGTTACCAGTATGCTGGTATTCATTTTGCCAACATCGGAAGGATGATAGGCTGAGTCAACCCACCTGTTGCTATTTCAACCGCACGGCACGAGCTTAAACTCAACACCCTAAGATCACAAACCAGCCACCTTAACCATCAAGGCAACACCAGGCTTCTTTACATTATTGATTGTTATGCATAATAAACTTGGCTGATAAATTTTATAAATGCGACCTAATAGGTAATTCACATGTTTCAGATGGCCTTGACTTTTGACCAATTCTGACAACATTGTACACATGTACTACACACACATAGAAATAATATGTGCAAGTTTCAAGTTGACATATTGAAAGAATATTGAGGAATGGCAACAATATCACAAAAGTCCCATTTGATTCTAATGGGGGTGAAATTATTGTGATTCTAAATCGATCGTTCTGATTTTTAGTTAACCAATTCCGTGACCCAATGTGCAAATTCTGTTCAAATACAATTACCATCAGGAGAAAGGTGAGTTTTGTGACCTTGACCTTTCACCCTCTGACCTCAAAAACAATAGGATCCATTGACTGAATATGCAAACTTCAAATTTCATGCACATACGATGAAAATTGACTAATTTATGCTACCTTGACCTTTGACCTAAAAAAATAGGCTTCAATCTTTTGATGGGTGAACCAATTCAGTGGGCAGATATGCAATTTATGTTAAAACTAGCAGGGTATCTACCCTGCAGGTGGGTGGAGATTGCACATAACTTGCTGAAAAAAGTATAATCTATGTATTGCAAGACTACGATAGATGTTAGTGTGGTGTCCATATGTAGATGGAGTGCATCTCTCTGCTCTGGGCTGGCTCCCCTGCCTCACACATTGCTCAGCTTAATGCCGTGGAAACCAAGGCCTTCAAACATCATTGGAATCTCATGCGATGAAGCTTGGTCCATTCTCCCATACCCCCAATTCACCATCAACCCCAATTAACCCACACCCCCCACACCCCCCCTCCCAGAGAAAGCAGGCATCGTGAAAGATGCGTATGTCTCTGCAGTGACGTGTGGTGAGGCGCGCAAAGCACGCCGATCCACGCTAGTTTCTCAAAGTCTCCCTCTATTTTGTCCTTCAACTCTGCTGTTGGTGTTTCCCCTCTCTTTCTGTTCAGTGTTATAGCTCTTCCACGAGCCTAAACCTTGTACAGTAAACAAAAAATAAATAAGGATGGAATGCTTGAAAAATACACCACTGCACTCTACCAAAATCCTTTTTTAATATAATTTTAACAAGTCAGGAGACGACAATGGTTCACGAGCGAACGGTATTCAATGACAAAGGACTGACTATAACCGAAACAGGCCCGGACAGGTACGGCCCGGAAATGTCAAAACGAAGGTTACTGATCTTGAAATGAGATAGAAAATAATGTATAATCAGTTATGAGGTTAGTTAGCTACAAAATACCGAAAATTCAGTGAAAAATGAAATGAAAAAAAAAAAAAGAGAGAAAAATAAAAAATGAAAAAAATGAAAAATCGAGCTCCGTGGGGCTAGCTAGACACATGACATTGGCCTAACCAAATATCGAAACCCCTGTCGGATTCAACCAAACCCCTCGGAGAAGATGTAGCTTGAAATTGATTACCCCCTAAAAAGACATCTTTTATGGGCGTGGCTCCGCCCACAATGGGCACAATACGCCCACTCTCGGCAGGACACAACTAGATCATGATATCAACCTCCCACCCAAGTTTCATCAAGATCAGATGACAATCGGGTAGTTATGCTGCGGACAGACAGACACACAGACAGACGCACACACATGACGATAATAGTGGTCACTTGATAACTCGTGAACCAATAAATCATTATTTATAATCTGTTTTCCTGTTTGCCAATCTCCATTTGTGATTGTAATCCACCTGTGGAAATCCCCGAGATTGAGCTTTTGGAAGCAGAAAAAAAACAAAAAAAACAGGAGAAATATTGTCATCATCTCCGTCTGTCCATTACGCTATGTCCTCCTAACACCTAAACGGTTGTGCGGAAATGCACCAAACTTGGTAGTTATAACCAAAATAGAGAAATAAGTAAGTTGTGATCACCACATGGCATGAAGGTGCAAGAGCAGTGTCATTTTGGGCTCTTGGGTGTGGTCAAAAGGTCAAATACCAAAAAATGCATTTACGGGCACATGTTAAACTTTTTTTTTTTAATATGAAAATTTGTATTTGCAATAAACATTGGGGGGCGCATGAAATATGTAACGATTTTTGGGATTTGTCCCACGGTTCATGCCCCGGGAGGTGGGGACTTAGGGTAACAGAGGTCAAAACAGGGGCAAAATTAAACTCATAATTTGATATTGGGTCATTCGTGATGGAACTTTTTGCCATCTTTCGACATTGCTTGATGTGGAAAGCATGGGGATTCGCGACGACTCGCCATCGACTTCACTCTCTTTACATATGTGCAGATCTCAACTCTCCCATACTACTGTCAACTTGGAAATTCAACGAGCACAAGCACTTGTACCGGATGCAGACACACAGTAACACGCAACTGTTAAATTCAGTAGAAACCTATTACATGTGCAAAAAGCGTGCACCCATTCCCCCCCCCCCCCCCCCACCCCCAAACCCTCCATCTCCATTTTTTGGCTGGCTTATCATAAACGATTTGATTAATGTTAATATTGAAGCTCATGGCTAAGCAGAACATGGGGCAGGAGGTCAACACAAAGTGTGGCGAAGGGGAAGCAGGGAGGGCAAGAACACACCGATGTACCACAGCATGATGAGTGACAGGCAAAACAGAGTGAAGATCATACAGATTTCACCCAAATAAACGGATTTTTTTATACACCTGTTACATTGATCTCCATCGCAAGTATTAACAAGAAAGAGCAATCAGAGATTGCAAACCCTCACCAGGATGTATTTTCAGGCCGTTGTGTTAAAACAAATATGGCGGCCTAACCACGTTACCGATGACGTCATCATTTTTTTTTTCTCCACCAATTTATGCCTACATGACGCTCAAGAAATTTCATCTTGATCGGCTGAACTTTTGCACTTGTCGCATTATGACGTCATAATGGAGGCACCTATGACATCCTTATTAACATATTTTATTCCCCATGGAGAGTTCTTTACAATGAGCCATGTCTCCATTTTTTCTATGCAGCGCTTTCGGAGATATAGAGGTGCAACGTTTTTCTATTTTTCCAAAATGGCGGCCGAACCATGTGACCTATGACGTCATAATTATCTTTTTAAAGGGTGGAGTTGCATCTATGGTGAAAATTTCCTGTTGATCAGACCAACGGTTGCAGAGAAAATCACATTTATTCTGTGCGGACAAACAGACAAACAGGCAAACAGACTCAAATGCAATACCCTCTCCTCAGGCGAGAGTAAACATCTTATGTGTTCATTCCTGTCCCTCTTTATGCATTCGTTGGTTATTGCAAAATCCTGCGGCAAACGACTGAGCCAATTCCGTACATTCAGATGTGTAGCAAATGCAGATATGAGGAAATGTAGTTTCTTAGTGACCTTTTAAGGAGAACGACGAAATACTGCAGACTTCTTCAGAATTCTCTACTCGAAAATGAAGGGATAGGATAAATAAATAAATAAAAATTTCCAGCAATACTTGTTCATTATACGTACATGAAATAACATTTAAAAATAGATTTACCACCATACATTCTCCTTCCCTCTACATCTCCCCCTCCCAAGCCCACGAACAATGAAAATTACAAATGAAAGCAATTCTAAACAAACAAACCCCAATGCAAACTACCAACCTCTTCCTCAATCTTCGCACCGTCTTCCACGTTTCCTGACTCCCTGGATTTCCTTTTCAAACTGGACACAAAACATGATTAATATGCAGTACGGTGGAGCATGTGGGGGACAAAAGGCGGTGGCAGAACAGACGCTAAAAAACAGTGTGAACCAATGGATAAGCAGAGACAAAACACAAGGGGTCCGGGGACTTGGGGAGCCGCAGAGGAAGAACAGATGGCCATGGGTGCAGCAAAGGGTACAACAAACCGGGTTTGCTGTTCTCACCCATGTCTGGAAGATATGGGTAAGGCAGAATACTGTGTCGATCGTCTATGAGGAGAACTAATCCCTGAAAACACCAAAACATGGAAATTGTTCAGGATTAAAATTCCTTTCAACAAGGTGCAACACAATAAAAAAACAAAAAACATCCTCATTCTCTCCTCCTCCAACCAAGACCATCCCACCACTCGCACAAACACATGCCCATATTTATATCACCACATTCATTTTCCAGGTCTCTTATCCTTCCTTCCTTGGCTAGACACTTCCACAGATATGCACTGCATAGCCCAGCATAGCATTGCTCAACTCATCACCATCGTATTTAGTCATTAATTCTAAACGTCAGTAGCTCAAGGTACGAGTGGAAGAAAAATATATATATAGATAATAGAATTTGACGCGAATGTGTCAATGGCCTCTGCCGACGGTAAATGTCAACCCACTTACATTTGATCTCAATTAAACTTCACATAAAAAAATTAGAGAGGGAGGGAGAGAGCGAGAGAGTGAGAGGAAGAGCGAGGGGGAGGGAGGGAGAGCGAGGGGGAGGGGAGCGAGAAAAGACAAGTAGCAGAGAGAACATCAGATGCTTCTAATTCGAGTCATGGCTCTCAAAATAATCAAAGGGCCCATGACCTTTGAACTGTTTAATCGAAAATTTAATCACTTCATCTTTATATTACAGGCCATAGTTATGCAAAGTTTTTGTCAAAATCACTTCAGTGGTTCTTCAGTTACCATGGTAACTAAAATCTGCTACTTTCAGCTAAAGTTCAGATGACCTTTGATCCTTGGAACCCCAAATCGAATCGGTTCATCTTTGCATCACAATACACCTTTATACAGAGTTTGTTAAAAACATCACTTCAGTAGTTTCTAAGCTTTCGCAGGAACGAAATTGATCATGGACGGACGGACAACCTGAAAACCTAATGCCTGCGGTGCCGGAGGTATAAAATAAAATAAAAACAAGCCCAAAAGTCTAACAGCGGCATAGCCGGGCTTGTAAAACATTATAAACCACAAACACATATTATTAGCTTTTCAAACAGTCGCTAATGCCGATTATAACATTAAACAAAGAAATTTGGAGGAATCCCGTCATCCATGAGGTAAGTTTTACTTACAGAACTGAGCGAAGATCTACTGTAATCTATATACCCCACAAAGGTTGTGGGTGTGCACATTTACCAAGCAGCTAGCTTGCGCTTGCCAAGCCAGCCGTTCCTTAAGGGTTTTGAATGGAGTGCTTGCTCGAATGCTTAAACCACTTGGCGATCTCTCCACAAGAACCTTGGTAAATGAACACACACCCAATGTTCTTGAGACCCGACCATAGATCGACTGTAATCTATATACCCCAAAGAGGAATGACCCTTCCTGCCACTCCCATAGTGAGTGGGTGTACTAGTAAATTAAAATGTTGGTCGGTGGAGCAGCTGTCGTAATGACATCGACGTAATGACTTGATGGACACAAAACTGCCGCTTCTTAAATATGTAGAACATTATATATTTTAACTTCCAGTAAGTTTGAAGTCACTACGAAGGGATTAGTGTTATGATTAGATTTACTATTGTAGCGGCTGCCGCTGGGGTTACACAATCGCCTTGCACCTATCAAGGACGCGGAGCGATCACCAGGCCGGGCTCGTCCAGGACGCCCGGGCAGGCCCGCGCTCGACTTGCCAGGCCTCGGTCGGGACGCCCGGGCAGGCTCGCCCTCAACTTGCCAGGCCGCAGCCGGCCCGCGGGGCCACGCCCCCTGGCGCCAGGCCTGGGCAAACCCCCTGGCGGAATAGATATATATTGCCGACCGTAAAACGTTTTTCCCAGAGTGCCTGAGTGTTTGATTCTAATAAAGCAGCTCAGATGAATCCAAGCTTTTTGTCGCGTCCATTCTTTCGATCGACGTGGGAGCCACAGCTCCTTCATTGGTGACCTACCGACATGAACACGGCAGTGACGCTTAAACTGCCTACCTTCTGGGAGGCTCACGCGGCTGTTTGGTTCGCTCAGGCGGACTCTCAGTTCGCCCTGCGAGGCATCACCGCGGACGACACCCGCTTCCACCATGTTGTGGCGGCGCTTGGTTCCGCCACCGCGGCCCGCGCCTTGAGCCTCCTCGAGCACCCGCCGGCTGCTGACAAATACGGCGCGATTAAGAAGCTTCTACTCGATGCTTTCGCCCTCCCAGCGGCGGAACGCGCACGGCGCCTGCTCGATTTGCCCGAGCTCGGCGACACGCGCCCTTCCGAGCGAATGGACTACATGCTTTCGCTGCTCGGCGAGCACTCTCCGGCATTCCTGTTCCGGGAGCTGTTCCTCCGTCAGCTGCCTAACCCGGTACGCCTCGCCCTGGCAAGCACGACGATCACAGATCCCCGGGCCCTTGCCAGAGAAGCCGACAAAATCTCCGCCGCGGGACAGCGCATCGCAGCGGCGACATGGGACCCGCCGCCGCCTGATGCACCATCCATGGCGCCCGAGCACCCGGCGCGTTCGACGGCCGAACTGCCGACGCAATTGGCGGCCGCTATACCGAGCCGACCACGTCCAGCACGACGTCCGAAGCCTCCACCCGACCAAGCGTGGTGTTCCTATCATGCCAGGTTCGGACAGAAGGCCCGGACATGCCGACCCCCGTGCACCTTCGGCGGGTCGGGAAACGGCCAGGCCGGCGTTCATTACCTGCCATGAGCGCCGGCCACAGTCACACGGGCAACTTACTGTTCATCACGGACAAAGCGTCCGGACGGCGCTTCCTGTGCGACACCGGCGCCCAACTGAGCGTCATGCCCGCCTCTGACCAGGACAGGCAATCCGCGGTTTGCGGCCCCTCCTTGGTTGCGGCCAACGGATCGACTATCCGCACCTTCGGCCCGCGCAACGTCACCCTCTGCTTCGGCGGCCAACGCTTTGCTTGGACGTTTGTAACCGCCAACGTGCCCATGGCTCTGCTAGGCGCCGACTTCCTCTGCGCACACGGACTGCTGGTGGACGTCCAACGGCGTCGTTTAATCAACGCTGAAACCTTCAGCTCCCTGGTATGCACATTGAGCAGCTCCGCGCCGACCGAGCTGGCATGCGCCGTCCCGGCGGCGAACGAGTTTGCTCGCCTGCTCGCGGAGTTCCCGGCCCTCACGCGGCCGACGTTTTCGGCCGTCGCAGTACGGCATGGGATCGAGCACCACATACCAACCACGGGCCCGCCGGTCTACGCCAGGGCCCGCCGCCTCGACCCAGCCAAGCTTGCCGTTGCGAAGGCCGAATTCGACGCGTTGGAGCACCTCGGCATCGTGCGGCGCTCCGATAGCGCGTGGGCCTCGCCACTGCACATCGTGCCAAAGCCGGGGGGTGGATGGCGCCCGTGTGGCGACTACCGCCGTCTTAATGACGCTACAACACCCGACAGGTACCCGATCCCGCATATCCAAGACTTCTCCGCCCGTCTGGCGGGACGGGTCATTTTTTCGAAAATTGATCTCATACGGGGATATCACCAGGTACCTGTCAGGGCGGCCGACGTCCCTAAAACGGCAGTCATCACGCCGTTCGGCTTATTCGAGTTCTTGCGGATGCCGTTTGGTCTCAAGAACGCGGCTCAGGCGTTCCAGCGCTTGATGGACGGCGTGCTGCGTGACCTGCCGTTCCTTTTCGTTTACCTGGACGACATCCTCGTCGCCAGCACGTCCCGGGCCGAGCACCTCCTCCACCTCCGAACACTGTTCGGGCGCCTCAGCGAGCACGGCCTCATCGTCAACCCGGCCAAATGCCACTTCGGCACGACGGCCGTTGATTTTTTGGGCCACCACATCACCAAGAACGGGGCTGTGCCGCTGCCAACCAAGGTCGAGGCCATCACCACTTTCCCGCGTCCCCGCACCATAAAGGCCCTGCAGGAATTCCTGGGAATGGTGAATTTTTATCACCGCTTCGTGCCCCGCGCTGCTCAACTCATGCGGCCCCTCTACGAAGCCCTCCGGGGCAAGCCGGCCAAGCACGACATCGCCTGGTCCGCAGCAATGGATGCGGCCTTCCAAAGCTCAAAGCGGGCCCTCGCCGACGCAACACTGCTCGCTCACCCGGTGCTCAACGCTCCCATCGCCCTCACCACGGATGCCTCCGACTACGCGGTGGGTGCCGTACATGAGCAATGGGTGAACGGGGTTTGGCAGCCACTCGCTTTTTTCAGCCGGCAGCTCCGGCCGAACGAGCTCAAATACAGCACGTTTGACCGGGAGCTCCTCGGTCTACACCTGGCCGTCCGCCATTTCCGCCACCTCCTGGAGGGCCGACCTTTCACGGCGTTCGTCGACCACAAACCGTTGGTTTACGCCATGGCCAAGGTCACGGAGCCATGGTCGGCCCGCCAACAGCGCCACCTCTCCGCCGTGTCGGAGTTTACCACGGACATCCGGCACGTCGCCGGCAAAAACAACGCCGTGGCCGACTGTCTTTCCCGGGCCAGCGCGAACGCGGTCCACCTGGGCGTGGATTTTGCGCTTATGGCGGCGGACCAAACCACCGACACCACGGTGCAAGCCCTCCGGGCGGCGGACACGGGCCTCCGCCTGGCCGACATCCCCTGCGCGGACACTGTCCTGCTCTGCGACGTCTCCCAAGGCCGGCCTCGCCCCATCGTGCCCGTCACCTGGCAACGCCGCATCTTCGCCTCCCTCCACGGCCTTTCCCACCCGGGCCGGAAAGCTTCCCAGAAGCTGGTGTCGGCGCGTTTCGTCTGGCACGGCCTTCGTCGGGACGTCCGCGATTGGACCAGCGCCTGCACCGCCTGCCAACGGGCCAAGGTCCACCGACACACCCAGGCCCCGCTGGCACCTTTCACCGTGCCCGAACGACGTTTCGACCACGTCAACGTGGATCTGGTGGGCCCCCTTCCCCCATCACGAGGGTTCACACACCTGCTCACCATGGTGGACAGGACCACCAGGTGGCCGGAGGCCGTTCCCCTCGTCTCCACCACCACCGCCGACGTGGCGCAGGCCTTCATCGCCACCTGGGTCGCCCGCTTCGGCGCACCGGCGGACATCTCGTCAGACCGCGGACCACAGTTCACCTCCGAGCTGTGGGGCGCGGTCGCCCGCAACCTGGGGGTCAAGCTCCACCGTACTACGGCCTACCACCCCCAAGCAAACGGGTTGTGCGAGCGATTCCACCGCTCCATGAAGGCCGCGCTCATGGCCGGCCTTCAAGACGGCGGTTGGGCCGACCGGCTGCCGTGGGTCCTTTTGGGCCTTCGCACGGCCCCCAAGGAGGACCTCCAGGCATCCACCGCCGAGCTGGTCTATGGCCAGGTGCTACGCGTCCCGGGCGAATTCGTGCCCGACGCTACCAGCCCCTGGTCCGCAGCTCGCCAGCGCTCGGACCTCCAGGAGGCCGCCCGACGGTTTGCCCCCGTGCCGACATCCCACCACGGTGACCCCCAGTCCTACGTCCCCCCAGCACTCCGCACCGCGGAGTATGTTTTTGTGCGTCACGACGCACATCGGCGGCCACTCCAGCCGCCGTACGACGGGCCCTTCCGGGTGCTGCGACGGGACGACAAGTCGTTCGTCATCGACATCGGCGGCAGGTCGGACCGGATTGCAGTGGACCGCCTCAAGCCGGCGCACGTGGACGTCGACCACCCACCACGGGTGGCCCTCCCGCCGCGGCGAGGCCGCCCCCCGTCCACGGTGCCCCCCACTCGACCGCCCACCACCTCACCGGACCCCCTCCCACGACCCGCCAGGGGTCGCTTCGGCCGGGTCATCAGGACCCCCCTCAAGTTGACCCTGCCGGTGCAAGTCGATTCTGGGGGGACGTGTGTAGCGGCTGCCGCTGGGGTTACACAATCGCCTTGCACCTATCAAGGACGCGGAGCGATCACCAGGCCGGGCTCGTCCAGGACGCCCGGGCAGGCCCGCGCTCGACTTGCCAGGCCTCGGTCGGGACGCCCGGGCAGGCTCGCCCTCAACTTGCCAGGCCGCAGCCGGCCCGCGGGGCCACGCCCCCTGGCGCCAGGCCTGGGCAAACCCCCTGGCGGAATAGATATATATTGCCGACCGTAAAACGTTTTTCCCAGAGTGCCTGAGTGTTTGATTCTAATAAAGCAGCTCAGATGAATCCAAGCTTTTTGTCGCGTCCATTCTTTCGATCGACGTGGGAGCCACAGCTCCTTCACTATAATATTAACATTACGTTATCATAATTTCGAAAATGATATTACGATTTAAAAAAAACCCGAGGTGAATTCCTTACTTCCTCGGTTATTAATATTAGTGCCGAACAACGCTTATAATTGATCATGAAATATACACCGCTTCAATCCATTAACCTTCCATTCATGACATTGGGATTAAAGTATCATGGTTATATTAAATTAATTTTTCTATATTATGATTATTATTACGAAAACGATACTACTGAAATGATACACGACTGTATTAAGAAACCTGGGCTTAATTTGCCCAAAGCAGTCTGAAGAAGAGTCATAACGCCTAAGGCCTATACGTACCGGATTGTTGGAAGAGCCGTAACGCGATGCTTTCGATATTTGATGGACATTTTAACAATCGGTTTGTTTGTGTTTCACACTGAATAAAAACGTAAAGGTAGAGCATGCTGATTGTGAAATATGATAGGTTCGACGATATGTTCGGCATGAACGGCATATAAATCAAAATGGCGGTGTGTGGAGAATCAGCCGCAGCACCGCCGTAATGACATCAGGAGTAATCACATCACCCTGGCATGTGACCAGATTCTCAGCTCTGATTGGTATACGTTTGAGGGGACATACATACATACATACGAACAAACACTGTTCGAGACGGCTTTGCCCGATGGGCTAAGCCATTGTTTTATTTAAATAACAAAAAAAAAAAAAAATTCGCTAGGATGCTCACCTGAGGAAGAGCCATTTACTTCAGCTTTAGATGACGAGGGCAAAACATCTATTGATCCACCTGCCTTCATCATTGCCAGTTTATACATTCTGAAGAGAAGGATGCAAAACAAGGTCAGAGTAACAACGTTTCAAAGGAAATACAAAATCAAACTACAACGGCACTCGGTAGAGCGCATACTTCCACCAGGTGAACAGTTTACGTTTTGTATCCCACCGATAGGCCGGATCTGGACTCGGACCTGAACCGAAAACCTAATAGTCTTGATCTTGCCACCTATCCAACTCATCCACCAAGTTTTGACATAATTCATCCACAGCCTTTTGAAATAACAACCTATATATCGGTGTTGGCCCAATCTCTCAATGTTGACGAATAACTTTATCCGGATCTTCACCAAAATTTAATAATTTCCTCCTTGTCACACACACAACCAGTCCACCAAGTTTCGTCCAAATCCATCCACAACCTTTTGAGATATCCTGCTCACACTTCACACCGATGATCCCTCGTGCGTGCAGACGGCCTGAATACTCCTGCTCCTTCAGGACCAGATCACACCACACATTACGTCACATCATTTCCACTTCCACAGTTAAAACCAGAGCCGAGCTGCCAATCCAAGCTCAGCGTTAAAGCAATCAATACTTTTAACAGGAAGTCATCTCTTTAAAAATCTTCGCAGAGATCAATTCTGCTCTTCTTTCTGCCTGTATGAAGCAAGCGCGATGGCAATCGCACAGCTTCCCCCACCACCCCAACCCCAAACCCAATCAATGCCCTTCTCCTACTCCCCAATACATTCAAGAGCACCAAAAGGCTTCACAGGTTAACTTATTCACTTCTTATCCACAACATCAGTTTTCACAAGAGGTTCTCCTGATGTACTCCACGTTGGTGCCCAAACAGACAAGTCCAATTACATGTGTTATCAGGCGACCTTTTAATTACTCCTCAAACCCTAAATAATCTATATAATAATACCGTAAGGACTCGACTTTGTTATCCCTTTTACGCCGCACCCAGTGACCCGATGCCCACAGCACTAATGGATTTACGATCTACGAACCGCGCTCTTTGTTTATCACGTACAGACATACTCGAAAAATCTGAATTCGCCGACGTTGGGGCCCAAAAGCATCCGATTAACTGCCGATACGACGCCATCTTACGACGCCATCATATTGGCGTCTGCTGGGCGAAGGCGAAGCAAGCCGTCCGCTGATTGGACAGTCGAGTGGTGTGAACATGGGTGGTGTGAACCAAATGGTCTTTTTATTCCCTTGAACATTTTAAATTAGGATATATAAGGAAACGTCTTTATCGTCATTTTAATAAAGTTAAATGGAGTGACGTTGCAATACTCGGGGTGCGTTGCATAAATCCTCGTAACTCAGAGAGGTGTAGCAGGTGGCGAGACGTAAGGAAGCTTAAAGATAACGAGCTGAAAACAGACGAACGATATGTCAATCTCTTTCTACACCGAACGGAAATAAAAGTATGAGAGCGGGAAGGCATGGCCTGAGCACTTCGAGCAGAGAGGACTGATTGGACTTAACTTAACGAGAAAAAATTGGAGCTTAACGGAAGAAGAAGATCCCATGAGCGCTCCCCTATGCCATCCATAATGGTACACTCTATCCATACACCACATCCTCCCTTCCGTGGATGTTCCACGGGTTTCGGCTAGTTAATATAATAATAGCGTAAGGACTCGACTTTGTTATCCCTTTTACGCCGCACCCAGTGACCCGATGCCCACGGCACGAATGGATTTACGATCTACGAACCGCGCTCTTTGTTTATCACGTACAGCCATACTCGAAAAATCTGAATTAGCCGACGTTGGGGCCCAAAAGCATCCGATTAACTGCCGATACGACGCCATCGTATTGGCGTCTGCTGGGTGAAGGCGAAGCAAGCCGTCCGCCGATTGGACAGGCGAAGGCGACAGCAAGCCGTCCACCGATTGGACAATCCAGAGCATGGATTTGTGCCGGTGTCGGCGATCGTTGTTCAAATACGCACTCTTCATTCTCATCTTTCGTCCTAACTCTTACTCGGACAAGCAAATCCCCTATGCCATCCATAATGGTACACTCTATCCATACACCACATCCTCCCTTCCGTGGATGTTCCACGGGTTTCGGCTAGTAAATAATATTGTCGGATTAATTTACTATACAAAGATATTACAACTATGGGTTCCGCTTGTATGAATCGACTTGAGGAAGAGTTATATAAGGAACAACGCCACTTCTACATATAACAATACGTTTACGTTCTGTATCCCACTGAAATGGTGGCTCTGGATTCGGATCTTCACCAAAACCGAATCGGCTTCTTCTTGTCATCCACCCAACTCCTCCACTTAGATTCGTCCGAATCCGTCCATGACTTTTTGAAATAGCCTGCTATATCGTTTTTGCCCGATCCTTCAATGGTGAAAAATCACTTAAAAAATGAAGAAGTCATGCAGAGCACGATACTTGTAAAATATTCGATTTTGAAAGTAATTATTGTCGTATCTGGATCCAGATTCGGATCTTCACCAAATTCGAATCGATTCGTCCTTGTGAGATACCCAACCTGTCCACCAAGTTTCGTCCTGAATCCATCAACAACCTTTTGAGATATCCTGCTCACAAACAGACAGGGTGGAAACATGACCTTCATCCATGGGGATTGGGAGAAGGGGGGGGAGGGGGGTAAAACCAATAAATGTACAAATCAAACAAGCAGAAAGTTGTGCACATGGAATCCCCACCCCCCCCCCCCCCCCCCACTCCCTCCTCATTGGGAGCCCCTACTAGTCAGGTTCACTATTTTTTCGTTCAAAATTTTTGGAGACTAGCAAAACTGTACATTTTTGGAATATTCAGAGCATGAGGAATGCAAAAATTAATCTTGGCATTTGTGAATTAATTTTGCCAAAAATGACAGGACAGTGATGAAGATCTGTAAAAGCAAATTCCTGAATGGTATAGACCTAGTAGATCCTGTGTATAGGACTTATAGTTCAATCTGATACGAACAAGCCTGCTTTCTTGCTTTATAAACCCATACCTATAACTTCAAAGGACTTGCAATATCATGTATTATGTAATACAGTTATATCACAAATATAAAGACAATGGTTTTCAATTACCTTTGTTTGTTGCATTTCTATAATGCTGAGCACTATTTTGAGGCCTTTATTGGATTCCTTGACCCAGAAAACATAGGATTAGCATAGTTAATTAAGTTTCTAGGTTGACTAGAAGCCGAGATAGCGCAAAATATATATTTTATGGCGGCCATTTTGAAAATCCAAAATGGCGGCCATGCAGGTGTCTGTGCAAATGCCAACATTGATTTTCGGATTCTCCATGCTCTGATTCCAAAAATGTACAGGTTTGCTAATCTCCCAAAATTTTTAACGAAATTAGATTTGTTAACATAGTGAACCTGACTAAATGATCTTATATCGAAAAATCTAAGACCGAGAGATTGTATGGGCTACTGGTTTGTGTACAGGACAATTGAACATGTGAAGTTTCAGAATAATCAGTTGGGGATAAGGGAGGAGCAGCAAAAATGTCAAAAAGTTAATGGACAGATGGACAGACATGATGATCCATAATAGGATAATCTCTTCTAGAATCGAGACGAGATTACCTGAAACGTGTACACAAACCAATATCCACAAATGTGGGTAAATGAGGTTACAAAAAAGGGAAAGCAGAACAAAAATCTCAAATATAATAAAGTTTCTTGAATTGGTCTCTTAAAAAAAAAAAAAAAACACCTTTAGAGGCCATTTTATTGGTCGCTTAGCGGGACAGAAATTAAATATTCTGTCAAATATTCTTACTGACACAATCTGTCAATTTCCCGACCCGGATCTCAGTCAATGGAGTATCTTCTCTTCGAGACTTGCTTATGACAAACTTCCCTGCAAATGTCTGCTGCTTTTCTTCTGCTCCAATCGGCTCTTCTGATCATGTGCTTGTTAAAGTGGACATCTCTCTGGCCATTCTCAGAGAGCCTCCTCAGCGTCGACGAGTCTGGCATTTCACTCAGGCCAACTGGCACGGTCTTCAAGCAGCCATCAATCATCTGGACTGGTCTCCCATCTCGACTGCCTCTGACATCAATTCTTCCTGGGAATTCTTCCAAAGCAAACTGCTCTTTCTCATGCACAGATTTATCCCATCTCGTCTTCAGTTGTCTTACCCTTCCTCCCGTCCATGGCACACTGAATTTTGTGGTGAGGTAGTTGCCCTGAAACAACGTGCCTTTGCCTCTTGGGAGGCAAATCCAACTGAAGGCAATCTCAGTTCCTTCCACCAAGCTCGGAACAAGTGTGTGTCAACCCTCAGGAGTGCCAGGAAGCACTGTCTCTCCACACTCAAGAATGAACTCTCAAACCTGTCTCCTTCTCCAAATCCTGGCGGCGTCTGGTCAAATCAGTTTCTGGTGTTTGTTCCCCCTCCATCCCCTCCCTCACCTCAAATGGCTACACAGTTGACGCCACGTGACAAAGCCGAATGCCTCAACTCTGTGCTTCGCTCAAAATCTTGTGTCCCAAACCCCTCTCTCTCTCTGTTCCCACCTTACCAGTCGAACCAAACTGCTCCTGGACTCTGTCCTTCTCTCCTGACAAGGTGGAGAAGTTTTTGTCAAACCTCGACTCCGATTGTGCAACTGGACCAGACGGCATCAGCCCACGGGTCCGAAAATCCTGCTCTGCTGCTCTATCTCACCCTCTCTCTGTTCTTTTCACCCTCTCTTTTGCTCAAGGTCATCTGCCAGCATCTTGGAAATCAGCAAACATTACCGCTTTACACAAAAAGGTGCAAAAACAGATCCTTGCAATTACAGACCAATCAGCCTGCTCACAATTATCAGCAAAGTCATGGAATCCACCATTGCTTCGGATAATGTCGACGAATGGCCTCCAAAGCCAGTCGCCGACTGGGCATCCTCCGTCGTGCGAAGTCCTTCCTTGGCACACCTGAGCTCCTCACCACATACAAGGCTTTCATCCGCAGCTCAATGGAATACTGTTCCCCCCTCTGGGCTGGTGCTCCTGCCTCACACCTTGCTCAGCTTCACGCTGTTGAGGCCAAAGCTTTCAGAATCATTGGAATCTCCTGCGATGTAGTCAACTCCGAGGGCCTTTTACTCACTCACCGCAGGCACGTTGGTGGTCTTTCTGTCTTCTACCGACTCCTCTCCGGCCTTGCTCCCCCAGCTCTCTCTGTGCTCTGTCCCCCCAATATTCCTTCAGGTCGCACAAGATCTGCCTGCAACCCTCTTATGGTTAAACTGCCAAAGTCTAGGCTCTCTGCTCACCTTCACTCTTTCATTCCCCTTTTCTCCCACCTCTGGAACAAACTCCCCCACTCCCTTCAATCCCACTCCTCCCTCCAGGTCTTTAAAACAGTTGTTCACCACCATCTCTTATCTTCCCCCATCGAAAATCTTGATCTTTTCTACCCCCGGTAATTCACCCCAGAGTCCTTGCAGAGTTCATATGTTTTATTCCTCTCCCACCTCCCCCCAAGTCCTCCCGATGTCCCTGCTCTCAAATGTTGTGTCTGTGCCCTTCCCCCTCTCTCCCCATCTTGTCTGCCGCTCCCCTTGTTTTTTGTGTGTGTGTCGGTTTGTCTTTTTGTGTGATTAATGTTAGCTCCTTCACGAGCCTCGATCTTGTATACAAAAAAAAAAAAAAAAAAAAAAAAATCAAATCCTTCCTCTTCTCCAATGGCTTGATCTCCGATCATCAATTTGGATTCAGACCAGGTCAATCTACTCTGGACATGCTGCTTCTGCTGTCTCAACAATGGATGGAGGTCCTCAATGCCAAACAGGAAATCAGAGCTGTCTCCCTCGACATATCACGTGCCTTCGATACGGTCTGGCACCCAGCTCGGCTCACCAAACTCTCCTCCTATGGTATCCATGGAAATCTCGATGCTTGGCTTGCGGACTTCCTCTCTGGTCGGTCAACATGTGGCCTGAATGGATTTCTCTCATCGCCCCTTCCTGTTCTGGCTGGAGTTCCCCAAAGTAGTGTTCTGGGCCCTGTGCTTTTTCTGGTCTTCATCAATGATCTCTCTGACTCTGGAAAATCCTCTCTATCTCTTTGCTGATTACTCCACTCTCTGCCGCTCCATTCCTCATCCCTCAGATCGGCAGCCCGCAGCCTCCTCACTCTCTGCAGACCTGGACAAAATCACAGACTGGTCAAACAAGTGGAACATGTCTTTCAATCCTGACAAATCTCACACTCTTACTATGTGTTTCCGAAAAGACCGACTGTAAAACCCTCCCATCTACTTTCTCAACAATCCTCTCCAAGAAGTTCTGTCGCTCAAGCTTTTGGGTCTCACTATCTGCCATGATCTTTCTCGGGAAAACCACATTTCCAAACTGGCCTCCAAAGCCAGTCGCCGACTGGGCATCCTCCGTCGTGCGAAGCCCTTCCTTGGCACACCTGAGCTCCTCACCACATACAAGGCTTTCATCCGCAGCTCTATGGAATACTGTTCCCCCCACTGGACCGGTGCTCCTGCCTCAACGAGCTCGGCTTCACGCTGTTGAAGCCAAAGCTTTCATAATCATTGGAATCTCCTGCGATTAAGCTAACTCCGAGGGCATTTCACTCACTCACCGCAGGCAGGTTGGTGGTCTTTCTGTGTTGTACAGAGTCCTCTGGCCTTGCTCCCGCACCTCTCTCTGTGCTCTGTCCCCCAAATATTCCTACAGGTCGCACAAGATCTGCCTGCAACCCTCTTATGGTTAAACTGCCAAAATCTAGGCTCTCTGCTCACCTTCACTCTTTCATTCCCCTTTTCTCCCACCTCTGTAACAAACTCCCTCACTCTCTTCAATCCCACTCCTCCCTCCAGGTCTTTAAAACAGCTGTTCACCACCATCTCTTATCTTCCCCCATCCAAAACCTTGATCTTTTCTACCCCCGCTAATTCACCCCAGATACACTTTTTTTGAAATTCCAACTTCTTTCCTGGAAGTCCTTGCAGTGTTCATATGTTTTATACCTCTCCCACCTCCCCCCAAGCCCTCTCCCTCCCACAGTTCTCTCGATGTACCTGCTCTCAAATGTTGTTTGTGTCCTTCCCCCTCTCTCCCCATCTTGTCAACTGCTCCCCTTATTTTTTGTGTTGGTTTGACTTTTTGTGCGATTAATGTTAGCTCTTTCACGAGCCTCAATCTTGTATACAAAAAATATATATATATATATATATATATATATATATATATATATATATATATATATACCAATATATATATATATATATATATATATATATTGTTACGGACACGGTCTTTGGATGTTATTTTACCGAGCGGTGGTGTATTTAACCGCGTCCGAACAGTTACTCCCCGATTAGAACCCGATTCCACCCGAACGTTGACTAATCGCGCTACAGATATTCAATTGGGAAACCTCTAAAGCGACCGAAAGAGAAGAAGAGAGAAGAAAGACAGAGTTTGGAGGAAGAACAGATTTATTATACACACACAAGCAATATTTTAGAGCGACCAATATTATTTACAGCAATAGATGGAAAAGAGCAGTCACACAGTGCATTGTTAACTTATTCTATTTCATTTACTTAATCCCCAAGACAAACGAGTAGGACAGGACGTTCACACTCACACGGTGGATATTGCAGGCAGGTAATGGCTCGAGGTTGATTGCTTGAGAGGAAAGGCAAGGTCGGAGGCAACAGCTTTCAACCCCTCGCGGTTTTGGCGGGAAAACCTCCGTCGCGTATCCGCGGCCGTCACGCGCTGGCTCGGCACACCTGCTCCTCTTCCTGGGGTGGAGCCGTCTCCCTCCGTTCAGCGCGTCTCTCCAACGACAGGGGATATTGCAGGCAGGTAGGTAGGTAGGGCTTGCGGTGGATTGCGCTCCTCTTCCAGGTCATCCCCCAGCGTATCTCTCAAGGCCTCTCTGTAAAGCAGTTCCTTACATTCGCTTTTATCACCTCCGGCGGAATTAAGCCGCCGGCTCCGAGGGCACGCCTACCGGGTCACTCACCGCGGTGTTGATTGGCTGTTAGGGCCGGTTCACTCCTGCCCTCTTCTGACGAGGTGGAGACACGCCTTTCTTCTCCAACCTTACCTCGTGGCCAATGGTGGTTGAAGAGAAAAACCGACCAAAATGCGGAAGGCAAATGGAAGGGAGGTTTTGGGGAAATTGGAAGGGCCTACGCTTATTTTGTTTGATACAATGCAAAGTCAATCTAGTGGAAAACACATACTTAGCCTACATGGAATAAGGAAATACACTATTTAAAAGATATATCGTGACCTGCGTGTATGTTCTATGAAATTAATTAGGAGGACGGCTGCGACCATTATTTACATTACCAGGATGTTACCATACCAAAACCATACTCTTCACATCCGTTACCCTTCCTCCAAAATTGTTACACTCCTCAAAACCCGTTACACTTCTCAAAACCCGTTACACTTCTCAAAACCCGTTACACTTCTCAAAATCGTTACACTGCACCCTCCTTTCTTCAGGCACGTCCTCGGGCCTACTAGACTTAACTGAGTGTGACATGTAGGTGTAATTCCTTCTACAATTAACCTGACCCTGAGTGTGACAATTTTAAAACACAAATAAGTATGTCCCCCTATTGCATTGCATCCTGTCTAACAGACTCAAGCCCACAGCTAACCGAATTACGGAATTACTCTCAACCTATACATTTACGGTGGGGAGCATTATTTACAATGACGTGATTTCTTATTTACAACGCAACCCAGGACCTGTGTGTTTTTTTCTTTTTTTCTTTTTAGGGAACAAGAGAAAGAAATTCCTGTTGGGAGGGAGGAGACAGCACGCATTGCATCGATGCACCAGTACCAATACCACCAAAGCACCCAAAAGCACCACAACGCACCAAAAGCACCACTCGGTGCGCAGTCACCATGGTTCATAATAAACACAACAAAACAACTGGTGGTGGTCTTCTCCTTGTCTGCTGGGCCGATGTTCTTCCTGACGTCTTCTGGCTTCATGCGGCCTATTTGGACATAATAAAAAGCACAACTTGTGTTCGTTTTTTATTATTATTTAGGGCCTCAGGGGCCAACTAAGGGTGGTCCACCTGTTTGGCATAGGTGCCACCTTACCGAGGTCCGCAAGCAAGATTCCCTGGCCACTATGGCCGGTCTCCAACAGAGGTGCTCTGCCCCAGAACCTGGGGTCCATCAAGTGGTACTTGGCCGCCGAACAGCGGTCCATAAAGTGGTACATCAACGCAATGCGTGCTGGTTCTGGGAATCTCGGGCGCACAATGGCCACCTCACGCACGCTCCCCCCGACACCCAATGGCGCACAGGTCATGTGGGAGACAAAAGAAAGACAATTGAGCGAGGGGTAAGGTCACAAGGGTACACGTCAATAAGGCAATGCAAGGTGAAATGCGTACGGAGGCCGAAGTGAGAAAGCTCGTCCCTACCGTACGTCACCCCCCTGTCACCTACCCTACCCTTGTTCTCACCCCATATGTACAAAAATCTACACATTTACAAATTCGTCACTACTGTCACGTCTTCCCCATATTTCCCCTATACCAAATTCGTCCCCACAATCCCTTTACTTCAAAATTTGCCATCACCAAATTCATCATCAATCCTCAAAAGGAGGGAGAGATGGAATTACGCACAATGTCACACCCACGTCATGATGCGTCTCACAATCCAAACATTTGCATCATAAAAAATAATCAAAACATGGCATGGTGTGGAGTACCTGTCACCTCAGGTGAGTGGATGCAGATGGTGCGAGGAGATCCTTCATCCTACCTATCCTCTAAATGACTTTAACACACTTTACACTACCCGGGGTCTTTCCCTGCCAATCCATTGGCCAACTTACACTACGGGTTCTAATAACCAATTCCCATTGGCCAAACTGTGGTGCTCCTCAATTTTGGGGTCTCACTCCCCCGATTCATCTCCCGGTGCTCTAGCACAATTTCTGGGCTGCGACGTGTACCTCTCCCAACAGGTCTACCCACCTGCACACCTCCACCACTGTAGTTGCCACCCGAGCTTACCTAGCTCCTCACCCTAACCTAACTAACTGGGGACAGCCCCTCTCCTGGCTCTGTCACCCCTTGGTGCCCTCTGGCACTGGGCTACCCGGGTCCGTCCTCCGGATCCTCGGGCCCCATCCACACAACTACTACCGGCTCCCAGAGCCCACCTGCGGCCTCACCTGGCCGACATCCTTACAGTGGTGGAGTGCCCAAACCAACTACACACACTAACAGGCTACACGCCCAGCCATTTCCACAACACCAACGCACCCATCCACATACCATTCTGTCACCCGCACCACAGATGCCAATATCCAACCACAATTTACCTGTACCCTCTACCTAACACTTACACTACCCGCCCCGGGTATCCGTGATGGGGGTCCACTCTTCCCCCATTCACACCTTCGCACCATCCACTCCACTCCACAATTTCCACCATTCTCACTCCACGACCATCCATTTCACTACTCCATACCATTTATTCCATACAGCCACATACACCTGTTCTTCATTCACCTGTCGTTGCACACCTGTGCAATCATACCTGGTGCCACCTGCACCCTCCTTTCTTCCTGGACCATTTGGTCAACACAACACGCAATCACCACTACTCCCTCATACACTGCTCCACACACCTGTTCAGTTGCACACCTGTGCAATCACACCTGTTCCATTCTCACCCGTTCAATCCTCACACACACGGCATCATCTCAGCTAACTTCTCCCCTCTGAAACTTGCGCTTCCCAGTCGTCCCTTTAAACTATTGCGCTCCCACGTCATTATAATCCACACTAATCTACCTGCGTCCCCACTACAGGTATCAGTCACTAACTAAACTTAACGTTACCTAATGTCAATCTCTTCTAGATCCCTATCATTATCCAACCCCTCCCTGGCTCGGTTGTCATAGCCACCCCATAAACTATTGCGCATTTGCCCCCACCTGTGAGGGATGGTGGATTTGCCATCCCACCACATCGGGGGTCTCTCACTACCAATTTCGCTCGTCCAAATCCAACAATTCAAAAATTTTCCATTTACTGCCAATTCTATTCACTTTTCTAAATTTCGTTTTAAATCACTATCACTATCACCATCACCCGTCTACTTATTACATCCTCTCGGTGCGCCAATTCACATCTACAGCCCGGCTTCGTACAGCCGAGCACTGAACGCGGATTCTTTTGTGCTGGCGGCTGGATGCGTCCCGCATTCGGGGCCGGGGCGGGGGCTTACCCGTGCCGAGATCCCACGCATCACCTCGGCGTGGAGCCATCCAATGTCCCGATCTCGACCTGCCGGCACGTCTCAACAAAACGTGGTCGCCATAGCGACCCTTCCTATCCAGCCGCCCGCTCCGCCTAGTGGAGCCCGGCCGCGGCCGTTCAAAGCGAGGCCCAGCGTGGATCGCGCACGGCGGTCCTTTCGAAACCGCCGTGGTTCGGATCCCCGCTGGTCCTCGCGGCACGCGAAGCCCGGCACGCACCGAGGGCCCGATCCGGCTAAAAGTCGACCTAACCTTTAACCCGGTTACCGTCGACGCTTCACCTGCAGGCTTACATGCATACGCTACCTCTTTCTTGCTCATACATGCAGCCGTTCCCATTCTCCTCGTACCTTTTCTTTCACACCTCGGTACACTCACTCCGCTCACCGACTTGGTCACACACCTGACCACCGAACACTTTGGCACACATTCGTTGCTCGCACACCTCACCAATACACCGCTTCGCGCCCCCTCCTCGGTCACCTCCTCTGTGACAATCACAGGTGTGCCCTCATTCGCACACCCAACCACGTGCCTCACCACCAACTCCAGCGTGCATTCCCACTCACGCTCTACCATTCCAGGTGTGCATCCTTCCATCCCAGGTGTACATCCTCGCTCCCCTGTCACAACCAACTCACTCTCCTTGTCACTCTCAATACTCTCACCTCCATTCTTGACAGCGCACTCCCCCTTACTTTCGACGGCACACTCTTTCCTCATGCACCCGTCCGTTATACACCTTTCTCGCGCACACCCTCCCGTTACATCCTCTGTAACACTCACCACAGGCGTACACTTCCTCGTTACATCCTCTGTAACACTCACCACAGGTGTACACTCTCTCATTACTTCCTCCGTAACACTCACTACAGGTGTACACTCTCTTGTTACTTCCTCCGTAACACTCACCACAGGTGTACACTCTCTCGTTACTTCCTCCGTAACACTCACCACAGACGTACACTTTCTCGTTACATCCTCTGTAACACTCACCACAGGTGTACACTCTCTCGTTACATCCTCTGTAACACTCACCACAGGTGTACACTCTCTCGTTACTTCCTCCGTAACACTCACCACACCGCGCTTCCATGTACCCCCTCGCACACGCGCTCCGACCGGCTCACTCCTGACGGCACACTCACTCCTCGGCGTGCACTTTTTCCTCACACACCCCATGGTCGGACATTCTTGCACACCTCCTTTTTCGCACACCAGACCTGTCGCACACCTCACCAACGGCCTTTCACGAACACCCGGATCCAAACCAATCCCCAAGCCGACTGAATCTCCCCTCACATCATGTACATTGCCACTCACCTCCGTACCTCGTCGCACCTTCTCTGCCACCTGCAAACTTTTTATTTGGTTAGTGAGCACCGCATCATGATTTGCACACAGACCTTGTACATATTCCATGACTTCCTCCTTTATCTCCCTCTTAGTTTCCCTCCGTCTCTTCTTAATTTCACTCACCCCCTCTTCCACCTCCTCTAATTTTTCCTTTACCTCTTTCAGCTCCCGGTGCGCCCCCTCGATTTCTTCCTCCATTGCTACTTTAACCGTTTCTATGTGCGTCCTTACCTCCCGGTCCTTCGTCTCCATTACTTCTGTCACCTCTTCCAACTTCTTCGTCAACCCCTCATGTACCATTTGACATTCCTTTTGTGTCGCTATTAATTCATTTTTTATGTCTTTTTGTGTCGCTTTTAAACCCCCGATGATTGCAGTGTTCTTTTCCACTTGGTCCGCTAGTTCCCTTTGTCCGACTGTCAGCTGTTCTACTCCCTTCGTCAGACTCTCTATTCCCCCCTGTAACCTAACCGTATTATTTCTCACCTCTTTCTCTATACGCTTTTCGCCTCGCTTTACCTCCTCGCGCAGCCCCGAGACCTCCTCACTCACCCCTCGTCGTATTTCCTCCATCTGGTTCCCCATCTGTTCGATTTCCCGGGCGGATTGTTCCCCTATTTCCCGCAATTTGTCCTCCATCCTATTTTCTAACCCCATTAACCCATTTTTCACCCCCTCTAACTGATTCTCCTGGGCAGCCATTCTGTTTTCCACCCCCGTTAACCCATGTTTCACCCCTTCTATCCCATTGTCTAACCCCTCAAATTTCTTGTCTAATCCCTCAAATTTCTTGTCTAATCCCTCAAATTTCTTGTCTAATCCCTCAAATTTCTTTTCTAATCCCTCACCGGTACCCCTCGCTTCGTCCCTCATTACCCCCATTTGGCCCTCCAATCGCTCACCCTGAGCATCCATCCGGTTCCCCATTACCCCCATTTGGTTTCCCATTACCCCCATTTGCTCACTCTGAGCATCCATCCGGCCCTCCAATCGCTCACTATTCTGGGCCATAAGGGCCTTCATTTGTATAAAAAAAAGGTTCAAATCCATTGGCATCTCCGGTTCGACTACCGCGACCATGGGCGTGGCTAAATGTGGCGCCGCTGTAATCACGTGCGCTAGAGCGCCATTTTGTGCACCTGAAATTCCCGCAACCACATTGCCATTTTCCTCCTCCCTTTCTTCCACATACATTTCCCCTGGTTCCTGGGTTACCCCTAACCCGTCTATCTCCCCCACCGACATCCGATCGCCTTGATTGTCCATGGCGCGATCTAAAAATTCGGGTTTTATAAAACAACACAATTTCGTCCGCTTTATAATTTTGAGCGCGTGCAGCGCGCTCCGGGTCGATCTCACTCCCCGACACCAATTGTTACGGTAATAACACAATTGGTGTTCCAAAATTTGGGCCTAACAAATTTAGTCCCAGGTCCGAATCCCATCTCCTGACTACCAATTGTTACGGACACGGTCTTTGGATGTTATTTTACCGAGCGGTGGTGTATTTAACCGCGTCCGAACAGTTACTCCCCGATTAGAACCCGATTCCACCCGAACGTTGACTAATCGCGCTACAGATATTCAATTGGGAAACCTCTAAAGCGACCGAAAGAGAAGAAGAGAGAAGAAAGACAGAGTTTGGAGGAAGAACAGATTTATTATACACACACAAGCAATATTTTAGAGCGACCAATATTATTTACAGCAATAGATGGAAAAGAGCAGTCACACAGTGCATTGTTAACTTATTCTATTTCATTTACTTAATCCCCAAGACAAACGAGTAGGACAGGACGTTCACACTCACACGGTGGATATTGCAGGCAGGTAATGGCTCGAGGTTGATTGCTTGAGAGGAAAGGCAAGGTCGGAGGCAACAGCTTTCAACCCCTCGCGGTTTTGGCGGGAAAACCTCCGTCGCGTATCCGCGGCCGTCACGCGCTGGCTCGGCACACCTGCTCCTCTTCCTGGGGTGGAGCCGTCTCCCTCCGTTCAGCGCGTCTCTCCAACGACAGGGGATATTGCAGGCAGGTAGGTAGGTAGGGCTTGCGGTGGATTGCGCTCCTCTTCCAGGTCATCCCCCAGCGTATCTCTCAAGGCCTCTCTGTAAAGCAGTTCCTTACATTCGCTTTTATCACCTCCGGCGGAATTAAGCCGCCGGCTCCGAGGGCACGCCTACCGGGTCACTCACCGCGGTGTTGATTGGCTGTTAGGGCCGGTTCACTCCTGCCCTCTTCTGACGAGGTGGAGACACGCCTTTCTTCTCCAACCTTACCTCGTGGCCAATGGTGGTTGAAGAGAAAAACCGACCAAAATGCGGAAGGCAAATGGAAGGGAGGTTTTGGGGAAATTGGAAGGGCCTACGCTTATTTTGTTTGATACAATGCAAAGTCAATCTAGTGGAAAACACATACTTAGCCTACATGGAATAAGGAAATACACTATTTAAAAGATATATCGTGACCTGCGTGTATGTTCTATGAAATTAATTAGGAGGACGGCTGCGACCATTATTTACATTACCAGGATGTTACCATACCAAAACCATACTCTTCACATCCGTTACCCTTCCTCCAAAATTGTTACACTCCTCAAAACCCGTTACACTTCTCAAAACCCGTTACACTTCTCAAAACCCGTTACACTTCTCAAAATCGTTACAATATATATATATATACCACCTTTAGAGGCCATTTTTCCCTGCAAGCAGGGGTTGGCCTTTTTCGGGAACCGTGGTTGTTGTTGTTTTTCGGTCCCCTTTTTGAAGCAATGTTTTATGGCCGGATGCCCTTCCTGACGCCAACCCTTTTTGCCGCCTTTAACGACAAGCAGGGAATTACCAGTGAACTGGTACTCAATTTGCCGACCTCGGAAGGATGACAGGCTGAGTCAACCCCCCTGGCGTTAATTCAGCGATTGGACCGGGATTCGAACCCAGGATCCTAGGATCCTAAGCCGGCACCCTAGC
>NC_136272.1:42530312-42822812 GCF_964187855.1 Myxine glutinosa | reverse complement strand
TTTCCCACTTTTACCTTAAAATAATCAACTAGATTGAACAACGCATCTCCAAACTATGACCATACACCGTCCAATGAAATCTTCTTTTGTTAGAGCAGTAGAAGCTCTTAAAATGTGTTTTATATGGTACTGTGAGATAAAATTTTGTAAGCATTATGAGAATCTCCACGAACATTGATAAAATATGTGTAGGAAATAAAAAGTACAATGTGTGACGTATGTGAGAAAACGTAAAAAGGGAGGAAGGCACAACTGAACTTACGAATATACACCTCAAGCACGTCCTTTTCCCTGATCCTCGATTTAATGCGTTTTTACAAAAAAACAAAGGTTTTCAGATTCTCACATTTTATAGAAGATTGTTTCTGTGGAAACATCTCAGCGGACCAAATGTAACAGCATTACTTTTGAATTTTATTAGAACTGTACAATCAAGTTTATATTTCAGATATTTGCCTTTGATCAAGACAGGAAGTGATAATCATCTATTAAAAATTATATGCATGGCCATTTGATTTGAACAGAGCTCCTGAGAAATAATGACGTCGAGAATGGTCGAGTGTAAGTATAAATATCCAGGAAGACTCCACACGAGTTTTAAGAATTGATGGACAATTATATACAAGAAGATTTTGTCGCAGGAATCCTGCATTTGCCCCCCATCAGTATTCGTTTATCGAGACTTAATTTATGTCGCCTTTGTATGTCGGAAAGTCTCGGACATCTTTTTTTCCACGTTAAATTGGTGACTGACGTGATCCAAATGGATGGAATGAGTAACAAGCGAGAACGACCAAGCAGCCGTGCATTTCGGTGGCAGCGGTTTCGATAAAGCTGCCGCCATTTTGGCCAAATGATCTTCATGGGGTCTTAAGAGTCTTCGGGGTCTTGGAAGTCTTTAGGGTATTGGAAGTCTTAAGCCTAAGGATCTTAGAAATCTTAGGGATCTTAAAGGGTCTTGGAAATCTAGGTGGTTCTTCGGGGGTCTTTGGGGTCTTCAGTGTATTGGGGTCTTGAGGGGCAGTCTTAAGCTTATTGGGGGGTCTCGAAGGGTCTTAGGGGTCTCGAGGGGTCTTAAAGGGTCTTGGAAGTCTTGTGGTTTTTAGGGGGTCTTTGGGGTCTTCAGTATATTGGTGTCTTGGGGGTCTTAAAGGGTCTTGGGAGTCTTAGGGATCTTGGTGGTCTTAAGGGTTTTGGGGGTCATAAGGGTATTTGGGGTCTTAAGGGTCCTATGAGTCTTAGGGGTTTTAAATGGTATCGGGGGTCTTAAGGGTCTTGGGGATTTTGGGGGTCTTAAGTGTCTGATGGATCTTGGGGGTCTTGAGGCTCTTCGGGGGTTTTGAGGGTATTCGGAGTCTTAAGAGTTTTGGGGACTTGAGAGTTCGAAGGGCCTTAAAGGTCTTGGGGATCTTAAAAGGTCTTAGGTGGTTTTCAGGATATTGGGGTATTGGCGAGGGTCTTAAAAGGTATTGAGGGTCTAGGGGGAATTAAATGGTCTTGGTGGGGGTGGATCTTGAGGATTTTATGGGGTCTTTAAGACCATGAACACCGTTATGGGTATTGGTGTCTTGCGGGTCTTAAATGGTATTGGAGGGTATTTAGGATCTTAGGGGCTTTAACGGTCTTCGGAATCTTAAAGGGTGTTAAGGCATATAAGGCATATAAGTCTTGGCATATTTGGGATCTTAAGGGTGTTGGAGGCCTTATGCGTTTTCCGGGACTTATGGGTATTATGGTCTTAAGGGGTCTTGGGGGTGTCAAAGGGTCCACACGTTACAGAGCGGTCTGGAACTCGTACGGACGCACGCACGCACGCACGGCTCCTTTTATATACTGATCGATACATTCATTCATAACGCTCTGGAGTGAGAGAGCACAGTAGTTTGTTCATTATTACAGTACAGTACTGCTTGTTCATTATTACAGTACAGTAGTTTGTTCATTATTACAGTACAGTACTGCTTGTTCATTATTACAGTACAGTAGTTTGTTCATTATTACAGTACAGTACTGCTTGTTCATTATTACAGTACAGTAGTTTGTTCATTATTACAGTACAGTACTGCTTGTTCATTATTACAGTACAGTAGTTTGTTCATTATTACAGTACAGTACTGCTTGTTCATTATTACAGTACAGTAGTTTGTTCATTATTACAGTACAGTACTGCTTGTTCATTATTACAGTACTGTTTGTTCATTATTACAGTACAGTACTGCTTGTTCATTATTACAGTACTGTTTGTTCATTATTACAGTACAGTACTGCTTGTTCATTATTACAGTGCTGTTTGTTCATTATTACAGTACAGTACTGCTTGTTCATTATTACAGTGCAGTACTGCTTGTTCATTATTACAGTACTGTTTGTTCATTATTACAGTACAGTAGTTTGTTCATTATTACAGTACAGTACTGCTTGTTCATTATGACAGTACTGCTTGTTCATTATTACAGTACTGCTTGTTCATTATTACAATGTAGCGGTTACCGCTGGATGCACACAATCGCCTTGCACCGGCCAGAACACGGCCAGACGCGCCTCTCCCGGGCATGCCCGGACTCACTGTTCCCGGGCACGCCCGAACCTCCCGGGCACGCCCGAACCTCCCGGGCACGCCCGGTCTCGTCTTTCCCGGGCATGCCCGCTCTCGCCTTTCCAGGGCTCGCCCAGAGCATCCGGGCATGCCCGCTATCGCCTTTCCAGGGCTCGCCCAGAGCGTCCGGGCATGCCCGCTCTCGCCTTTCCAGTGCTCGTCCAGAGCGCCCGGGCACGCCCAGCCTCGACTTGCCAGGCCGCAGCCAAACACGCCCGGGCAGGTCCAGACTCGCCTTTCCAAGGCTCGCCCTTGACACCCGGGCATGCCCGGTATAGCTTTTGCCGGGCAAACTTCCCGACATAAATGTGTATATATATTGCTGCCCGATAAACGGGCTTGTCAGAATACCTGAGCTGTTTTGTTTCAATAAAGCAACTCGGACGAATTCCGTCTTTGGTCGCGTCAATTCTTTCGACTCGCGTTGGAGCGCAGTTCCTTCATTGGTGACCTACCGACATGGATACGGCAGTGACGCTTAAACTGCCTACCTTCTGGGAGGCTCACGCGGCTGTTTGGTTCGCTCAGGCGGACTCTCAGTTCGCCCTGCGAGGCATCACCGCGGACGACACCCGCTTCCACCATGTTGTGGCGGCGCTCGGTTCCGCCACCGCGGCCCGCGCCTTGAGCCTCCTCGAGCACCCGCCGGCTGCTGACAAATACGACGCGCTGAAGACACTCCTCCTCGACGCTTTTGCCCTCTCACCGGCAGCACGTGCACGGCGCCTGCTCGCTCTGCCCGAGCTCGGCGACACGCGCCCGTCAGAGCGCATGGACTATATGCTCTCGTTGCTCGGTGAGCACTCTCCGGATTTTCTGTTCCGCGAGCTGTTCCTTTGCCAGCTGCCTCACCCGGTACGCCTCGCCCTGGCTGGCACGTTGATCACGGATTCCCGCGCCCTCGCCAGGGAAGCCGATAAGATCTCCTGCGGTTACCTGGAGCCCGCCGCCGTCCGAGGCGACGCCCACGACGCCTGAGCGCCCTGCGCGGTTGGAGGCCGAACTGCCGGTGCAACTGGCGGCCGCCACGCCGCTCCGCCCGCTTCCGACACGACGGCCGGGGCCTCCACCTGACCGGGCGTGGTGTTATTACCACGCCAGGTTCGGACACAAGGCTCGGACGTGCCGGCCCCCGTGCACTTTCGGCAGGTCGGGAAACGGCCGGGCCGGCGTTCATTCCCAGCCATGAGCGCCGGCCACTCGGGCAACTTGCTGTTTATTCGGGACAAAGCGTCTGGGCGGCGTTTCCTGTGTGACACCGGCGCCCAACTGAGCGTCATACCCGCCTCCGAGCAGGACAGGCGGGACGCCGTTTGCGGCCCCTCTTTGGTCGCTGCTAATGGCTCGGCCATACGCACTTTCGGCCCACGCGTCGTCACCCTCTGCTTCGGCAGCCAGCGTTTTCAATGGGCTTTTGTGACCGCCTGCGTCCCCATGGCTTTGTTGGGCGCCGACTTCCTCTGCGCGCACGGGCTGCTGGTCGACGTCAAACGTCGTCGCCTTGTCAATGCCGAGACCTTCAGCTCCCTGGCGTGCACGATGAGCAGCTCCGCGCCGACCGAACTGGCGTGCGCCCTCCCGGCAGCGAACGAGTTCGCTCGCCTGCTCGCGGAATTCCCGGCCCTCACGCGGCCGACGTTTTCGGCCGTCGCGGTGCGGCACGGGATCGAGCACCACATACCCACTACGGGCCCGCCGGTCTACGCCAGGGCCCGCCGCCTCGACCCGGCCAAGCTCGCCGTGGCGAAGGCCGAGTTCGACGCGTTGGAGCACCTCAGCATCGTGCGGCGCTCCGATAGCGCGTGGGCCTCGCCACTGCACATCGTGCCAAAGCCGGGGGGTGGATGGCGCCCGTGTGGCGACTACCGCCGTCTCAACGACGCTACCACCCCCGACAGGTACCCGATCCCGCATATTCAGGACTTTTCCGCCCGTTTTGCGGGACAGGTCATCTTTTCGAAAATTGACCTGATACGGGGCTACCACCAGGTACCTGTCCGGGCGGCCGACGTCCCGAAGACGGCCGTCATCACGCCGTTCGGCCTGTTCGAATTTTTGCGGATGCCGTTTGGCCTCAAGAACGCGGCCCAGGCGTTCCAGCGCTTGATGGACGGCGTGCTGCGCGACCTGCCGTTTCTTTTCGTCTATCTGGACGATATCCTCATCGCCAGCACGTCCCGCGCCGAGCACCTCCTCCACCTCCGAACACTGTTCGGTCGCCTCAGCGAGCATGGCTTAATTGTCAACCCGGTCAAATGCCACTTCGGCGCGACGACCGTTGACTTTTTGGGCCACCGCATCACCAAGACCGGGGCCATGCCGCTGCCGACCAAGGTCGAGGCCATCACCACGTTCCCGCGTCCCCGTTCCATCAAGGCCCTCCAAGAGTTCCTCGGCATGGTGAATTTTTATCACCGATTCGTGCCCCGCGCTGCTCAGCTCATGCGGCCCCTTTACGAGGCCCTCCGGGGCAAGCCGGCCAAGCATGACATTGTTTGGTCCGCGGCCATGGACGCGGCCTTCGCCAGCGCCAAACGGGCCCTCGCCGACGCAACGCTGCTGGCTCACCCGGTGCTCAACGCGCCCATTGCCCTCACTACGGACGCCTCCAACTACGCGGTGGGCGCCGTCCATGAGCAATGGGTGGACGGGGTTTGGCAGCCACTCGCTTTTTTCAGCCGGCAACTCCGGCCGAACGAGTTAAACTACAGCACGTTCGACCGCGAGCTGCTCGGGCTATTCCTGGCCGTTCGCCATTTCCGACACCTCCTGGAGGGCCGCCCGTTCACGGCTTTCGTCGACCACAAGCCGTTGGTCTACGCAATGGCTAAGGTCACAGAGCCGTGGTCGGCCCGCCAGCAGCGCCACCTCTCCGCCGTGTCGGAGTTCACCACGGACATCCGGCACGTCGCCGGCAAAGACAACGCCGTGGCCGACTGTCTTTCTCGGGCCAGCGCGAACGCGGTCCACTTCGGCGTGGACTTCGCGCTCATGGCGGCCGACCAGACCACCGACGCCTCGGTGCAGGCACTCCGTGCAGCGGACACGGGCCTCCGCCTGGCCGACATTCCCTTCGCGGGCACTGTCCTGCTCTGCGACGTCTCCCAGGGCCAGCCTCGCCCCATCGTGCCCGTTTCCTGGCAGCGCCGCATCTTCGCCTCCATCCACGGCCTTTCTCACCCGGGCCGGAAAGCTTCTCAGAAGCTGGTGTCGGCGCGTTTCGTCTGGCACGGCCTTCGACGAAACATCCGCGACTGGGCCAACGCCTGCACGGCCTGCCAGCGGGTCAAGGTCCACCGCCACACCCAGGCCCCGCTGGCACCTTTCGCCGTGCCTGAACGGCGTTTCGACCACGTCCACGTGGACCTAGTGGGTCCCCTGCCCCCCTCGCGGGGGTTCACCCACCTGCTCACCATGGTGGACAGGACCACCAGGTGGCCGGAGGCTGTGCCCCTCGCCTCCACCACCACCGCCGACGTGGCGCAGGCGTTCATCGCCACCTGGGTCGCGCGCTTCGGCGCACCAGCGGACATCTCGTCCGACCGCGGCCCACAGTTCACGTCTGAGCTTTGGGGCGCGGTCGCCCGTTCGTTGGGGGTCACGCTGCACCGCACCACGGCCTACCACCCCCAAGCCAACGGGTTGTGCGAGCGGTTTCACCGCTCCATGAAGGCCGCACTCATGGCCGGCCTTCAGGACGACAGTTGGGCCGACCGGCTGCCGTGGGTCCTTTTGGGCCTTCGCACGGCCCCCAAGGAAGACCTCCAGGCGTCCGCCGCCGAGCTCGTCTACGGCCAGCCGCTCCGCGTCCCGGGCGAATTCGTGCCCGACGCTACCAGTCCCTGGTCCGCCGCTCGCCAGCGCTCGGACCTCCAGGAGGCCGCCCGACGATTTGCCCCCGTGCCGACGTCCCGCCACGGTGGCCCCCAGTCCTACGTCCCCCCCGGCGCTTCGCACAGCGGAGTACGTCTTTGTGCGTCATGACGCGCACCGGGGGCCACTCCGGCCGCCGTACGACGGGCCCTTCCGGGTTCTGCGACGGGGCGACAAGTCTTTCATCGTCGACTTCGGCGGCCGGCCGGACCGGATTTCTGTGGACCGCCTCAAACCGGCGCACATGGACGTCGACCGACCACCACGGTTGGCCCTTCCTCCGCGGCGAGGCCGCCCCCCGTCCACAGTTCCCCCCGCTCGACCACCCACCACCACGTCGGACCCCTCCCCACGACCCTCCAGGGGTCGCTTCGGCCGGGTCATCCGGACCCCCCTTAAATTGACCCTGCCGGTGCAGGTCGATTCTGGAGGGGCGTGTGTAGCGGTTACCGCTGGATGCACACAATCGCCTTGCACCGGCCAGAACACGGCCAGACGCGCCTCTCCCGGGCATGCCCGGACTCACTGTTCCCGGGCACGCCCGAACCTCCCGGGCACGCCCGGTCTCGTCTTTCCCGGGCTCGCCCAGAGCGTCCGGGCATGTCCGCTATCGCCTTTCCAGGGCTCGCCCAGAGCGTCCGGGCATGCCCGCTATCGCCTTTCCAGGGCTCGCCCAGAGCGTCCGGGCATGCTCAATATCGCCTTTCCAGGGCTCGCCCAGAGCGCCCGGGCACGCCCAGCCTCGACTTGCCAGGCCGCAGCCAAACACGCCCGGGCAGGTCCAGACTCGCCTTTCCAAGGCTCGCCCTTGACACCCGGGCATGCCCGGTATAGCTTTTGCCGGGCAAACTTCCCGACATAAATGTGTATATACAGTATATTGCTGCCCGATAAACGGGCTTGTCAGAATACCTGAGCTGTTTTGTTTCAATAAAGCAACTCGGACGAATTCCGTCTTTGGTCGCGTCAATTCTTTCGACTCGCGTTGGAGCGCAGTTCCTTCAGTACAGTATTTTGTTCATTATTACAGTACAGTAGTTTGTTCATTATTACAGTACAGTCGTTTGTTCGTTATTACGGTACAGTATTTCTTGTTCATTATTACAGTACTGTTTGTTCATTATTACAGTACAGTATTTTGTTCATTATTACAGTACAGTAGTTTGTTCATTATTACAGTACAGTAGTTTGTTTGTTATTACAGTACAGTACTGCTTGTTCATTATTACAACACTGTTTGTTCATTATTACAGTACAGTATTTCTTGTTCATTATTACAGTACTGTTTGTTCATTATTAAAGTACAGTAGTTTGTTCATTATTGCAGTACAGTAGTTTGTTCATCATTACAGTACAGTACAGCTTGTTCATTATTACAGTACTGTTTGTTCATTTTTACAGTACAGTACAGCTTGTTCATTATTACAGTACAGTACAGTCTGTGCTGTATATATATTAAATCTCCACAGATGTTGTGGCTGGGCGTGGCGTTTCGCGCAGGTGAGGCGGAGAAAAGTCAAGAGGGCGTGGCGTGTGCGCTTGAAGTTGGACCATCGGGGGAAGGAGAACACGATAGAGGGTTTGCTGATTGGTGGAAGCAGTTACGTGGCCGGCAGGAGACGTGTCGGATAGTTCCGTAAGGGGTCGGAGGACGTTACCCAGATATTTGTGCGTTCATTCCCGCCGGTTGTGTCACACTCGTGTGGTATGTTTGATATTCAGTATTTTGTGCTTTTTAAAAGGAATCTGAAAAAAATTTGTTATATTGAAAAACTCCACCTTTATGACAAACCAAATGAAAAAGAGGGTTAAATTGATTGAACTATTGACAGGTATCGTATTCAGGACACTCAATCTAATCTTAGGTATACTGTACTTGTTAAAAGGCACAAGATGAACCAATTTCTTCAGCCTGGCCTTTACGCAGCGGAAGACGCGTGTGTGTGTGTGTGCGCGTGCATTGCGTATGTATGTATGTGTATGTATATATGTGTGTGTGTGCATTGCGTATGTGTGTGTGCATTGCGCGCGTGTGTGTGTGCATTGCGCGCGTGTGTGTGTGCATTGCGTATGTGTGTGTGTGCATTGCGTATGTGTGTGTGTGCATTGCGTATGTGTGTGCGCATTGCGTATGTGTGTGCATTGTGTGTGTGTGTGTGTGTGTGTGTGTGTGTGTGTGTGTGTGTGTGTGTGTGTGTGTGTGTGTGTGTGTGTGTGTGTGTGTGTGTGTGATTGTTATTGAAGGAACTGCGCTCCAACGCGAGTCGAAAGAATTGACGCGACCAAAGACGGAATTCGTCCGAGTTGCTTTATCTATCTATAATTCCAGTAATCTCTGTCTGTACGTTTGTACGTTTGTACGTCTGTTTGTCTGTGACCGCTGTTTCTCGACAACCACGGGTCCGATATACTTGAAACTTGCCAGGTATATTGCTGGGGACCCGAGGATGTGCCTTTTCAAGGTTTCATATTAATCAGACAATTACTTACCGAGCTATGTCCAAAAAACGATTCAACCAATCAGAGAGCAGCGAACGATCGCGTGTGCCGAACGTGGCGGGCACACTCTGCCTCGGATGGCACATTTGAGAGCGTATTCATTTATTTCACGTTTGCAAACTATGTTGGCGTTAAACTATGTTTTACAACTAATAAAAACGAATTTGCGATTCATTCGCTTTCCTGCGCGTTTGTGCACGCGATGGCGATTTCTTTACCAAACTCCGGAAGCCGTTCGCTTTGGACCAAACCATTGCATGTAAATAGAGGGGGGGGGATTGTCACCACTCGCAAGCCGTTCGCTTTGGACCAAACCATTTCATGTAAATAGAGGGGGGGGATATAATTTTAGATATAGATATAGTACGGGCATGCCCTAGTTGAAACAAAACAGCTCAGGTATTCTGACAAGCCCGTTTATCGGGCAGCAATATATATACACATTTATGTCGGGAAGTTTGCCCGGCAAAAGCTATACCGGGCATGCCCGGGTGTCAAGGGCAAGCCTTGGAAAGGCGAGTCTGGACCTGCCCGGGCGTGTTTGGCTGCGGCCTGGCAAGTCGAGGCTGGGCGTGCCCTGGAAAGGCGAGAGCGGGCGTGCCCGGGAGAGGCGCGTCTGGCCGTGTTCTGGCCGGTGCAAGGCGATTGTGTGCATCCAGCGGTAACCGCTACATTATCTCCATAATTTGGGATTCAAAAGGTGGAATGGAGTCCTTCCAGGTCTCAAAGTATTCTCAAAGTTTTGTACCTGAGGAATATTTTCAGGATTGTCACTGAGCCGGTCAGCTTCTAACTGTAGTTAGTTTGTAGTAATATTCCCAAGAATGATTTTAAGATCTTCATGGGGTTTTTCTTCATTATTCCTGTTGCTCTGGTTATCATTGGTGCTTTCGGCATTCTTCACCTCCCAAGATATTGTTACATTTATGGTGGGTAGGCAATGCAATACCTTAGTACAGGTAGAATTGTATAGGATAGTGTGCTCCGAATGTCGCGATGAAGAAGAAGAACCCCTTGTACATAAGTTGAGAATCCGCTAGACCGGATGTCACCTAAGTGTATCTTTGTCCCCATGACGAGGGGTGGGTTATGTTAATTAGTTAGGGATTAATGGTAAATCCCCGGTATGTAAATCGCCTCTGTACTTTTCCCTTTGTTCGTTATAACAATGCACTACACACACAAAGCCAAGCCAAGCAATCGGCGTGCATTACAACACTAAATAAAATACCCAGAACCAAGACATTGAACAATACCGCTGGTGCTGCCAGCCGCCACATCGCAACATCAAGCAGGCAGGTCCATGGGGCCACGCCCTGAAGAGCAGTGATTGGTCCGGTACGATAGAGCGATGAGATGGGACTCGCTGATAGGAGCATGGCATGACGTCGTCGGATGACGTAAGAGCCCTGGGTACAAAAGACTTTGGTCCTGACATTTTCCCTCTCTCTAGGCTGGCCTCCATTATGAGCAGTTGTGTATCCCTCTCGCTTCCTGGTGTTCGTGGAAGGTGGATGCAGTCGCACATTTTGTCGCCGTGGTCCCTGGCTTTCATCGGTTCGAGCAACCGCATTGTCCTTTCCTCGTCGGTGCTGGCTGTGCGTCATCTGGGTGTGCTGAGAGACATCGGTGATATGTGAAGGGGACGACGAGGACGAGCGCGGCTGGATCATTCTGATCGGAGGTGGCTCGCGCTTTCTATTTCTACCTTTCCAGAACCTACACTTGTCCAATTGACTCAGTCTCACCATTTTCTTTAAGCCATTGGTGTAGTGTCCTTGTTCTTGGGCATATGTAGTGACTCGTTCTCCATCCCACTTGAGCTGACCATATTCTTATTATTATTATTATTATTCTTATTATTATTATTATTCTTACTAGGGCATTGCCCGTACGTGGGTGCCCGTTCCTTGCCAAAAAAAAAAAAAACGCTACCCGTACGCTCTACCCCGCCCGTACGCCCGTAAACAAAAAAAACAACGCTCTTCGCTTCCGCCCTTCGCTCTGACTGAATTGGGAGAAATAATGCGCATAAGAAATCGAATTACGTACCGTAATGGCGGTCAGCTCGTAACGCGCTCAGCTCCGCTCGTCTCACATCGGCCACGCCTACGCAACAAAGCGTTCTGTGATTGGCTGCCGGAAGTGAAGTCTTCACTGTCCGGAAGTTCGCAAATCGCAGTTACGATGAATCGTTTTAATTTAATCGCAGTTTGAATTCGTTTTAAAACATAGTTTAACGGCAACATAGTTTTCCAACGTGAAATAAATGAATACGCTGTCAAATGTGCCGTCCGAGGCAGAGTCTGATCGCCACGTTCGGCACACGTGATAGCTCGCTGCTCTCTGATTGGTTGAAGCGTTTTTTGGACATAGCTCGGTAAGTACTTCTCCGATTAATTTAAAACCTTGAAAAGGCACATCCTCGGGTCCCCAGCAATATACCTGGCAAGTTTCAAGTATATCGGACCCGTGGTTGTCGAGAAACAGCGGTCACAGACAAACACACAGACACACAGACACACAGAGATTACTGGAATTATAGATAGATTATTATTGTAAAAAACGTTTTTTTTTTTTAATTACTATTATTTTTTTATTTTTTTTATTTTTAACCTTCCTGCTCTTTTGTCGTTTTCCCAGTTGTCATTGTATATTTGTTGACATTTCGTTTTATATTTTCCTTTTGTCTTTTTTGCAAGCAAGGCTGTATTCGTTGTTTTGGTTTCTTGTGTGGCATCTACTATTCAAATGTTTCTTTGGAAATTGTGTGCTAGGTGGGTTAGGGATACTTTTCTGGTTTGCTGTTTACGTGTTTCCTTGCAAATTGCATTCGGTAGTGTATTGCACTTTTTATGTATTCGGCCAATCCTACAGTTGTCATTTTGTGCACATGGTTGAGCTCCATCAGGCTACTACCTCCTCGTCTCGCCAGGTACATTTTCGGGATGCATAGATTTTTGTAAACCATTTTGTGGATAGTGAGGAGTTTTTTTGTTTTGATATCTAGCTTGTTTATTTCCTATTGTGGCCAGTTTAATATTCCGCAGCTGTATTGAAATACTGGTACCGTACTGTGAGTTCGTTTATTGCTTTGATTTTGTTCTTTGGAGAAAGGTATGTTTTCAGGATCAGCTTCGTTCTTCGTAGGTATTCTTTGGCGATTGTTTTGCGCATTTATTTGTGACATATTTGGTGGCTCTCTTCTACTCCGAGATGTTTTTATGATGCTTAGTTGTCTACCTCCTGTATTGTTGTATTTGTGTCCATATTTATGTTGTGCTACCTTGTGCACTTCCTTATTTAACACATTAAATTCGTTATTCGTGCTTGTTTTAGTCCTTTATAATGACCCTAGAAACAGTAAGTTTTCTGTTTGGAATGATTTTTCAATCTTGTTTGACAGACAGACAGACAGACAGACAGACACACAGAGCACCTAGGACAGAGATTTGGAGGGTACTAATCGTGGTTTTCTTTCTTGGGATTGACTTAAGCTGGGATCACCCTGTATTTTTGGAGGGCTTGGATGAAGAGGACGGAGGGCAGACCAGGAGGCTACGTTTAAAGGGCCATGGGACCACGAGGCCTAATGGGCCTGATCGTTGCTGGCATTCCTCGTGATTGATCATGTTTGTTTTGCCTTTCGGCATCTTGGAGCTATTCGTCACTGGCTCTTGTTTCACTGCTCACACGTCAGTGAAACGTCACACTGCTCCGTGTTTCCGAAGCAGTCTGCTTTGAGTCTGGCGTCCACCCTGCGCATCAGAGAAAGGGAAGTCTCGCCTACATTATTGTCTTGTGGCATGAGTGTGATCTGTGGTGCCCAGTGGGTTCGGAATTGCTTTATTTCTCAATCATTGTACAGAAGTTTGAATATTCCCATTTACCTCTTTGTGTCCATTTGACTCGCTTGGTTCGGTCCGTTTTTGTTTATAGCGTTTTGCTCACCGTCTTCCCTGTTTACTTTACGAAGTAAATCCTTTAAAAGGTAAGAAAACATGTTAGAGTGCATCTGTTTTCCATGTGCATTTGCCGCCATCGATTTTGGCCCAAGTGAACGATCCTTGGGGAACGGTAAAGTTATTTACAATTAATCGAATGCAGTGAGATAAAATATCATTCGGTCCATCCTCCGAGACGAAAGGTCTTGGCGCTGAAGTTTCTGTCTTAACGGGAGCCTCAGACGTGACAACCAAATGCTTCACCACGCTTTTCGCTTTACGTGTGTGGGGTAATAAATTATCATTTGATTGTTCTTTTGAGAATTAAAACTGCCGCTGGTGTTCCTGTAATTTATGGCCCTCCACATTTTGTCATTTGTTTGTCTGTGCTCTTTTACAGGTGTGGGAATTTGTGGAACCAAAAATGTTTTCTATGCATCTGCTCTCGCTACTCCTCATCGCTCTCAGGCTGAACTCCTGTTTTGCAGGTAAACCGTTTGCCTTCGTCATGCCCTGGGAATGTACTGACTCAGAAATCTATTCAGTTTGATGGAAAACCTTTATGATGTGCTGTTGTTGATCAAAAGTGTTATGGCTTTGACATTCATCCTGCATGTCCAATTTGTCACCGTGATCATGCATTGTGTGTTGTGCACAAGCTCCTCCATGAGCCTTGGATCACTTTGGGATAGTGAAGAAGAAGAAGAAAAATAAAAAGGCATTATTCCCATGTTTTCATTTTTTAATGACTACAATCATTCCCATGTTCTTATGGGGTTGGTTGGGGAAACCTGGGTTGAAGTCTTTCACGATCCGACTGGCCATGCCTGACGTTAGATTAAGGTTCGGTCAGAAATTTGGAATTTGTTCAGGGTGCCAGCCATAGCTTGCCTACTCTTCGCAAATTACACCATGGGATCTTCAACGTCCACCATCGAATCCTTCCAAATGGCATGCCCGTTTAACGCCCATCCGAGGGACGTCCGAGGCACACACATTGATGAATCACTCTGCCAGTGAAACACCGGGATGATAGTGTATAGGTGGGTCTGGATTCAAACCTGGACAGCTTAGAGGTGAGTATGAGTCCTATTAATAGGCCATACAAAGGTTAAATCTGATTTTACTTTTTGCCTGTAATTTTTAATGCATTTATTTTATTCTGTTTTCTTTTTTCTTAAACTCTCCTGTTTTGAGGAGTGTGGTAGACTCTTGCATTGTGATACAGCAACCAAGGATTAAAAAAAAAAAATTGTATACAAGATCGAGACTCGTGTAAGAGCTAACATTAATCACAAAAAAACGTAAACTGACACATAAAACATTTAATAAAGGGAGCGGGAGACAAGATGGGGAGAGAGAGGGAAGCACACGAGTACAACAGGGACATCGGGAGATCTGTGGGAGGGAGAGGGCTTGGGGAAAGGGGGAGGGAGCGGGGAGGGTGGGAGAGGTAAAAACAAATGGACACTGCTAGGACTTCAAGGAAAGACATGTACTACACCATGTACTACACATTTGAAACTCATGTACTACACCAGATTGAGTAATATATGCCAATGTCTTATTTTATTTTTGTACTAGGAAAGATACCTGGTATTGCCTCCTCTTGTCCCTTCCCCCTCTCTCCTCCCACCACTTTCCCCTCCCTCCTCCCACCCAACACTCCCTCTTCCCACCCATTTTTCTGCCTCCTTCCACCTCATCCCCTCCTTCCGGACTCCCACTCCAACCCTTCCCCTCCCTCTCCCACCTCCACCCTTCCCTTCCCTCCTCCCATAAAGGTACCCGGTGTTGCCCGGAATCTAACGTACATCTATTGGACTACCACAATTAGCACATATTTAGAGACAAACATTTTATTCATCAAGTTGCAAAATATTGAACAGAAATATCAACAAAACTGAACATATTATTATTATGATTTTGGGTAGACAATATTGAATGTTTTTCCATCAACGGCCAGAACTTGTATACGGATCAAAATCACTTGTTACCTCCACCACCAAAGGTGGATGAAGGTTATGTTTTCACCCCTGTCTGTTTGTTACTTGGCCAAAAAAAGTTTTTTTGTTTTTTTTAGCAAGTATGTTGATCACTCCAGTTAACTGAATTCAACCACCAACTATTTTTGAGATCAGCATAGGCCAAAGGTCAACCACTTTTTTCGAATTTCTAAAATTCTCAATTCTACAATTGACTTGAAATGTGAATAGTATTTACGTATCGGCTAACTGAATGCAACCACCAACTATTTTTGAGATCACCATAGGCCAAAAGTGCAACATAGGCCAAAAGTCAACAACAATTTCAAATTTCTAAAATCCTCAATGTTCATACGATTCACTTGAAATTTGAATGGGATATACACATCAGTTAACTAAATTCAACCAACAACTATTTTTGAGATCACCAAAGGCCAAAAGGTCAACATAGGCCCAAGGTCAACCGCTTTTTTCAAATTTCTAAAATTGTCAATTTTCATCCGATTAACGTAAAATTTAAAGAGGATTGCATTTCAGGTCACTGAATTCAACCACCAATTATTTGTGAGGTTAAAAGGATGCTCTACTGAGTGCCATTCCACTTTGTTCTGTTTTGCCAAGTGTTGCTCTATGAGTGATTTTTAATCTGTCTGTTTGTCTGGCTGTTTGTTTGTGAACAGAATATCTCAAAAAGTTGTGGAAGGATTCGGACGAAATTTGGCAGATGTCAAAAGTCAAATGTCAAAAGGATGAAATTATTTGATTTTGGTGAAGATCCGGATTCGGATCTGGGTACTAAAATTTTTAAGTGATTCTTCACCATTCGGAGATGGGGCCAAAAACGATACATAGCAGGATATCTCAAAAAGTTATGGATGAATTTGGACAAAACTTCTTGGACAGGTTATGTGTGTGACAAGGAAGAATCGATTCGATTTTGGTGATTATATGAATATGGATTTGGATATGATAATTATTTAATTTTTTAAGTGATTTTTCACCATTGAGTGATATGGCCAACCAGGCGGAGGTATGCTCTCTATTGAGTGCCGTTCTAGTTTTAAAAGTTTTGCAGGTGTATATATGGAGAAGTTAGCTAAGATGGTAACCTTTTTTTCCACAAACTCTTCTTTCACCCTTGAGCGTTACGTCATTAGATGAGCAATAACATTACCTTTAAACCAATGTATAGGTTGCATTTGTACTATTTTCAGGTTTTTAATTAGCAATTAGCCATTTGAGACGTCATGTGACTATTTCACTGATTTACCAATCATTGCAACGTCCAAATGAACTGTTATTTTTCACATCAGATGCCATATTTGATGGTCGGAGCTCACCATCTCACCAATTATATATGTATCCTGGTTGAAATCCGAAAAAAAAATTGGCCTTTTTACAAAGCATTGTATATATGGATCGACCATCGGAGATGGCGACAGGTGGTAGTTCGTGCCTTTGAGTTATTAATCGTGAGAAATGACTGTTCGGTTAGTAAGGTGCATCATTGTAAAAAATGTGATCCGATAAAGTTTCGTCGTGATTAACCTTAGGGGCTCAGAGGAGTAGGGAGAATCGCATGGCTCCAAGATCCTAATTTGAAAACTATAGCACCTACAAAGGTGATGTATACAGCGGTTAGTACAGTCGTGGCCAAAAATATTGGCACCCTTGCACTTTTTTCAAATAACTCACAATTTTCTCGAAAAATAAGTTGAAATTGACACAAAATTATTTGGTTTTCACAATTCTTTATTTCACTGTTAATATTACAGAACCTTTGTTTTTGATTCAGAACTTAATATATCCTTTTAAATTGGACAATAAAAATAAATGGCATTGACAACATTATTGACACCCTAGACTTAATATTTGGTAGCAAAATAACTGCAGTCAAGCGCTTCCTATAGCCATGATTAAGCTTCCTCCGCCTCTCTACTGGCAGTTTGGCCCACTCTTCTGGTGCAAACTGCTCCAGTTCTCCCAGATTTGCAGGGTACCTTCTCCCAACTGCTGTTTTCAGATCTCCCCCCACAGGTGTTCAATGGGATTTAGATCTGGACTCATTGCTGGCCACTTCAGAACAGTCCAGCGTTTTGTCTTGAATCATTACTGGGTGCTTTTTGTAATGTGTTTGGGGTCATTGTCCTGCTGCAAGACTCATGACCTTCGACGGAGACCCAGCTTTCTGACACTGGGTTGAACATTGTGCTCCAAAATGCCTTGGTAATCTCCTGATTTCATGATGCCATGCACGCATTCAAGGCTCCCAGTGCCAGAGGCAGCACAGCAACCCCAAAACATCACTGAACCTCCTCCATGTTTAACTGTGGGGAAGGTGTTCTTTTCTCTGAAGGCTTCATTTTGTTTTTTGTAAACATAGAGATGATGTGCTTTACAAAAAAGCTCTAATTTGGTCTCATCTGTCCACAGGACATTCTCCCAGAAGGATTTCGGCTTGTGCAGGTGTGTTTTGACAAACTCCAGTCGGGCTTTCTTATGTCTTTCTCAGTAGAGGGGTACTCCTGGGTCTCCCACCTCCTGGGTCTAACCCCCCTTTCATTGAGTTGGCGAAGGATGTTGCGAGTTGAAACTGTCGTACCGTGTGTGTGAAGGTCAGCTTGAATCTGTTTGGCAGTTGATTGAGGTGCTTCCTCCACCATTCAAACAATCCTTCGGTGAAATCTTTAATCAAGTTTTCTCTTGCGGCCACGTCCAGGGAGGTTGGCTACAGTACCATGGGCCTTAAACTTCCTGATAACATTGCGTACGGTGGACACAGAAAAATCAAGGTCTCTGGAGATGGAATTGTAGCCTTGAGATTGTCCATGCTTGGCTACAATCTTGTGTCTGACCTCCTCAGACAATTCTCTGGTTTTCTTTCTTTTCTCCATGCTCATTGCGGTACACACAGTGACACAAGACAGCAGAATGACTCCTTTTCTCTATTCAAACTGGTTGAATGAGTGATTTTTATATTGCAGGCACCTGCAACTCACCACAGGTGAGTTCAATTCCAAAGTAAAGGAGAATCACTTGACATCTAATTATTTCGAACAACTTCTAAAAGGTGCCAATAATATTGTCCGGGCCATTTTGTTGTCCATATTTCTGTGTGGAATAAGCTAAGATTTAGTAATTATTTTCAGCTTTTTTTTTTTTGTTCCATTGCAAACCAAAGAAATACAAATGTGGATACCAAAATATATTTTTATTTCAACAATTTTCTGGAGGAAATGGTGCATTATTTGAAAAAAGTGCAAGGGTGCCAATATTTTTGGCGACGACTGTAGCTATGAAGATTAGTCATTCGATGATATGAGTGAGGAGAGTGAAAAAAATAATTTTGAGTGCTTTATCGTACAGAAACCGATGCGGCCTGTTCCAAATCAAGGCGTTGTTGATCAGGCTGAACCAAAATGGCACCTTAAGGACCCTGCAAGGTGACAGCGGACTGACCAAAATGGCGTCCTGCCATCTTGGTAAGGCTTTCCCTTCAATAAGGACTAAAAAATTTCCCCTAGGGTGGGGAAACACAGTAACCTGCAAGTAAGAGGGTTGGGTTTACCTCAGGTTAATCGGGGTAGAAAAGTCCGTGTGTAGCAATGCCGGATGATATAGTGCTGCTCCACTTGCTTGACACTGAAGAACTGTGATTGAACCATCTCCTGAAGACGGGTTCCACCAACGGAATATTTATGATTTTGCTGTACATGATATTTGGACAGGCCAAGGGCTTGTGTCAGCATGAGGTAAAATCTTCCCATTTCTAACAAATCTGATTATTTAATGACCTCCTCCCACCTCTCTCTTTCTTCCCCAGATGATGGAGGGGTTAAAGTTATTGCTCCATCCCAAGTGATCGTTGCCATAAAGAGCAGTGTGAATGTCACACTCTCTACGAGGTAACTTCTGGATGGCGAACATTTTAAAATTGTTTTTGTACCTTTTTATTTGAGCGCTACTCTGTCTTTTCCCAAACAGCGGGCCACTGGCGAAAAAAGCGACAATACTTTTCAACGTCACTTCGTCAACCCACAATGGAACTTTGCTCAGGCTCCCAGACAAGGTGTGTGGGCAGCCAATCATGTGTGCATGTTGATGATGCTATTGGATTAAGTATTTGTGTCGGTGTTTCAGAAATTGGTGATCTCGATGCTCTTTGTTTTAATTGTCATCATCATTGTTTATTTTTCCAAAGTCATGTCACCTTCACTTAAAAGTTCAGATATAGCTTCAGGTATTTTTAGTCTACCACATCCGTTGTGCCCCTGGTTTTATTTATTCTGTCCCATTTGCAGGTGGAAATCCTCCCTGGGCCTGCTCCATCCGTTACTTTCCAGGTTGTGGGTGTGAAAGTGGGGCAACTGCATATGTACCTGGTCAGCAACTCCCAAGAGCTGATCAGGTAAGTTTATGTGCCTTGCTTGACTAGGTACATTTTGTGAAATGCAGGTTTTGATGCATGGAGAGAATCCAAAGTCGCTTCCCTTTCACCAGTACGACTTGTTTAGCACCAAAGCTGCCGTGAGAGGTTTGCTGTGGATAACTTTGTATAATGCATGTACAGTGCCTTCAGAAAGTATTCACACCCCTTGACTTTTTCACATTTTGATGTGTTACATGACTTTTACACATTTTGTTGTGTTACATGACTTTTACACATTTTGTTGTGTTACGGTACATGACTTTTACACATTTTGTTGTGTTACGGTACATGACTTTTACACATTTTGTTGTGTTACGGCACATGACTTTTACACATTTTGTTGTGTTACATGACTTTTACACATTTTGTTGTGTTACATGACTTTTACACATTTTGTTGTGTTACATGACTTACACATTTTGTTGTGTTATGGTACATGACTTTTACACATTTTGTTGTGTTACGGTACATGACTTTTACACAGTTTGTTGTGTTACATGACTTTTACACATTTTGTTGTGTTACATGACTTTTACACATTTTGTTGTGTTACATGACTTTTACACATTTTGTTGTGTTACATGACTTTTACACATTTTGTTGTGTTACATGACTTTTACACATTTTGTTGTGTTACATGACTTTTACACATTTTGTTGTGTTATATGACTTTTACACATTTTGTTGTGTTACATGACTTTTACACATTTTGTTGTGTTACATGACTTTTACACATTTTGTTGTGTTACATGACTTTTACACAGTTTGTTGTGTTACATGACTTTTACACATTTTGTTGTGTTACATGACTTTTACACATTTTGTTGTGTTACATGACTTTTACACATTTTGTTGTGTTACATGACTTTTACACATTTTGTGTTACATGACTTTTACACATTTTGTTGTGTTACATGACTTTTACACATTTTGTTGTGTTACATGACTTTTACACATTTTGTTGTGTTACATGACTTTTACACATTTTGTTGTGTTACATGACTTTTACACATTTTGTTGTGTTACATGACTTTTACACATTTTGTTGTGTTACATGACTTTTACACATTTTGTTGTGTTACGGTACATGACTTTTACACATTTTGTTGTGTTACGGTACATGACTTTTACACATTTTGTTGTGTTACATGACTTTTACACATTTTGTTGTGTTACATGACTTTTACACATTTTGTTGTGTTACATGACTTACACATTTTGTTGTGTTACGGTACATGACTTTTACACATTTTGTTGTGTTACGGTACATGACTTTTACACAGTTTGTTGTGTTACATGACTTTTACACATTTTGTTGTGTTACATGACTTTTACACATTTTGTTGTGTTACATGACTTTTACACATTTTGTTGTGTTACATGACTTTTACACATTTTGTTGTGTTACATGACTTTTACACAGTTTGTTGTGTTACATGACTTTTACACATTTTGTTGTGTTACATGACTTTTACACAGTTTGTTGTGTTACATGACTTTTACACATTTTGTTGTGTTACATGACTTTTACACATTTTGTTGTGTTACATGACTTTTACACATTTTGTTGTGTTACATGACTTTTACACATTTTGTGTTACATGACTTTTACACATTTTGTGTTACATGACTTTTACACATTTTGTTGTGTTACATGACTTTTACACAGTTTGTTGTGTTACATGACTTTTACACATTTTGTTGTGTTACATGACTTTTACACAGTTTGTTGTGTTACATGACTTTTACACATTTTGTTGTGTTACATGACTTTTACACATTTTGTTGTGTTACATGACTTTTACACATTTTGTTGTGTTACATGACTTACACATTTTGTTGTGTTACGGTACATGACTTTTACACATTTTGTTGTGTTACGGTACATGACTTTTACACATTTTGTTGTGTTACATGACTTTTACACATTTTGTTGTGTTACATGACTTTTACACATTTTGTTGTGTTACATGACTTTTACACATTTTGTTGTGTTACATGACTTTTACACATTTTGTTGTGTTACATGACTTTTACACATTTTGTTGTGTTACATGACTTTTACACATTTTGTTGTGTTACATGACTTTTACACATTTTGTTGTGTTACATGACTTTTACACATTTTGTTGTGTTACATGACTTTTACACATTTTGTTGTGTTACATGACTTTTACACATTTTGTTGTGTTACATGACTTTTACACATTTTGTTGTGTTACATGACTTTTACACAGTTTGTTGTGTTACATGACTTTTACACATTTTGTTGTGTTACATGACTTTTACACATTTTGTTGTGTTACATGACTTTTACACATTTTGTTGTGTTACATGACTTTTACACATTTTGTGTTACATGACTTTTACACATTTTGTTGAAATTAAAATGGATTAAATTGAGATTTCTTTGGTACTGATCTACACATAATACCCCATAATGTCAAAGTGGAAATTTTTAAGATAAATTTTTATAAATTAATTAAAATGAATAGCTGAAATGTTTTGAGTCAATAAGTATTCAACCCCTTTGCTATAACTAAAAATTGAGCTCGGGTGCATCCAATTTCCTTTGATCATCCTTGAGATGTCTCTGCAACTTAATTGGAGTATACCTGTCACCAATTCAATTGATTGGACATGATTTAGAAAGAAACACACCTTCCTGTATAGGGTCCCATAGTTGACAGTTCATATCAGAGGAGAAATCCAGAATCATATCCAAATCCAGAAATATCAGAGCAGAAAGCTCTACCATGAAGTGCATGGAACTCTGAAATAGAATTGTGCTGAGGCTTAGATCTGGGGAAGGGTATAAAACAATTTCTAGAGTGTTCAAAGTTCCAAAGAGCACAGTGACATCCATCATTAGGAAATGGAAAGAATATGGGACTACCCAGACTCTTCCTAGAGCTGGCCGTCCGCCCAAACGAAGCAACTGGCAAGAAGGACCTTGAACAGGAAGTTCACCAATAGTCTGATGACCATTTTGACAGAACAACAGAGTTCCTTGGCTGAGATGGGAGAACCTGCCGGAAGGACAAGTCTCTGCAGTACTTCACAAATCTAGGCATTATGGGAGATTGGCCAGATGGAAGCCACTCTTGAGAAAAAGGCATATGACAGCACATCTGGAGTTTGTAAAAATGCATGTGAAAGACTCTGAGAGCACGAGGCAAAATATTTTGTGGTCTGATGACATGAAAATTGCACCCTTTGGCCTGAATGCAAAGCACTATGTCTGGCAGATACCTAGCATAGTTCATCACCCATCTAACACCATCTCTACCGTGAAGCATGTTGGTGGCAGCATCATGCTATGGGGATGCTTTTTAGTGGCAGGGACTGGGAGACATAAGGATAGAGGGAACAATGAATGGAGCTAAATACAGGCAAATCCTTGAGGAGAATCTGCTTTAGAGTGCAAAAGATCTTAGACTGTGGCAAAGATTTACCTTCCAACAGGACAATGACCCCAAGCATACGTCCAAAGCAACACTGGAATTGACTTCAGAAAAAGAACCTGAGAGTCATTGAGTGGCCTAGCCAAAGCCAAGACTTTAATCCCATTGAAATTTTGTGCAAAGACTTGAAGATTGCTGTTCACCAACGCTCCTCATCCAACTTGACAGAGCTTGAGCAAATCTACAAGGAAGAATGGGAGAAACTCCCAAAATCCAGATGTGCAAAGCTGATACAGACATACCCAAGAAGACTCAAAGCTGTAATTACTGCCAAAGGCGCTTCCACGAAGTATTGACTCAGGGGGCTGAATACTTATGTAAATTAATTTTTTTATAAAACATGGTTTTATGTTGTCATTTTGGGGTATTTTGTGTAGATCGGTGACCAAAAAAAAAGTCAAAACCATTTTAAATTTGGGCAGTAACACAACAAAATGTAAAGAAGTCAAGGGGTGTGAATACTTACTGAAGGCACTGTATTCAGACATGCGTTGATAATTTTCAAATTGACTAAAATGGATTGTGTTTTGCTATTTGTTTCCTTAAATGAGGTGGGGGTTTTTAAGGGGAAGCTGCCTCATATGGAGAGTGCAAACTACATAGAGAATTATGTTTGAACATTATTCCGAGTTTACATCGGGGTTCCAAAGCAACAGAGGTTGGGAAGATAGCGTAGGTCCTTTGGAGGTATGTACACTCGTTCCTAAGCTGTCTAGCCTGGGTTTGAATCTCGATCCAGCTATAAATAGTCATCCAGGTGCTCCATCCATTGGAAGGACGTTAAGCCAGATAACTCGTCTGCCAGCATTGGGGTCGCTCCCACTGTGTTTGAAGAGTTGGTGAACTACCACCAGTAGACTGAATAAGTTGCAAATTCCTGCCTGAACCACATTGTCAGGCCTGGCCAGCTGGATTCTGAAAGATTTGAAGCGTAAAACGTTTCCCGGCCGGCCACACAAAAATGGGAATAATTGGAGCCATTAAAAGTAGTATTGGTAGTAGTAATTGTGGTACGTGTTAGCATTAGCATTATTTTAAAGCAGTTTACACTGGTTTGAAACAAAAAGTGTGAATTTCTGAATTCTGTCCGACCCGTCATTACACAGTAGAAATGTTTTTGTAGTTTATGAACACGAGTTTACGGCTTTTTGTAGTTTTCGACTCGTTTCCTGGTGTGAAGTCATGGTGCGAATCCTCAGTGGCTGTTTTCTTGCTTTGCTTCAGTGTCTCGGATGTAGTGATCAGATTCCATGTGATACACAGCAGTGCACTTTACTATGCCAACCAGGCCATTGGCTGGATCTACTTTATAGCTTGGTCCATTTCCTTTTATCCCCAGCTGATTGAGAATTTTTGGCGCAAGAGGTGAGAGCACTTTGAGCAGTCTTTGTCCAGTTATTGTGATTTCACACCATTTCCTCTTGTTAACATGTTTCCTGACTCTTCCCCCTTCATTCTCCCTCTCTTTGTCCTTTGCCAGTGTGGTTGGCCTAAATTTTGATTTCTTGGCGCTAAACCTCACTGGGTTCCTGGCATACAGCTGTTACAATGTCGGCATGTATTGGTTCACCGCTGTTCAGGTACATCACAACTGTCTCCCAACCGTTAACGGATGCTCCTGTGCATCCACGACCACAAAGGTTGTCCGGACAAGCGTGGCTCAAACGCATGCGTTTGCGGTTTAATGTTGCGAACAGGTGGAATACAATAAGCACTTCCCAGATGGAGTGAATCCTGTGAGCGTGAACGACGTCGTGTTCAGCTTGCATGCCCTGGTGCTCACCATTGCCATCATCATTCAGTGCTGCTGTTTTGAGGTGTGTACCACAAGCTGAGCATAACGGACAATATGTCATGGTCGATTACGATCGGTTAGTGGTTTGGCATGAGCTTCTCCTGTTGGTGTATGCGACAGCGGGGACAGCAGCGCACATCTTGGCCGGGTCGCATCATTGTGCTTGCCTTGTGGGCCCTTGTGTTAATTGGCCTGCCCATCACCGTCGTGAACGTCATCACCTGGTTCGACTACTTGACCTTCTTCTCATGGATAAAGCTGGTGGTAACGCTTATCAAGTACATTCCACAGGTGAGAGCTATAGTACGTGGAAGTGTATGACGGGCAACTGGAACTGCAGAAATGGGAGTTGGGCAGTTGCACACTTTGATTGGCAGCACATCACACCACCTAATCTCACTTGTATATTTCTGACAACATTTTACCAGGCGTACATGAACTATCGGCGCCACAGTACCGTGGGCTGGAGTATCGGCAACGTGCTTCTCGACTTTGCTGGGGGATTGTTCAGCTTGCTGCAGATGTTTTTACAGTCATTTAACAATGGTGAGTATCGAAGTATACATCGGCTTGTACTGTTCGATTTGACATTTCGACTCGGGTTCCTATTTTGCCAAATTAGAGATGAGAGAACCCTGATTCAGGAACTTGTTAATAAGATTTTTGTCTGCACACCAATCAGAAACCTGTAGGATGATGAACTAGTCTTGCTGGTGAAGGCCAAGGTCGATCTGCACCGGCGGACAGGTATAATAACAGGTGAAATTGACGAGATGGAGATAGCTTTGCTAACCGCTGCGAGAAGCAAGAAGCAAACATTTTGGGCATTAACCCTTCATCAGAGCAAAAGAGGGCTCTTTTGCTCCAATGAAGCGGAAACACCCGAAACGCCATCCTCTCCTTGCTTCCCATGGTGTTCGATTTCAGGGTTTACTGTATACAATTACGTTGGAATATTGGTCGGTTGCGTTTGTGGTTCTGTCTGTTTGTTTGTCTGTCACCGGCCTACAGGTCACAATTCTAAACCGATGGTCACGAAACTTTACCAAGTTCTATAGGTCGTCCCAATTGAGAAGCCTATTGATTTTGAGGTCAAAGGTCATCTGGAGGTCAAATTTCTAAAATCGCTATTTTAAATCCGATTGACTTGAAAATTGAATAGCATTTGTATATTGTCAATAAATTGGGAAATGAACTATTTTTGAGGTCAAAGGTCAGCTCAAGGTCAAATGTTAAAAATCATCAATTTTCATCTAAGAAGCTGTCAATTCTCAACCGATTGACTTGAAAATTGAACAGCATTTGCATATCGAGTCACTAAATTGGGAAACATACTATTTTTGAGGTCAAAAGGTCAAAGGTCAACTCAAGATCAACCTTCCAAAATCATCATTTTTCATCTGAAAAATCGTCACTTTTCTTCTGATTGACCCGAGCTTTGATAAAGATTGTCAATTTTAATCTTGATGAAATGGACAATTTGCTGTATCAATGGAAAAAAAAAAATCTTGGGGGTGGGGAGGGGGGGTGTGGATTTTGCAAGTATCGTGCTCTGCATGACGTCTTCTTATTTTAATATTTGGTACGACTCGGCTGGAGTTTGAACCGCTGATCTACACCAGTCTCAGATTGAATGCTGTAACCATTACACCACTGAGTCTGGTAAACACCAGGATGACTGGAGCATCAGAAAACTGAGAGCCACGATTGCATGTCTCTTGACAAATTACATACATAAAACATATACAGTAAGTTAAAGGTCCTGGTATTGGTATTGGTCCTGGTCCTGGTATTGGCTCCACGGTCGCCTGCACAGCCTTGAACGGTTCAAACTGAGGCCTTGTGTAGTCGCGAGCACCACAAACGGCCAGCCCAGACAAATTGCAAAGAAAAATGAACTTTCTCTTCCTTCAGTCATGGTTGTGACTTATCACAAGGTTCTTGTCACAGATATGTCACTCCCTGGCATTGGGCCCATAATCAGCAATGTCATTCTGTTTTGACCTGGGGATTGAGGGGGGAAACTGCGATCGAAATATCTGAGGGAAGGAACCAATAACTTGTGAGGGAGTAGACACTTTCAAGATGTACCTATGGTATGATCCTTGTCCGACCGTGCTCTTTATTCATGGCGTCGGATCCCTTCACATTTATCAATCCTTTTCATCATCTGCTGTCTGATCCTTTTCATTTCTCACACTCAAATGTGATTTGGTATGCTTTCGCTCTTATTTATGACATCACACGCTGTGCTGCGTTGCTCTGCCCCACTCCTTGCCACCAGACGAATGGAACCTCATATTCGGAGATTTCGCCAAGTTTGGCTTGGGCCTGATCTCCATACTGTTTGACATTCTCTTTATGGTCCAGCACTACTGCCTATATCGCCAAATTGAATACATGCAGCTTCCTTCCACAAGCGAGCAGGACGAGCAAGCTCAGCAATCAGCGGAAAACATTAAGGAGTGGGAGACATGACTCGATTGTTTTTATAGTGTTGTTGTTTTAGCGTCCAAGTGGAGGCAAACCCCAGTATTTCCACGGCCAGAATAACGCAAAACCCTTCAACCAATTTCGTTGTAGCGGTTTCTACCAGCGACGTGTTTTGGCCAACTTCATCAACGATGCCATCATTTCATTGGGCAATTATTTTTATTCATGTTATTTGATATTTGTAATTATTCTCAGTTTTTTTTTTTTTATCAAGTCATGCGAGTTTGATAAATCGCATGACGAGCGTAATTGATGATGCAATTTACTTGATGAAACCTTTCCGTTTTAAATTATTTGTCAGATCGTGCATAACAAACATTAGGTCGTGCATTAAATGGGCCAAGTGCATGGCGACTTCCATAAAGCCTCGTCTAATATTTTGGTTAACCTTGCATTCCACTACCCTTGAACCCTTCTTTCTCAGGACTTGTGTAACTTGCAATTGTGAGTTCATCACTCTTATGGGGGTTTATTTTTACGGCGTAGCCCATTGGGCAAAGCCGTCTAGAACAGTGTTTGTCCGTCTGTATGTATGTATGTCCCCACAAACATATACCAATCAGAGCTGAGGATCTGGTCACATGACAGGGAGATGTGATTACGTCTGATGTCATTACGGCGGTGCTGCGGCTGACTCTCCACGCACCGCCATTTTGATTCCAATTTTGTTGAAGCCGAACATATCGCCGAACCTGTCATATATCACAATCGCCATGCTCTACCTTTCCGTTTTTCATTCAGTGTGAAACACAAACAAACTGATTGTTAAAATGACCATCAAATATCAAAAGCATCGTGTTACGGCTCTTCCAAGAAAACGGTACGTACTCAACCCTGTGGAGTATAATCTAGATTATAGTAGATCTTCGCTCAGTTCTGTAAGTAAAACTTACCTCATGGATGTCTGGATTCCTCCAAATTTCTTTGTTTAATGTTATAAACAGCATTAGCAGCTGTTTAAAAAGCTAATCATGTGTGTGTTGTGGTTTATAATATATTACATGTCCGGCTACGTCGCTGTTAGACTTTTGGTCTTGTTTTGCATACTGTACATTGTCGAAGCTCGTGGAAGAGTTAGTACACTGAACAGATCAGGACACAAAAGGGACAGCAGAGAGAGGAGGAATGGTGGAGGGCAGGAGTGGATGCATGTGGTGGACAAGATGATAACAGAAGAAATCTCAGGAAAAACTGTAAATTTGGAAGGAGGAGGGAGTGGGATTGGGATGGGTCGTTAACGAGTGGAAAGGATCATGGATTTTTTGGATGGGGGACGATCTGAGATGGTGGTGAACAGCTGTCTTCAAGATCTGGAGGGAAAAATGAGTTTCAAGAGGATGTGAAAGTTGGTTCCACGTGTGGGGGGAAAAAGAGGAACGAATGAGTGGAGGTGAGCAAATTCAGTGGAAATGTACTCACCCTTTGATGCACTGGGGACCCGTCCTGATTGGTTCTTAGCCACAGCATCGTTCACAATTGCTGAATATCCCAATGATCTATCAAGAGAAGGGGCTCCCACCAGTAATAGTAATGTGAAAGACCGTCTGTTTTTATGTGGCCGTGACTCCCAAACATCCTCAATTTGGGAATGAAAAACCACAATTAATTGGCTCGCACGAGACAGGGTTTGACATTAACTTTTGTGTGTGTCCGTCCATGTCCATCCTTTATTATGATAGTATGGAGAAGACATTAATACCTTTGTCAAAAGGTCAAAATCACCTAAAATCGTCAATTTACATCGAATGACCTGAAATTGAAAGAATTTGCATATTGGGTCACAGAATTGTTTCACCAATCAAAAGCTAGAAGCCGATTGTTGTTTTTTAAAATAGATCAAAAGGTTAAAGGTCAAGTTTGCATAAAATCACAAATTTTCATCTGATTTACCTGAAATTTAAAGAATTTATATATTGGGTCACTGAGTTGGTTCACTAATTAAAAGCTGGGAGCCAATTGTTTTGTTTTTTTTAGATCAAGAGGTCAGAGGTCAAGGTTGCATAAAATCACCAATTTTCATCTGATATACCTGAAATTTGAGTACCAGTTCACTGGTAATTCCCTGTTTGTCGTTAAAAGCGGCAAAAAGGGTTGGCGTCAGGAAGGGCATCCGGCCGTAAAACATTGCTTCAAAAAGGGGACCAAAAAACAACAACAACCACGGTTCCCGAAAAAGGCCAACCCCTGCTTGCGGGGAAAAATGGCCTCTAAAGGTGGTTATACCTGAAATTTAAAGAATTTTCATATTGGGTCACTGAACTGGTTCACTAAAAGCTGTCAATTGTTTTTTTTTTAATCAAAAGGTCAGAGGTCAAGGTTGCATAAAATTGCCAATATTCACTCGATTGACCTGAACTCGTGACCGAATTGTGACGTCATAGGTCACGTGGTGTGGGCACCATCTTGGAAAAACCAAAAAACTTTGCACCCCTATATCTCCGAAAGTGCTGCATAGAAAAAATTGAGACATGGCTCATTGTAAAGAACTCTCCATGGGGAATAAAATATGTTAATGATGATGTCATCGGTGCCTCCGTTATGACGTCATAATTCGACAAGTACAAAACTTCATCTGATCAAGATAATTTTTTAAGCATCATCTGGGGATAAATTGGGGGAGAAAAAAAATGATGACCATCGGTCACGTGGTTCGGTCGCCATATTTGTTTTAACACAAAAGCCTTAAAAACGACTGAAAACACGTCCTGGCGAGGGTCTGCAATCTGATTGCTCTTTCTGGTTGTTTTTGTGATGCATAAGATGATTCTTTTCATAACAAATTTCTGCCGTGATGGAGGCACCTGTCATAAGCGTGACAAAATCGATCAATAAGAATATCCACAAAGTGTTTAATCAGAGTTCAGACAGTAGTTAACAGACCATTACCCACAGTCCATTCTCCCAGAGAGAGGCCTCGTAGGAAAGGCCTAACATTTTAAGCACTATGCCAGGCTGTATAAGTGTATATATACAAAGTAGACAAGCAAGAACAATTGTCTGAGTTAGGCAACAGAGTAAAAGGCAAAATTCTCATCGCTCGCTCTGCAAAAGGCCGTGTGTACTGCTCAAACCAATTAAGGGATAATCGGTCAACATTCTGCCTATGACTGGCTTGACATTTCTCTCCACATCATGGAAATGTCTTCGCATCTTCGTTGGGTTGCTCGTATGATTAACCTTTGAGCCGATACTTTGTGTGGACACCCCAGTGGTATTCAAAACGATAAAGATTTGAAATCTCCATCGGATGACCATCGTTAACGATGCTCTATTCAGATTTTGTACGAAATGTCACTCGACGGATGATATTGCTTGTGATTAAGAGCAGCACTTTAATTATCTTAAGCAGTGTATGACGCTTGCACATAAAAAAAAAAATGAATCGTTTTGCTTCTTTGCCTGGTGAGGCTGAGTGTTTGTCACGGCAGCTGATTTGCATTTCTCAGGAAAGCTTCAACCTGAAATGTTTTAACTGTTGCTGCTATCGATGACCGATTGTGATATCTTATAAACCAACATGGCCACTTTGTGTCAAGTTACCCTGGATTGTTTGAGTGAGTCGGTGTGTGATGAGGAGATGGAACTGGCAGGATAACGAGTTATCGCCGGCACCCTCAACAGATTACGAACTCCTGTCCTGACTGACTGTTGGGAAAGCAACGGCAAACCCCCCAGCATAACCTGGACCAAGAGACTGCTTTGGCAAAACCGACACTCTGTCGAGAGTATGGTACGTTTATGTTGATGTGAGGACGACGAGACACCCGGCAGTGGTGAGCGTGGAGATTGTGAGCGACGGAAGAGATGCGTGGAGGTGAAAACAACATTTGGCAGAAGTCAATTTTGCAGAGCATTGAGGAAGAAGAGCGGGCTATTTGTTAGTAAAGCATGGCAAGGCACTCCGAGGCTCGATTATTTTCATTAAAAAAGTTATTAGTTATGTTTACACACGAAGCCGAGTCAGCCACGCATCGTGGACACCGCGTTGACTGATTAATGGGAGAATGATGCCCAGAAAAGCGGAACAAAAAAACTCGCAAAAATATAATTATAATACATCTGTTTCATTACATGCATTCATCTCTCGAATCTATTTGGCCAATCGCATCACTCCATTCACTTCCTCAATGCATTCATTCTCCCCTCACTGACCTATTCACATTCCCCCCCCCCCATCCCCCCGTCCCCCCTTCTCATCAGTCTTCCACTCCCCTCCCACCCCTCCTCTCCACCCTCACGCCCCCCCCCCCTCATCTCCTCTACATTCTCCTCCATCAGCTGAAAGATAATTGCTGCATGGAGTATATTCAGATGTCCATGTCCATTTTCTCAGCTTCTGGTGGTACAAAGTGTACGACTTCGTCGTACGTCAGTCCTGAGGGTGGATCATGGGAGACAAAGATTTATCCGTGAGAAAACTATCCTATTATGAACTCTTCCCACAACTAGCAATCCCAATACTCATTCACCCGCCTCCAATCAATCCCCATCTCACTTTTGAGTTCTTCCACAGAGATCTCCCTCCCCTCCAACGTTTCATCAAAAGGCGGTGCCACCGGCTCGTCGTCGGGGTCGTGGTATTGTGCGAAGTACGGGTGAGCAAGCGCCTCGTCCGCAGTCACCCTCTGCTCTGTGTCCAGCACGAGCATCTTCTCGAGAAGATCCACAGCTAGAGAAGATTGGCGAAGGAGCATCCACGAGGTTGGTGGTTCAGTACAGACTTGTGCCCACATTATGCACTTGCACAAGAGCTCCAAAAATGACTTCACCATCGTTCCGTGTGACGAGAGGAATGGCTTTAACAAATACAAATACCTTGAGCTTTGCCAATATCGTCTCCAAAACAAACTCATTCAAATTGGGTTAAAACCATTGCTTAATCTACCATATAAATCACAATGTGTGTTTGTGTATTTGTTTGTATGATGTGTGTTCCCCTTCGTAAGGGTAGGTTTTAAAGGCTTTGAGTAGCGCTTTAGGAGGGATTTGAGTGGCGGGTTTAATGAGCAATATTTGAACATGACTATGTGTCCACTGGTTAAAAGACCGAAAAGACTCCGAGGACGCAAAATACCCAAAGGACCCAGAAGGCCAAAAGACCCTGAGGATCCAATGGAACCAAAAGACCCCAATGACCCAAGAAGGAGGACCCAAAAGATCGCGAAGACCAAAAAGACCCCGAAGACACAATGGACCCTAAAAATCCAAAAGACCCAAAATAACCCAAAGACCCTTAAAGACCGAAAATACCTCGAAGACCGAAAAGGCCCCCAGACTTTTAAAGGCCTAAAAGACCATGAAGACCCAAAAGACTCTAAAGACCCAGAAGAACCAAAAGACTGAAAGACCCAAAATACCAAAATGAACCAGAATACCCTTAAAGACCCCAAAGACCTGAAATATCCAAAAGACCCTCAATGACCCCGAAGACTGAAAATATAGAAAAGATCCCGAAGACCATTAAAGACCCAAACGACTGAAAATACCTTGAAAACCAAAAAGACCCAGAGGAACCAAAAGACCCCGAGGAACCAATGGACACCAAAGACACAAATTACCCAAAACACCCGAAAGACCCTTGAATACCCCGAACACCCAGAGGACCCAAAAACTCAAATGACCTAAAAGTCCCCAAGGAAACTGAAGACCCAAAAGACACTAAAGACCTTGAGGACACGAAAGGCCCTGAGGACCCAAATGACCCAGAGGACCCAAAATATCCCAAAGACCCAAAAGAAGAGTAATTATATCTCTTCTATTGGAAATGTAGACGGTGACTTGCAAGCTGAGCCTCAAGGATGATGTACAGAAGCGTTTTTGTTTTAAATAACAATAAATACAAGACACAGGGAGGTGAAATTCACTGCACATGATGTGCAGCATGCGCAGAGTAAAACAAGTGTTCATCTATGTCAGTAGGATGTCTGATGTACGAAGAAGATATAAGCACATTTGTCTATCCCCCTTGAAAAGTACGATTTGAGTAGGGGTTTATTAGCTAATCTTTTAGCAAGACTGTGTTCACTTTCTTTCTTGAGGGGGTGAAGTGTTACGGATTCGGCCCGAAGGTTTGTTGTTATGATTATTGTTGTTGATTCTAAGTATTCTTGTGATTGTGGTTGAAGGGAAAGGGTTATTATAGGTAAAAGATTTAAAAGCGCTCCTGGTAAAATGTGGCCGGAAATCCGGATCGTGACCGGAAGAGGTGGAGCAAAGGAGGAGAGAGAGGCGAGGAGATCGTGAAACAGACGTGGTTGTTGAAGCTCCGGCCCGAGCGTGCGACGTACAATGCGAGGGAACTTTGCGTCCTTGAAGGGAAATTCGGGCGATAAGAAATATCGTCGGAGTGCGTGGAGTGCCAAAGGGAGGAGGTGAAAAAAATACAGGGAGGTGAAATTCGCTGTACGTGATGGATCACCCGCGCAGAGTAAAACTAGTGTTCATTTACATCCGTAGAACGTCTAATAAATAAAATAAAAAAGAGCACACCTGACGCTAGGCCGATGCTTCAGACTTTGGAATTCAGTACCCTCGAATAAACTTTTCAAACCCGTCATTTTTGATGGGCTTTATACTGGTGAATAAATCAAACAGTATCAAATCTGAGTTTTCACAAGACATGTTATTCTGTGTCTTTTTTTTTGTTTATCACAGTTGATCATAATGAATCAGAAAGTACAACTTGGTGGTTTTAAATTCCAATGACATAAAAGGAAGGAACACTACATTCATGGTCTCTAATTTCAAGTCTCGATGTTTGGTGGTGAGTCATTGCACGTTATAAATGTTGTCGTGTGCTGCTCGAGACCGAACGTGTCCACAAAATGTATCACGTTGAGTGTGACGTTACCATCGGGATTGGCACCCAGAAAGACATCCCGGAAATCGATTTTCTGCATCACGGTCAGAGACTGGATGTAGTTACGGGCCTGCGGAGAGAGAGAGAGAGAGAGAGACAGAGACAGAGACAGAGAGAGAGAGAGAATAATAATAAAATAATAAATAAATAAATATTTAAACTAACTATCGAGGTATTCTTTTTCTCCTGTGTACTACTCCAGAGCTTTGGTTTGGCTTGTAGCCAGTAATAAAAACAAAATACCATGGTATGGCCAGAGATTGTGAGCCTTTCTTGGCTAAAACCCCACATACCGGAGATATCTGCTGCACGTTTGTGAAGCGAGGCCAAAGGTTACCCCAGGATTTAAATCTTGCATCACGCCCAGGTTACGGGACACAGGATTATAACAGAGCAGAACATTTCTCATCATTTCCAACTATAATGATCATCGGGATGATTATATGACACCAACTCAACTACAGTGCTCAGTTTGTGGTGTTTAACACAATCATTACAACATCAGTTACAACGATATGAATACCGATTCCGAGGAGATCTTCCCCATGAGTTCCTTTGTCGGTGTTCCCACGAGCTGCATTATCAACTTCAGTTGGTCTATGTCTGTAACTACATCAAGGGTTACATCGTTGATCTAAGAAAAATAAAAACATTATGACAAACCATATTGATAGTCGCTCGAGTACTCACAGCTCAGTCAATTACGAAGAGAAATTATTCTGTCATTGGAGTTAGATCTCCATACATTGGAAAGCTAAATTATCCACAAATTGGGCATATATATATATATATATATATATATGTATATATATATATATATATATATATATATATATATATATATATATATATATATATAATGTTCTCTATAATTATTCCTTTAATCCTGGTAGGTTTTTGAGGTGACCTTGGGAATTACCTGTCTTGCATCTTCAAGAATGTAATCGCCAACTTCAGCACAAAGTTAGTGAGCTGTGTGGGTTGTTTTTTTTTGTATACAGGATTGAGGCTCGTGAAGGAGCTAACATTTATCACACAAAAAATCAAACAGACACACAAAACATATAATAAGGGTAGCGGTAGACAAGATGGGGAGAGAAGGGGAAGTACAAACACAACATTTGAGAGCAGGGACATCGGGAGATCTGTGGGAGGGAGAGGGCTTGGGGGGGAGGAGGCGTGGGAAGGGGGGAGGGGTGGGAGAAGTATAAAACACAAGGACACTGCAAGAACTTCCAGGAAAGAAGTTGGTATTTCAAACAAAGTGGATCTGGGGTGAAATTAGCAGGGGTAGAAAAGATCAAGGTTTTGGATGGGGGAAGATAAGAGATGGTGGTGAACAGCTGTTTAAAAGACCTGGAGAGAGGAGTGGGATTGAAGAGAGTGAGGGAGTTTGTTCCAGAGGCGGGAGAAAAGAGGAATGAAGGAGTGAAGGTGAGCAGAGTCTTCATTTTGGCAGTTTAACCATAAGAGGGTTGCTGGCAGATCTTGTGCGACCTGTAGGAATATTTGGGGGACAGAGCCCAGAGAGAGCTGGGGGGGGGGGGGGGGCAAGAGAGAGAAGGTGGCAAGAGGTCAACAATGGATGGTCAACAACAATGGACAATGGATGGAGGTCCTCAATGCCAAACAGGAAATTAGAGCAGTCTCCCTTGACATATCACGTGCCTTCGATACGGTCTGGCACCCCACTCTGCTCACCAAACTCTCCTCTTTTGGTATCAATGGAAATCTCCACACATGGCTGGCGGACTTCCTCTCTAGTCGTAGTCAACGTGTGGCCCTGAATGGGTTTCTCTCATCTCCTCTTCCTGTTCAGGCTGGAGTTCCACAAGGCAGTGTTCTGGGCCCTGTGCTTTTTCTGGTCTTCATCAATGATCTCTCTGACTCTCTTGAAAATCCTCTGTATCTCTTTGCTGATGACTCTACTCTCTGTCGCTCCATTCTTCATCCCTCAGATCGGCAGTCTGCTGCCTCCTCACTCTCTGCAGACCTGGACAAAATCACAGACTGGGCAAACAAGTGGAACATGTCTTTCAATCCTGACAAATCTCACACTCTTACGATGTCTCTCCGAAAAGACCGACTGGACAACCCTCCCATCCACTTTCTGAATAATCCTCTCCAAGAAGTTCTGTCACTCAAGCTTTTGGGTCTCACTATCTGCCATGATCTTTCCTGGGAAAACCACATTTCAAATCTGGCCTCCAAAGCCAGTCGCCGACTGGGCATCCTCCGTCGTGCAAAGTCCTTCCTTGGCACACCTGAGCTCCTCACCACATACAAGGCTTTCATCCGCAGCTCAATGGAATACTGCTCTCCCCTCTGGGCTGGTGCTCCTGCCTCACACCTAGCTCGTCTTCACGCTGTTGAAACCAAAGCATTCAGAATCATTGGAATCTCCCGCGATGAAGCTAACTCCAAGGGCCTCTCACTCACTCACCGCAGGCAGGTTGGTGGTCTTTCCATCTTCTACCGACTCCTCTCTGGCCTTGCCCCCCCAGCTCTCTCTGGGCTCTGTCCCGCAAATATTCCTACAGGTCGCACAAGATCTGCCTGCAACCCTCTTATGGTCAAACTGCCAAAATCAAGACTCTCTGCTCACCTTCACTCCTTCATTCCTCTTTTCTCCCGCCTCTGGAACAAACTCGCTCACTCTCTTCAATCCCACTTCACCCTCCAGGTCTTTAAAACTGCTGTTCACCACCATCTCTTATCTTCCCCCATCCAAAACCTTGATCTTTTCTACCCCCGCTAATTTCACCCCAATTCCACTTTTTTGAAATACCAACTTCTGTCCTGGAAGTCCTTGGTGTCCTTGTGTTTTATACTTCTCCCTCCACCCCCCCCCCCCTTCCCACACCTCCTCCCCCCAAGCCCTCTCCCTTCCACACATCTCCCTGCTCTCAAATGTTGTGTTTGTGTGCTTCCCCTTCTCTCCCCATCTTGTTTTCCGCTCCCTCTTTTTGTGTGTTTTGTTTGTCTGGTTGATTTGTTTGTGAAGTAAATGTTAGCTCTTTCACGAGCCTCGATTCAGTATACAAAAAAAAAAAAAAAAGAAAAAAAAAAAGAGAAGTCAAAAGGAATAGGGAATGAAATATCATAAATGGTAATTGATCTGCCATGAGAGAAAGAGGGGCTGACGTTTCGGGCCTTACCCTCCGTCGGAGCAAACGGGAAAAACGTATTGACGCATGGCCCCAATGCAGGGATCCCAGGTTCAAATCTCATATACCATTCTGTTTATTTGTCCATTATCTACTCATGTACCTGTTCGTCACGCATGATACCCCCAACCCACTCCACTGTTACATGCTTAGACGGGTTGTGATAACGTGTGCTCTTTCACCGGAATAGGGAAGAAGACACCATGGGACATCTGGAATGTGTACCCTGAGGTGACTGAAGCGTTTGAAGAGCTAGCCAGTATGCCTAATGTCATTAGCGACAGGTCAGTGTCATTGCTACAGCGCTTTGTTGTGCTTCTGTATTATAGAACAAGTGACCTTGTTGGCGTGAACGATGCCACAAAACTGTTTGTGCAGAAGTCTCGTTCACTGGAGACCATCCCATCAACACATACATCAAGCATGCCTGCCATCACAGGAACTGTTGGAATCTCTGCCTGTAACCGAATCCACAGCTGCCAAGTCCTTTAGATTGTGCATGGACAAAAAAGTCTCTGGATTGCGGCAACCATTCTGAACCACTCCACCAGAAACATTGAAGACCTGCTATGAACTGTTGCACTGCAACTGTAAGAAGTCATGAAGTGGGCAATGCAAGTGTTGGAAAGCTGTCTTAAAGTGTACTGTGCTGTGCACTTGATCGGGGGACCATCAGGAATAACAATAGTGCTGATATGACTTCCAGGAGCAGAGATGGTACAGTTCCAAGTACGTATTAATGTGGCATAAAAATGGTGGCGGAGCTGCAGACAAACTTTGGAGAAACTGAGTCGGTTTGCTATTTTTTCCATGTCTTGCCGCCCTTTTTCAATGCGCAGACCAACCCCTAAAATGGGAAAGCCACAAGATAGGCCTACGCTACAAAATCTGAAACTGTACCACCGACCTCCATTCCTTATACAAAAAGCACACAAAGTTGAAATGATCAGATCCACCAAGAAGAGAACAGATCTCCCCATGCACAACTTTCCCCCCATAAGGGGCTGAACAGCTGGACTACTCCCCTTTTTGAAGTCAGCACAAACACCCTGTACAGGATGTGCCCATAGGATTATAGTGCAAAATGGGGAATAGAAGGGACATTGATTGAGGTGAAGGATACAGTCGTTGCCAGGGAACAAAGTGCGGCCAGTAAGTAGTTCCGCCATGATGCAGCCAACAGACCAGATGTCCACTAGAGGATCAGGGGAAATGTATGAAAGTACAAAATTAGTTTTATATTCCAGCAACCAGCTCGGAATTAAAAATAACTTTTTTTCATCAAACTGTTCCATCAATCTTACAGCAGAAAATACACAGTATATGAAACAGCTGAATGGACTCTATTCCATCCTCAATTGGTGCCATTATTACATGTTTTAATATACGAAATTCATGCGCTGCAACAAGACAGAGGCAGCCTAACCCGTTTGGTTATAGTGCATCCAGTTGAGCATGATTTCAGGAGCTCGGTACCACCGTGTGGCCACGTAACCAGTCATCTCTTCATCTGTGAGCCGTGCAAGGCCAAAATCCAGGATCTGTCATCATATGAACACCGTAAGTGCATTTAAGCTAGCCTTACCTGCTGAGATACCTACCTGAAAAGCAACAGACGGTATGAGTTGCATAAACATCTACACACCTAGCCACTTCCTTTAAAAAAAAAAAGTACGTTGTGACTAATTACCTGTGATTCAAAAAAGAAAATCGAAACCAACATTGTGCAAATAAAATGCAAAGAGATCATAAATATGACCTTGAGTTCACAGTCTTCGTTCACTGCCAGGTTGCTGGGTTTCAAGTCCTATGGAGAACAGCAGTACAGGGCCAGCTTAGCAAAGCCTCACTTCTACATCTATCCCAGGGTGCATGTGTCGGAGGTATATTATACTTTACCCTGTGGATGATCCCTGCTGAGTGGATGTACTGCAAAGACAAACAGACAAGCAAAGTTGGCACCAAAACTTCCAAACTTGACTTTATTATTTCAAATAGGCAGTAGTTTCATGCTTAGCTTTGCCCAAGTATATATATATATAGACTGTGCTACCAATATACAGTCACGTGAAAAAGTAAGTACACCCCATGTAAAGTTTTGACTTTTTCAACATATACACAAAGAATTAAGTTAAGCACCCCCCCCGTTTTTTTACAACCTCGCACATTACAAGTTTGTTGTCGTCAAAACAGTGTAATATACCCATGATATTGCTATATTTTCTGGAGAAGTGATATTATGGTCACATAAAAACATAACAATCATGCCGTTTTCAATATTTTATTCTGAATAATTTAAGGTGAAATTTTTTGGGAATTTTAGGCATATTTTCACCTCAATTTAAGTATGGAGCTATAGGTCCATCACGGACAGTGTGGATGACGTTTATGTTTTCTAACGTACAGTCATTGTTCTGAGAAGACCTCTAGCGATCTTTGCGTCAATAACGTGTGTAGGACCCACGTGATCGGATCACTGACTCAACCCTACGTCTCATAGACCCTGTAAGCCGTCGTATGCGTTGCTGTGGCAGGTTGAACCCCCTCGAGCACGTTTGGGACATGTTGGGACGACAAATTGCGAAGATGGTCCCTCCAATAGCCAATCTGGATGAATTGGAACGTGCATTACATCGGGAATGGAACAACCTGCCACAGCAACGCATACGACGGCTTACAGGGTCTATGAGACGTAGGGTTGAGTCAGTGATCCGATCACGTGGGTCCTACACACGTTATTGACGCAAAGATCGCTAGAGGTCTTCTCAGAACAATGACTGTACGTTAGAAAACATAAACGTCATCCACACTGTCCGTGATGGACGTATAGCTCCATACTTAAATTGAGGTGAAAATATGCCTAAAATTCCCAAAAAATTTCACCTTAAATTATTCAGAATAAAATATTGAAAACGGCATGATTGTTATGTTTTTATGTGACCATAATATCACTTCTCCAGAAAATATAGCAATATCATGGGTATATTACACTGTTTTGACGACAACAAACTTGTAATGTGCGAGGTTGTAAAAAAACGGGGGGGGTGCTTAACTTAATTCTTTGTGTATATTTCAACATACAGCTATTTGATCTTCATCTATCTATAATTCCAGTAATCTCTGTACGTCTGTACGTTTGTACGTCTGTACGTTTGTCTGTGACCGCTGTTTCTCGACAACCACGGGTCCGATATACTTTTAACTTGCCAGGTATATTGCTGGGGACCCGAGGATGTGCCTTTTCAAGGTTTCATATTAATCGGACAATTACTTACCGAGCTATGTCCAAAAAACGATTCAACCAATCAGAGAGCAGCGAACGATCGCGTGTGCCGAACGTGGAGGACACACTCTGCCTCGGATGGCACATTTGAGAGCGTATTCATTTATTTCACGTTTGCAAACTATGTTGGCGTTAAACGATGTTTTAAAACTAATAAAACCGAATTTGCGATTCATTCGCTTTCCTGCGCGTTTGTGCACGCGATGGCGATTTCTTTACCAAACTCCGGAAGCCGTTCGCTTTGGACCAAACCATTGCATGTAAATAGAGGGGGGGATTGTCACCGTACTCGCAAGCCGTTCGCTTTGGACCAAACCATTTCATGTAAATAGAGGGGGGGGATATAATTTTAGATATAGATATAGTACGGGCAATGCCCTAGTTTCAACAATATTGATAGATAAAGGTGATATAATATAACAAATATCATGAAACATTTACATTTTGTTGTCCATTGTATAATTTAAATAAACATAAATGCAAATTTCGCATGTGGAAAAAGTAAGTACACCCTTGGCTCGAATTGGTGGTATTGCCCCCTTTGGCAGAAACAACCTCAAGTAGGCGTTTCTTATAACTGTCTACCAGTCTCTGACATCGACTGGGAGAAATTTTTGCCCATTCCTCCATGCAGAATTATTTCAGCTGTGCGATGTTTGAGGGGTTTCTTGCATGCACAGCTCGTTTCAAATCCCCCCACAACATCTCGATGGGATTTAGATCCGGGTTTTGACTTGGCCATTCCAGAACCCTCCATTTCTTTCTTTACAGCCATTCCTTGGTGGATTTACTGGTATGTTTAGGGTCATTGTCATGTTGCAAGGTCCACCTTCGGTTGAGCTTCAACTTTCCGACAGATGGCCTCACATTATCCTCAAGCACCCTCTGGTACAATGAAGAATTCATAGTGGATTCTATGATGGTGAGCTGCCCAGGCCCTGATGCAGCAAAGCTGCCCCAAACCATAATATTTCCACCACCATGCTTTACAGTTGGTATCAGGTTCTTGTGGTCAAATGCTGTCTTTGGTTTTCGCCAAACATGTCTTCTGGTACGGTGGCCAAATAGCTCTACATTTGACTCATCTATCCAGAGCACATTGTTCCAGAAGTGCTGGTCTTTGCCGAGGTGTTCATTGGCAAACTTTAGTCTTGCCCTTATGTTCTTTCTGGACAGCAAAGGTTTCCTCCTGGCACACCTCCCATGTAGATCAAATTTGTGCAGCCTCTTTCTAATGGTAGACTCTTGCACTTTGACATCAACAGTGGCAAGGTCTACCTGTAGGTCCAGGGATGACATTCTGGGGTTGTTAGAGACTTCTTTCAGCATCTTGCGGTGTGCTCTCGAGCTGAACTTGCTGGGGCGGCCTGTCCTGAACAAGTTGGCAGTTGTTTGGAATCTTCTCCACTTGTAGATGATCTTCCGGACAGTCGAATGATTGATTTCAAATTGTTTGGAGATCTTGTTAAATCCCTTCCCAGACTCATAGGCATTATAACCTTCTTTCTGAAGGCCGCAGAGAGCTCTTTTGATCTAGGCATGGTGACGCCGCACACTTCAACAACAAAGAGCAAACCAAACTAAATGTCTGAGGTTTAAATAAGACAGGTTCCTCCAAGATCCTCTCTAACGATGTTCTAATCATTTGCACCTGAGCTGGTGCACCTTATTCTAATTTTAGGTATTTGAAGTAGTGATAAATGTAGGGGTGTACTTACTTTTTCCACGTGTGAAATTTGCATTTATGTTTATTTAAATTATACAATGGACTACAAAATGTAAATGTTTCATGATATTTGTTATATTATATCACCTTTATTTGTCAATATTGTTGAAATGAAGATCAAATAGCTGTATGTTGAAATATGTTGAAAAAGTCAAAACTTTACATGGGGTGTACTTACTTTTTCACATGACTGTATATAGTATGTGTATATCTACCTATTACGTTAAAATGGGGAAGAATTTTTGACACTCCTCTCGCCATGTCGTATGAAGTGCATGCATTGGAACTTGGTCTTCACAATTTAATGATTACTTTTTCTGTCATTTTCAAACAATTTGAAAACGTAGTTCATTCCAGTTGATAGAAACCCAGCCAACTCCTTTGTGAGCTTGAGTAACTCACATGGTCCCACTCTACATGTGGTGTCAGTAACAAACACTTGAAAAGATATATATATATATATATATATATATATATATATATATATATATATATATATATACATATATATATATATATATATATATATACAGTATACATATACATATATATACATGTCTTTTCAAGTGTTTGTTACTGACACCACATGTAGACTGGGACCATGTGAGTTACTCAAGCTCACAAAGGAGTTGGCTGGGTTTCTATCAACAATCTGATTGGAAAATTATACTTCAACTGGAATGAACTACGTTTTCAAATTGTTTGAAAATGACAGAAAAAGTAATCATTAAATTGTGAAGACCAAGTTCCAATGCATGCACGTCATACGAGATGGCTAGAGGAGGAGTGTCAAAAATTCTTCCCCATTTTAACGTAATAGGTAGATGGTGCTGTAGTGACTATCTGTTCCAGTGCTAGCATAGTTATCAATGTTCAGGTAAAGTTTGTTGTGGACATTTGTTAATCAATAACTCAATACTGCCCAGAAGGTTTTTCAGACCTTGAGACGTCATTGTACAAGTAAACACAGCAACAAACATGTGACCAACCTGAACAAATTACATTCATTCACCAAGAAAGAGATTGGTGGGTGTCTAAAGGAACATGACATGCATTTGCTCTAATTGCAGAAAGACCAAAAGTGTCCAAAATAACTCATCAACCTCCATACCACAACAATCCAGAACAACCGCTTTCCGCTGGGCAGTAAAAATCAGCGTGGCACAAAATAATGACAGTGATCATCACTTGCACACGTGGAAAAAGTTAGCTCACACACTGAAAGCAGTGACATGAGAACCGATCTCCCTGTGGTTCACCCTGAAAGACTTCTAATCACCCGACGGGCTGTCATCCCGGCATTCTCCGAGTTGAGATCTACATTACAACATGAATCATATCTAATATTTTTCTATGTGATACTCTTTGTGACCATGGTACCACGAGTGCCTGTACTCCTGGTGTTCTCCAACTGAGCGTGGAGGGAGTGACTCCAGCTAAAAAGGAAGTGCTCCTTAATAAGCCTCATCTCATGATGAACTCATCATCCTCCTCCAAGAAATCCACATGGGATTTTTTTTGTTTTTTGTTGTTGTATACTGAATCGAGGCTCGTGAAAGAGCTAACATTTATTTCACAAACAAATCAACCAGACAAACAAAATATATAAAAGGAGGGAGTGGAAGACGAGATGGGGAGAGAAGGGGAAGCACACAAACATAACATTTGAGAGCAGGGAGATGTGTGGGAGGGAGAGGGCTTGGGGGGAGGAGGCGTGGGAAGGGGGGGGGGGGGTGGGAGAAGTATAAAACACAAGGACACCAAGGACTTCCAGGACAGAAGTTGGTATTTCAAAAAAGTGGATTTGGGGTGAAATTAGCGGGGGTAGAAAAGATCAAGGTTTTGGATGGGGGAAGATAAGAGATGGTGGTGAACAGCTGTTTTATTCCATTTTATTCCATATTCCATTGAGCTGCGGATGAAAACCTTGTATGTGGTGAGGAGCTCAGGTGGGCCAAGGAAGGACTTCGCACGACGGAGGATGCCCAGTCGGCGACTGGCTTTGGAGGCCAGATTTGAAATGTGGTTTTCCCAGGAAACATCATGGCAGATAGTGAGACCCAAAAGCTTGAGTGACAGAACTTCTTGGAGAGGATTATTCAGAAAGTGGATGGGAGGGTTGTCCAGTCGGTCTTTTCGGAGAGACATCGTAAGACTGTGAGATTTGTCAGGATTGAAAGACATGTTCCATTTGTTTGCCCAGTCTGTAATTTTTTCCAGGTCTGCAGAGAGTGAGGAGGCTGCAGACTGCCGATCTGAGGGATGAGGAATGGAGCGACAGAGTAGAGTCATCAGCAAAGAGATAGAGAGGATTTTCAAGAGAGTCAGAGAGATCATTGATGAAGACCAGAAAAAGCACAGGGCCCAGAAGTGATGAAAATGAAAGTGATGAAAGTCGAGCTAGTCTCTCAGGCTATCAACTACCTGCTTTCACCCCGAGTAGACACCATGGCCTCGCAACCCATATGAACTCTATCGTCACTGATGTAAAAGTTGTGTGTACATCACAGCTAGATGCGGAACCCCAGTCCAGGTCCACAGAAAATATTTACCCCTATATACAGTGCCTATAGAACGTCTACACCCCCTTTCAAAATTTTCACCTTTTGTTGCCATATAGCCTGGAATTAAATTGCATTAAATCAGACTTTTTCCACATTTATTTACACATCGTAACCCACAACTTCCAAGTGAAAAACAAATTCTACAAATTTCAGAAAATTAATTAAAAATACAAAACTAAAATATCTTGATTGGATAAGTGTCCACCCCCCTTGTCATATCAAATTGTTAATTGGCTCAGGTGTAACCAATCACCTTCAAAATCACACACCAAATTAATTGGCCTCCACCTGTGTTAAATTGTAGTGATTCTGATTATTTCAGAATAAAATCAGCTGTAAAACGATTCTGGTATTTTGGTGGTCCCCTATTTATTTATTTATTTATTCTTAAAATTTTTTATTTTTTTATTTATTTATTTTATGGCATAGCCCATCGCAGAGCCATCTAGAACAGTGTTTGTCCGTCCATATGCATGTATGTATGTATGTATGTCCCCTCAAACATACCAATCAGAGCTGAGAATCTGGTCACATGACAAAGTGATGTGATTACATCTGATGTCATTACGGTGGTGCTGCGGCTGACTCTCCACGCACTGCCATTTTGATTTATATGCCTTTCATGCTGAACATTACGTCGAACCTGTCATATATCACAATCGCCATGCTCTACCTTTACGTTTTTCACTCAGTGTGAAACACAAACAAACCGATTGTTAAAATGACCATCAAATGTCGAAAGCATCGGCGTTACGGCTCTTCCAACAATACGGCGTATCGGCCTTAGACGTTATGACTCACCGGACAAATTAAGCCCAGGTTTCTTACTACAGTGATATCGTTTCAGTAGTATCGTTTTCGTAATAATAATAATAATATAGTAAATATAACCATAACACTTCAATCCCAATGTCGGGAATGGAAAGTTGATGGATTGAAGCGGTGTAAAAGCAGAAGTAAGGAATTCATCTCGATTTTTTAAAAACAATATAATTTTCGTAATTATAACGTAACGTTATTATTATAGTAAATCTAATCGTAACACTAATCCCTTTATGGTAACTGCAACGTTACTGGAGGTTAAATATATATCTTATATATATTAAAGTAGCGGAAGTTTTGTGTCAGCCGTCATGCTACGTCATTACGTATATGATGTCATTATGGCGTAAACACCCGCTCACTTAGAGAGCGGCAGGAAAGGTCATTCCTCTTTGGGGTATATAGATTACAGTCGATCTATGGTCGGGTCTCAAGAACATTGGGTGTGTGTTCATTTACCAAGGTTCTTGTGGAGAGATCGCCAAGTGGTTAAAGCATTCGAGCAAGCACTCCATTCAAAACCCTTAGGGAACGGCTGGCTTGGCAAGCGCTAGCTAGCTGCTTGGTAAATGGGCACACCTCCAACCCCTGTGGGGTACATAGATTACAGTAGATATTCGCTCAGTTCTGCAAGTAAAACTTACGTCATGGATGTCTGGATTCCTCCAAATTTCTTTGTTTAATGTTATAAACAGCATTAGTGACTGTTTAAAAAGCTAATCATGTGTGTTTGTAGTTTATAATATTTTACAAGCCCGGCTACGCCGCTGTTAGACTTTTGGGCTTGTTTTTTACAAATCCACCTGTAGTTTTAAAAGTTTTTTTCCCCATGAATGCAATGCAAAGTGATTTTCTGCGTTCTTCCAGACTAGGGAGTGAACACAGACAAAACTTGTTGGTAAGTGTGTATTTGGATGCCAATATTATGCGGAGAGCACGTTTTTGAACTCTTCCAATGTGAAAATGTTGGTGTTTTGTAAGTGCTTCGCCCCAGACAGATGCTGCGTATTCGGTAAAAGATCGAATATTACTTTTGAAAATAGTAAGCAAGTCTTGGGGCGGACGTAACGTGTGGAGTTTACTATTTGTACGTTTTTCAATAGGCCGGTGTGATTGATGACATTGAACCAAAGTCAAATCATTACATATTTAAATGTTTGCATTTCATCAGATGGTAATGCGCCATTTATCGTCGCTAAAACAATGATGGGTCCCAAGCATGCTCCTTGAGGAACTCCTGCATTGAGTGATACCCCATCAGAGCGAGTAACACGATAGCTTACAGCCATACACTGCTGATGGAAGAACAAGAAATCGCACATCCAAGGAATAATAGAGGGACATTTGTTGACAAGAGGTCAACAGTAGACAGGATGTGCTCTGTCAATTGCACTTCCATCAGGTTGTCCGATTTTTGGAAGTAGATAACTGCACAAACGATGTATGAAATCGATATTGGTGGGTGTGTGGGACGAAGTTTGACCCACGTAACTTCCAGGTTTGGAGGAAGAGTCGTTTCATCGGATTGAGATGGATTATCGCGATATTTTATGTAAATCCCCACACCTCCGATTTGCTTAACTCTGGACTTGCAAAACGTTGCATAGCCGTAACAAGTTCCAGGGGCATGTCATGCTTAAACCATGTCTCCGTAATTGCGCAAACATCGATGTTCCAGTCAAGAATAACAGTTGAAAGCTCATCAAACTTATTAGAGGCAGAGCATGCATTGCACAGAAGGAAAGAAGTGAGGGTCATCATAAAGTGTGGTTTTGAAGAAGTGATATGGACTACCACAAAATTACTAAAGGTAACTGCCCGCACTTTGCTGGCAGAAATTCTTTGGGAAAAAGCAATGACTTTGCTGGCAGAACTTCAGGATAGAACCACTTGTGGAGGTAGCGCTCCCACCAGAACAAGCAGGCTTCAGGAACAATCATAGCACCAAAGAAAATGTTCGAGCTGCAACTGACATTATTGAGACTGCCTTTGAATCAAACCAGAAATGTGGGGCTGTCTTCTTTCATTTGTCTTCAGCATACGACACAGCCTCGCACAGTGGTCTACTGCTGAAGATGCACGAGATACTACAGGACCGCCACCTAGTCAACTTTATCCAGGTATTAATCTCCAACCACTGCTTCATAGTCAACCTTAATGGACAAACCAGCAGAACACACAACCTCAAGAATGGGGCTCTGTGAGACTCACTCTTAGCGCCCCTGCTGTTCATTGTGTACACATCAGATTTCCCTGAGATACCAGGTACCAAACTTGCCTGTGCCGATGACCTTGCAATCCTGCATCCGAGCCAGTCTTGAGGACGTCGAGGCCACTCTTAGCTGAGATGTTGCTTCTATGAACCGCTATTACCACCAATCATGCCTATGTCTCAACATACAGAAGTCAGTCCACTCTGTTTTCCATCTTCAGGACAGTAATGCAGACAGGCAGCTAGAAATTAAGCTAAATGAAACCCCGGCTTCCATTCACGCATGCTCCTACTTATCTTGACGTGCAAACGGACCAGTCCGTGACCTTCAGGCAGCATGCAGAGAAAGTATCAGGGAAAACAGCTGCTATAGTTAACCTTATCTGCAGACTACTACGTATTCACATGAGGAAGGAGCCACCATGCCAAGAGGGTAGATGTGAACCTCAATTCTTCCTTAATGATCAACAGTGGATGCCTTCACCCTATTCCCACCCATAATCTCCTAGACCATACGGGCATCCATCCCCATTACATTTGACGAGCAGCCATTACTAGACAAGCAGCTCTCAAGGCACGTCAGAACCCTAACCACCTCCTGCACAACAAGCTAAGAGAAGATCTACCCATCTCTGCCCCATCCCTGAAGTTTGAAGAGCCGCAAACCCTTTACTGGATCAGCTCAAAGCCACATCAGACGATGGCCTGAGCAAACACACATGGCAGATGAGGCAATGGCATACCTCCCAACCCAGCAGCTGCCTATAATACCTACCCTATTCCACCAAGCTCCCTGGTTGTACTGCCTAGGAAGGGATGATGCTACCTTAACTGACTGCTGGCAGAGTGTGGCCTCCGCTAGACTGTGGATCATCATGTGCAACACTGCTCCATACATCGCCTATAGGGAGGATGGCAAGAACTGCAGCACCTGACCACAAGGGCTCGAGGCTAGCTGAAAACAGCTAACTTCATGTCGTACACCAACAACTCAGACATGCCACACGAAAGAAGAAGAAGTTATAACGACACACATGCTGAAGGGCTATCTAATGTTAGGAGGGAGGAAGGAGTTTAGCTTAGTGTGGGAGTAAGGAGAGAAGAACAACAGGACTCGGAGGAGGTAGGAGTAAGGGGATGAAATGAAATGCAGGGTTTTCTGCGCTCATGGAAATAGATGTCCATTGCATTAAAAGAATAAAAGAGTTCACCGAGCACGGTGTGGTCTGAGTTGTGCTGTGCAGTCAGAGTGCCTTGAGTCATCCAACTGTCATGGCACGCACAGCGAACCAGCAACAAAGTGGGAAAGTCCTGTTTTAATATTCACATGATTCATGGATCAGTTTGCTAGATTGTGGGAAAGATTGCCACAAAAAAAAAAAAAACGTACATTTTACAAATCTTTTGTTTTTCAAACGTACTGTTACGGACTGGTCTAGGGGGTAAATATGGATAGACTATAATAGTTATTTCCAAGTGCATGTTAGAACTAGAGCGAAGTCGATCACGCGCCATCACAAATCCCCACGCTTCCCACCCAAAGCAAAGTTGAAAGATGGCAAAAAGTTCCACCAGGAATGACCCAATATCAAATTTTGAGTTAAATTTTTTCCCGTTTTGACCCCTGTCAGCTAAGTCCCCACTCACTGGGGCATAAACCAGGAAGTGAAATCCAAGAAATTATTGTATATTTCATGCCTCCTCCAATGTTGATTGCATATACAAAGTTTCATTACCTCCACCACCAAAGGTGGATAAAAAAAAAAAACCACCTTTAGAGGCCATTTTTCCCCGCAAAGCGGATGGAGGTGGATGGAGGTTATATTTTCACCCCTGTCTGTTTGTTTGTCTGTTTGTGAACAGGATATCTCAAAGTTGTTGACAGATTCAGATGAAATTTGATGGAGAAGTTGGGTTTGTGACAAGGATGAAATGATTAGATTTTGGTGAAGATCTGGATTTGGATCCAAGAATTTTATGTGAATCTTCACCATCGAGAGATGGGGCAAAAACGATATATAGCATGGTATCTCAAAGTTGTGGACGGATTTGGACAAAACTTGGTGGACTGGTTAGGTGTTTGACCAGACAGCTGAGTTTTGACGGTTCTCCCATCATGCCTTTGGTGCTGTAATACACTCTCCGGTGGTCCTGCACATTTTAGTGGTCCCATGCAGCACTGGTGTCTTTCTCACCCTCCCTGTCTTGTGCGTGAAGCCTGTAGAGGAAAGTACGTAGTGCAAAACAAGCCGTCCAGGCCGTTGAAAAGACCCCTTGCCCAGTGGCAAGCATTGCGTCATGGACACTGGACAGGTTCTATTAATTCTCTCTCTGTGTGTCCACCTTGCCTTACTCATTCATACGGAGTGACATTATTAATTAAGTTTGGTCGAGCTTCGAAGGACATGGGGTATTAAGTTTAGCATTCACAAATCACAGTATGTTTTACAAACCACATTTGTGGTTGTATTCCTTCTTTTTTTTCTTTTTTTTTATGGATATCGCCCCAGAAAAGGCATATGCCGCTCTAGGTAAGGGGCTAAGAGAAAATTAGAAAAATATAAGGATAAAGCAAAACAAAATAAAAATAAATAAATTAATAAATCTTCCCTTTACCGCCCCATTTTGTTAACAAATCCAGTTTGTTAATAATAACTTGTGTGTGGTCATCAAGGAAGGGGAACTCCATATAATTGAACCCACGAGGCTGTTTGGGGTCCATGCAATTGAGACGCTAAAAAAGTGAATCGCCTGTGACAGTTTGCTTGGCCACTTTCGACATGCTGTTTCACCGTGGCCGTGTGGCCAGGATCGCCTTCCTCTTGCCCTGTTCACCACGAGAGATACGTGACAGGACATCCTTAACCTCTCCAGTCTAAAATGTAAACATGGGTCGTACTCCAGACAACTATCCCTAGCACGTGTCCTTAATACATGTTCAAACGTCCGATAAACTACGCGAATAAATAGTGCGAAGGTCTTAAACTCTAACAATTGCCCCCATAAAACTAACAATATGTATTCAATATTGGTATTCAATTAATCAGTATTCAATATTGGTGGAATTTTTGGACCTCACATGAAACCCCCGCCCAAACCCTCCCCACGGATCCTCCAGTGAGAATGAGATAAATGGCAGGATTATAATGATCCTGATGTACTATATTGTGCTAACAAGATAAACCAACACCTCCACTGTATAGCTTTACAACACTAACCAAAGGTTCTTCATTCTTGACGGACTCATCAGCTAATAGTGGGGTGGCTTAGCCCAAATATTCAAAAGAATTGTGCATTTTGTGATACAAGCACCAAATTTGGCACAAATGTACATTAATATGTTGCGAACATTTTCAGATATTGGGCCACTTGAAATTCTCTCTTTATGTCCGCCATATTGGATTTCAAAATGGCCGCCACTTGAAATCTACATTTGCTATTATCTCTGGACGTAATGCAGCTATTGACTTGATTCTGGTATCTAAATGTATGTTTTTGGGGGCAAGGAATCCAATGGTACCAATTTCAACTTAATATTATCTATCACAGTCTGTTATATAATTTTATTTGGAAATTATCTAGGCAAATATTGGATTCAACACAATACTTTGAAAAGAATGTCTTAGTTCTGTAAATATAAATAAATAAATAAACTATACTAAATCACTAGTAACAACTCAGACAAGCTCATATATACTGGCAGTCTAAAATATAAATTCATATCCCATTAGGAAACAAAGTGACCCATTCATTTGTTTTTCATATGCATATTTTATGTAACATTACATTCATATTGTCAATAAATACCAAACATGCATAATCCCCTTTTCCTAGACCCTTTAAGCCATCTTTTGTGTTTCTAGAGTACAGAAATTTATTGTATAGGCTTCCATCTGTCTTGTTTCCTTAACAATGCACTGTAGCATGTCTTTAACAATGTTTACAAACATGACTCCACTACATGTCTTTAATCACAGCCCTGACCCAAATAAAAGAGTAGAGAGGCTGCATGTGTGTTGACCCACATCAACTGTGTTCTTTGTGTGTGGCTGTGTTTAAATCACCTTGTGACTCCACATAAATGAGTTAATTACATACAATCTGGGCTCAGCTAGACAACATTGTGTGGTCAGCAATGAAGACGAGAGTCTGAATTACATGTATGCAAAAGACCTTGTGAACCAGTGAAGCAAATACACGGGTAAGCATGAATTAAATCTAGGGCATGATATAATTTCCATGATGTTTACCTCTACACTCAATGGTGGAAGGAGGTAATGTTTTGATCCCAGCTTGTCTGTATGTCTGTTTGTCTGTTAGTCCACAAAATTCCAGACAAAGCTTGTAGTAGTGGTAGTTGTAGTGGTAGTGGTGATAACAGAAATTGTTATATAGAACTGAACTTATATTATTATTATATGCAGAAAATAACTTCATTTCTATATGCCCTGCAGTGGACAGGTTAATTGGTTTATGCACTGAAGGGGTCACCCTGGTGTGCACTGCTGTGTTCTGCCTCACTGAGTTGTTCAGGTATGATGTACTCAGCACAAGCTTACCTGATACACATGTGTGCTGGCTAAAACCACTTGTCTGGTGGGCACGACAGAGGCAGGTTGTCTAATAGCCAACCTGGTCTTACTTTTTTGGGGTTTATCTGAAATTCTTACTATAAGGCTTTAAATTAGAAATGTTTTATATAAAGTAGTATTTTGAGTGAAGTGTGTATTCCACACTGACAGTTTTGACATGTTCTGAATTTAACACGAAGGCTGTAATTAACAGAACGGGGTATGTCTGGCAAATGTACTGTCCAACCTAATAAGAGTTTAGACTGATTTATATTTAAATCTTGGCTGTGTAAATATTGTAAGAATTTATGAATTCAAATGTTTTGTAAATATTCAATAAATTTGGGAATATTTTTTAACTAAAGAATCTCATGTGATTTTATTTCTCTTCTTGCCTCCGGTATGGGTGAAAATTTAATTCCGGCATAATCTCATAAAACTAATTCCCTAAGTGTGCCAAGCTAAATGCTCTACGATATAGAGGAATTATCCTCCTCTCCATTAGTATGGCGGAGGAAACCCCTCTATTATATATATAACAAAATGTTAACATTATATCATTGTATCGTTGCAGATTCAGAAGACAGTTCCACCATGTCCAAGAGCTTCAGACTAGCTGATGTTGAGCGAACTTCACCATCAACATCACAGCACCTCACCACAACTGACTGGAAGTTATGCCTTATATGTCAAGAGGACAAGACGGAGACACTGACCAAACCTGACCAATCAAAGAGAAAAGACATTGGGAGTGGGTACAGTTCACTCGCAGAGAACTTGGTCAAATTCAGTGAACTTGGAGAGCTTCCAGGATCATTTCACCTGGAAAGACTCGATGATGGTCATGGCATTGAAGCTGCGATGGTTGCACACGGTGCAAAATATCATCAGACATGCAGGCTCCAGTACAACAACACCAAACTGCAGAGAGCACAAAAGAGAGCACTCAAGAAAGAATGTGAGAGCGATGAGGAACAAGCTGCATGCAAACGCACCAGGTTACATTCACGCTCATCGAGTACAGAGAAGAAGGTCCCAGAAAATTGTTTCTTCTGTGAACAACCTGCTGGGGCTGACAGTCTTCGGAAAGCTGCAACATTCCAAATGGACAAACGGGTGCGTGCCTGTGCAACCCTTCTTGGTGATACAGAACTGCTGGGCCGTCTCAGTGGTGGGGACATGATAGCGTTGGACGCCCAGTATCACCCACGGTGCTTGATAGGACTTTACAATCGCACAAGAAAGGCCCAGTCAACAGGATCACAGGACACAAAACAAGAGCGAGCAATGTCGGCAGTTGTCTTCGCTGAACTCGTCCTCTACATTGAAGAAACCAGACAAGATGAGGAGACGGCACCAGTATTCAGATTGGCTGACTTTGTCCAGCTCTATCAGTCCAGAATGGAACAGCTAGGAGTCCAGCTCGACACGAGAGTCCACTCCACACGACTGAAACAGAGACTGTTGGCTCAGTTTCCTGACATGCGGGCACACACCAAGGGGAGAGACATCCTGATGGCATTTGAAGAAGATGTCGGTGCTGCTCTTGCCAAAGCCTGCGAGCTGGACAGTGATAGTGATGCAGTCCATCTTGCCCATGATGCACAGATTGTTCGCCGTCACATGTTTGGAGAAGCCAAGCCCTTCACAGGATTCCCTGAAGTATGTCAAGAAGAATCTGTGCCACCGTTGCTGCTTGCCCTAGTCAGTATGATCCTAGAGGGACCCAGCATCAAGGAACAGATGGCAGACACTAACCCTGCAGCAATTGCCACAGCTCAGATACTGAAGTTAAACAGCATCAAACACAAGCGAACACGCTCACAGCTGCATTGAGCTGGTTTCTTGCAAGTGCAAGAAAGGGTGTGTGAGGCGCTGCAAGTGCAAAAAGGCTGCCCTTCAGTGCACAGCCCTCTGTGTGTGTGAAGGGGACTGCACATGACGATGAGTCAACAACATACATGTACTTGTGGCAATGCTGAACTTGTTAACATGACACTGTTTATGTACACGTATCTTCAGTACCGGTATATACCTAGCCTCAGATACCAGTACACCTAGCCTCAAATACTAGACCATGTAGCATGTCAGTATTATACCTAAGACATTTACAGAACTAAGACATTCTTTTCAAAGTATTGTGTTGAATCCAATATTTGCCTAGATAATTTCCAAATAAAATTATATAACAGACTGTGATAGATAATATTAAGTTGAAATTGGTACCATTGGATTCCTTGCCCCCAAAAACATACATTTAGATACCAGAATCAAGTCAATAGCTGCATTACGTCCAGAGATAATAGCAAATGTAGATTTCAAGTGGCGGCCATTTTGAAATCCAATATGGCGGACATAAAGAGAATTTCAAGTGGCCCAATATCTGAAAATGTTCGCAACATATTAATGTACATTTGTGCCAAATTTGGTGCTTGTATCACAAAATGCACAACAGGTTTGCTATGCTGCTACACTATAAGCATGGACTGCAAACAGAAGTTAACAAGGCAAGAAACAGCCAAAAGCCATGAATGACCTCTTTAATGTGATACCACTTGGATGTTACAAACGTCAAGCTCTGTGCCCGCAGGCTCTGCCTTTGTTTCAAATAACACAAGAGCCCATGAAGTGGGAAAGAGCACAAGAATGAAAAGTACGCAGAAAAACACAAATTTCCCCACAGGGCTTTGCACTGCAAATGACTCACTGCAAATGGTTATTACCCTGAAAGCAATTTGATTGTACTCCCAACGATAAATATCACTCCAACCCCGTGTTGTAACATCGTTTTTCCACTTGACCTCAAAGCCCATCTGAAACAACAACATACGGCTGGGAGCATTATATCATCCGTATTAGCTTCAGGCTTGGTGAGAAGAAAACCTGCTGAGTTCCATTGTTAGGACTACTTTTATGATCGAAACTTATGGAAGGGGGAACAGAAAGTGCCTTGAGGAAAAAATTGAGGGATGGATGATAAGGTATAGGGAAGAGGGTGAGGGAGGTCGATTGCAATTTTTACCTTTAGTCCTCGAAGAATCTGGTAGACAAGGAACTGGACGTGGTCGTCACTCAGCTTCTGACACTTGACGATGTTGTTAAGATCAGCACCCATGAGATGGGTCACCAGGTACCTAGCAATTAATCAGATTGTACAAGTTAGTGGCCTATTGATGTAATTGCCTCTTTCAACATGTCTTACCTGCATGCTTTACCTCTCTGCCCCTCCTTGGCTCGACTCATTAATCTCCTCTAGAGCCATTCTGCCACGCTACACCTTGTTCACATCGAAAGGTCCAGGCTTGCAGCTACCTCCACTCCTTTGTTTCCCTTTTTCCCAACCTTTGTCTAACTACACGTCCCACCGCTGCTTCAAAGAGGCAGGCCACCACCATCTCAGGTCATCATTCATCCTCACCAATTGACTTCCTGTATCTCAGCTAATACACTTCCTCACTCCTACCAGAAGTCATTTTTCCATTCTGATTAGTCCTCTCCTCTCAGGTGTTGCTCCTATAGTCACCCGACATCTGGCTGATTCTCACTACCCAAATATCAATGCAATACCCCACGACTGCCTTGGTTTTGCACGAGTCCGAATTTTCTGAATAATACGACTATCACATCAAAATATTTGATATTAGAATATTTAATTCTTAGCAAGATAAAGAATGCGAAATTAAACATTCTCTTACACATCATTGAAAGTCTCCAGGGATATGTCCGGTGTGAATACATCCAGTAGGCCGATAACCTAAAGGAAACGGGGGCAGGGGTTGAAACAAAAGTGTCATGTGGGTAAAAGCTATACTGTATGTTCATCAGTGGAAAAGTAGTGCATCCATCATGTCGGTCCACGATAGGCGGTGACACCATCACCACGCAATTATCCAGCCATGCCAACGCGTGTCATGAAAACAACATGACAGCGATATCAGGCAATAGAGCAATTATCAAGGAGTACATTAACCACAACCACACCATTCATTAACCAAGTACACCCACATTGTATTTATCAAGTACCCACATCTGCACTCCTTCATTAACGAACCAAAACCGCACTCAATCATTAACTAAACACAATGCAGTGTTCATTAATGATAACTCACCTACTCTTCATCAAAAACATCATGGCATTTCTTTTAATGACCACCAACGTGACAAATGGGACACCCGGCCTAACATCCATCCGAGCGATGGAGCACTTTTCTTTTTTTCTTTTTTTTGTTGTACACATGACCGAGGCTCGTGGTAATGCTAGAGCAGAATTGAAGGACACAAAATCGAAAGGAGGAATCACCAACCGCACAGCAGAAGTGAGAGTGCAATCAAGAGGAGGGGGAGAAGGACACGGGGGTGAACAAGCTGCGCACGAGCTGAATAAAACACAGCAAGAAGGTAAGGAAAAAAATGCAGGGATGAAACAGAAAAGGGCAAAAACCATGTGACAACGAACAAACAAAAAGAGGTGAGGACGGGCTGGAGGGTGGGCAGGAGTGTCACGATAATCTAGAAAAAGGAGTGCTTGGGAACAGATAGGGGAAATTGGTTCCACAGGTGAGGGGAAAGAGGAACAAATGAGTGGAGGTGAGTGGAGAGCCTGTATTTTGGGCGTTTAACAACAAGAGGGTTACTAGCAAATTATGTGCACCCTGCAGAAACATGGGAGGGACAGAGCCACAAGAGGGCAGAGGGTGCAAGACCAAAAAGGAGGCGGCAAAATACAGAGAAGCCACCAAACTGCCCGCGATGCGAAAGTAACAGGCCTAGAGACTCAGCTTCGTTGCAGGAGATCACAATGATTTTGAGGGCTTTGCTTTTCCATGGCACCAATATGGGTAGGGTGTGAGGCAGGGGTGCCACACCAGCCCAAAGGGGAGAGCAGTACTCCATCAAGCTGCAAACGAAGGCTGCCCAAGAAATATGGTCTGCCCGAAAATATGGTCTGCCCAAGAAACATCATGGCTTAGCCTCTTCAAGTGTTTTTTTCGGAAGTACATGAGAGGGTTTGCCAGATCATCCTTTCGGAGAGACAGGGTGAGTGTGTGGAATTTGTCGGCATTGAATGACATATTCCATGTATGGGACCAACTCCTGATTCTACCAAAATCTGAAGAGAGGGAAGAGGCTGTTGTGTGCCTGTCTGAATGATGAGAAAATATACGGCAGAAGGTGGAATCGTCATCAAAGAGATAGACAGGATTTTCCAAGGAATCAGAAAGATCATTGATTAAGTTTTGGAACAACACTGGGCCTAAGACACTGCCTTGGGGAACTCTAGCCTTGACCGTGAGATGAGACAAGTCAGGAGACGACGATGGTTCACGAACTGACGACGATGGTATTCAATGACAAAAGACGGACGATAACCGAAACAGGCCCGGAAATGTCAAAACGAAGGTTACTGATCTTGAAATGAGATAGAAAATAATGTATAATCAGTTATGAGGTTAGTTAACTACACAATACCGAAAATTCGGTTTGATTCCGACAACTTTGACCTTTGTGACCTTCAAAGGTCAAAGGTCGAAGATTCTGGAATTTGTTGGAAAACTTGTATTTCATGATGCATGTGATAATATAAGATCATGTACGACATTTCACTCTATCAGGAAGCGAGCAATGTAATAAAACCATCAAAAATCGACTTTTCTAAATTTCGTGACCTTGTGACCTTGACCTTGGGGCGAAAATCAATAATTGAGCTCCGTGGGGCTAGACACATGACATTGGCCTAACCAAATACCGAAACCCCTGTCAGATTTCACCAACTCCCTCGGAGAAGATGTAGCTTGAACTCGATTACCCCCTAAAAAGACATCTTTTTCGGGCGTCGCTCCGCCCACAATGGGCGCAATACGCCCACTCTAGGCAGGACACAACTAGATCATGATATCAACCTCCCACCCAAGTTTCAACAAGATCGGATGATATCATCGGGTAGTTATGCTGCGAACAGACAGACAGACAGACACACACCCATGACGAATATAGTGGTCACTCTGTTTGATAACTCGTGAACCAATGAGAGAATCCCGTTAAGAACAATTACACTGACAATGGGAGTGGAGGAAGTCAGTAGGCGATGAGAGGAGGTGCCCTTGGATACTATGAGCAGAGTATGGAGATCAAGGCGGGGTGCCAGACTGTATCGAATGCTCAATTTATGTCCCGAGAGATGGCCCTGATCTCATGTCAGAGATTGAGGGCTTCTATCCATTGTGGGGAGAGTAAAAGAAGCATATTATCCAAGATAGGATGACTGGGTGTGAAACCAAACTGATGATATGAAATCAGGCCATTGGATAAAAGGAAAGATTTTATGTCAACTGCAATGATTGATTCCATGACCTTACTTATAATTGGAAGGCACCATCAGATCTTTGAAGAAGGAGAATGGTTTGAGGGTTCAGCCTTGATGGCCAGATATTGTTTTCTGGCTTTTCTGAGAGTAGACACACATTTTTTCTGGATTTGTGGAATGATATGAGGTTGCCTTTGGTCAGATTTGCCTTCCAGGAAGGGAAGGCTAGTTGGTTGAAGGTAACTGCCTCACTACAGGATTCTGTGTACCAGAGGTGAGAGGATAGGTATGATAACTACAGACGAGATGGTATAAATCTGTACATAAGGGAAAGCAAGGTTGTGTGGAAAGATTCCAGGTAGTATTAATATCAGGAGAGGTGGAAATGAAGGACCAGTCTTTATATGAGAGGGCACCAGTATGTCCGGTCCCTAAAAACACCCAAGTATGTCCGGTCCCTAAAAACACCGCAGAACAACTGAATGATCAGATTTGCCCAATATATATTACACTTGCGATCGCTCGTGTCCTTGGGGGCTTTTTAGCTGACTGTGTGATGAAGGATATGGAGACATGGTTGATCCCCAACAAATTGGTAATCTGAAAGGATGTTCTACCAATCACTATTTACTAAGTATGTTGGATGGTGTACACAAGGGCCTCAATAAACTGAGCTGCCATGAAAAATTTTGGGCTGTCGATTTTTGTAAGGCATTTGACCACATTAACCACACGACTGCGGTTGAAAAGACGATTCAATTTGGAGTGGGCCATGCACTTCCGTCCACAATTTGTAGCTTTCTATCCCAGCGATCTCAGACTGTCCGGCAAAATGGAGCTACTTACGATTCACTTCAACTCTCCTGTGGAGTGCCACGGGGACCGATCATCTGGATCATCTGAAAAAAACCTGGACCGATCATCTGGATCATCTGAAAAAAACCTGGACCGATCATCTTCCTCGTGATGGGCACTGAGGCAGAGAAATGGAGAGTAATGCAGATATATATATATATTTGGTCAGTGCGGCACACTTGTGACCAGGTGTGTTTTGAACTTGTGTGTATATATATACATATATATATATATATATATATATATATATATATATATATATATATATATATATATATATATATATAAATATATATATATATATATATATATATATATATATATATATATATATATATATATATATATATATATATATATATATATATATGTATATATATATATATATATATATATATATATATATATATCTCTATATATAAAGGAGGAGTGTCTGTGTGTGTGTGTGTGTGTGTGTGTGTGTGTGTGTGTGTGTGTGTGTGTCTGTCTGGATGTCCGCTTATAACTCAAGAACTACACATCGGAGAAAAGTTTTAGACACAGATTCGGAATCAGCATAAAATCCCGGTGGTTTTAGGCTACGTTTTATTTTAATATCAATGGTTTAAAAAAACCGCGCCAGCTGCAATTCCATGGTGTAGTTTGTGGCGGCGCTAGACGTTCGGGGTGTATTGCAATGGTTTGTCAGGTTTGGCTGTGGGTCCAGAATAGCTCCCATTTCCTTATGTTCTTCCACTTTTATTTTGATTCTTCTGTTACAACGCCTTCCTTATCTACCTTATATCCCCCCGACGAGGCCTCTACATAATTTCATGCGGCAGAATTTCGTGCATTTTGAGTGAAAGAAGTGAGACGAAGTTGTAGGAGGAAGAAGAGGCGCGGTCGCTGTGGAGGCCTCGATCGTGAGTGGAAATGGCGGGAATTGCGTTTGTATCGCAAAGTAAAGGATCTGCATTCATTTCTGAACTTGCATTGGTGGATTGTTATACATCTGCATTATTTTTCATAAAAAAACTTTATGTTGAACTTGAAGGCTCCAAGCACGGACTATATATATAGCCCTCATTGAGGTAAAAATAAAAGTAAAAATCCTGCTATCGCTTGCCAAGCAAGCCGTTCCCCCCCTCCCCCTACCCCTCCCCTCCCCCCTCCCCACTCTCCCTCCCCCTCCCCTCCCCCTCCCACTCCCCCCTCCCACTCCCCCCTCCCTCCCCTCCCCCTCCCACACTGCCGGGACTTCCAGGAAAGAAGTTGGAATTTCAAAAAAGGTGGATCTGGGGTGAATTAGTGGGGGTAGAAAAGATCAAGGTTTTGGATGGGGAAAGATAAGAGATGGTGGTGAACAGCTGTTTTAAAGACCTGGAGGGAGGAGTGGGATTGAAGGGATTTCTTCGCAAAGCACTACCTTATCCTCAACTAGCGATCAATTGTGCTTCCTTGGAAACGGTATCATTTATGAAGTTCCTCGGTGTCATAATTCGTGACCACCTGAAATGGAATCGGCAGGTTGAGCACATGCATGGCCAGAAATGACTCTCGACATTTGTACATCTTGTGTAAGCTCAAGGAGAATGGTGTGAAAGTTAGAGATTTAGTAATGATCTACAAGATGAACATTCGCCCCATCTTGGAATTTTGAACACCTGGATGGAGTTCAGGTCTCACGATATCCAAAGTATCCGAATCCGATATCGAGCAAGTCCAAAAAAGAGCTTTGAGAATTATTTATCTCCCCCATGCTGACCTTGTACATGCTTTTAGTATTGCTTCCCTTGCTAATCGTCACATTAACCTCGTCACACACTTTGTTACCTGTGCCACTGAAGGTGGATGTAAGTTATGCTTTCACCCCTGTCTATGTTTGCTTGTTTGTGAACACTGAACAGGATATCTCAAAAAGCTGTGGACGCATTTGGTGGAAAGGTTGGGTATGTGACAAGGAAGGAATGGTTAGATTTTGGTGAAGATCCGTATCCGGATCTGCATCTGAAAATTTTTTTGAAGTGATTATTCACCAGAGAGATACCGCAAAAAAACGATATCGAGCACAATATCTCAAAAAGTTCAGGACGGATTCGGACGAAACTTGGTGGACAGGTTGGTGAAGATCCAAATCCGAATCGAGATCCGAGGATTTTTAAAATTTCCAAGTGATTCTTCACAATTTAGAGAAAGGGCCAAAAACGATATATAAACATGATATTTCAAAAACGTGTGGACGGATTATGACAAAACTTGGTGGATGAGTTGGGTAGGTGACGAGAACAAGCCGGTTCGATTTTCATTCAGCTGCAGATCCAGATCCGGCCTATCAGTGGGATACAAAACGTAAACTCTTCAGCGGTCCAGGTAGGTCTGTACTCGTTTCCAGTCATCGCTACCTTTTTCCTCAAAACTCGACAATTGGTATGTACATGTAGGTTAAGAAACAAAACAAAATGACATCCCGCAAACACGAACACAACGATACAAAGTCTCCCATTCCATTTCTTGTCCAATATAGAATATTAATATTTGGATTACTTTAATTTTTTTAATTGCAAAATCGAAGATTTTTCAAGTATATTGGTCGGTTGTGTTTGTGGTTCTGTCTGTCTGTTTGTTTGTCTGTTTGTCACCGGCCTACAGGTCACAATTTTCAACAGATTTTCACGAAACTTCACCAAATGGTAGAGTTGGTCAAAAGCAAGAAGCCTATTTTTTGGGGTCAAAAGGTCAACATAGGCCAAAGGTCACCAACTTTGCTAAATTTCTAAAATCCTTAATTTTCATCCAATTGACTTGAAATTTGAAGAGGACTTGCATATCTGGTCACTGAATTCAACCACCAAGTATTTTTGCGGTCAACATCGGCCAAATTTCTAAAATCCTTAATTTTCATCCAATTGACTTGAAAATTGAACAGCATTTGCACATTGAGTCACATTGTCAATTTTAATCTTGATGAAATGGACAATTTGCTGTATCAATGGAATTTTTTTTCTTCGGGGTGGGGGGCGGATTTTGCAAGTATCGTGCTCCGCATGACGTCTTCCTGTTTCTTTGTTTATACCATTTTACTCATTGTTCGTTTTTTATTTTGTATGTTGCTTGTACAACTTTAATTTTTCTTTGTTTATACAATTTTACTCATTGTTCGTTTTTTCTTTTGTATGTTGCTTAAGTTGCTTATACAAGCAACATACAAAATAAAAAACGAACAATGAGTAAAATGGTATAAACAAAGAAAACTTAAAGTAATCCAAATGTATGTCTTGTAGTTTTAATTCGTCAGTTTATGTCTTGTAGTTTTAATTATCAGCTCTCTCCCTTTCTTTGATTTATCTTTTATTGTTTTTGTGCTATGTTTGCTTTAAAAAAAACAATTCATGATTTTTTCATAAATGTTAATTTAGCTATGTTAGCAAAGTTCTCTTTCAAATAGCAAAGTTCCCTTTCAAATAGCAAAGTTCCCTTTCAAATAGCAAAGTTCCCTTTCAAATAGCAAAGTTCTCTTTCAAATAGCAAAGTTCTCTTTCAAATAGCAAAGTTCCCTTTCAAATAGCAAAGTTCTCTTTCAAATAGCAAAGTTCCCTTTCAAATAGCAAAGTTCCCTTTCAAATAGCAAAGTTCCCTTTCAAATAGCAAAGTTCCCTTTCAAATAGCAAAGTTCTCTTTCAAATAGCAAAGTTCCCTTTCAAATAGCAAAGTTCTCTTTCAAATAGCAAAGTTCCCTTTCAAATAGCAAAGTTCCCTTTCAAATAGCAAAGTTCCCTTTCAAATAGCAAAGTTCTCTTTCAAATAGCAAAGTTCCCTTTCAAATAGCAAAGTTCCCTTTCAAATAGCAAAGTTCCCTTTCAAATAGCAAAGTTCCCTTTCAAATAGCAAAGTTCCCTTTCAAATAGCAAAGTTCCCTTTCAAATAGCAAAGTTCTCTTTCAAATAGCAAAGTTCCCTTTCAAATAGCAAAGTTCCCTTTCAAATAGCAAAGTTCCCTTTCAAATAGCAAAGTTCCCTTTCAAATAGCAAAGTTCTCTTTCAAATAGCAAAGTTCCCTTTCAAATAGCAAAGTTCTCTTTCAAATAGCAAAGTTCCCTTTCAAATAGCAAAGTTCCCTTTCAAATAGCAAAGTTCCCTTTCAAATAGCAAAGTTCTCTTTCAAATAGCAAAGTTCCCTTTCAAATAGCAAAGTTCCCTTTCAAATAGCAAAGTTCCCTTTCAAATAGCAAAGTTCCCTTTCAAATAGCAAAGTTCCCTTTCAAATAGCAAAGTTCCCTTTCAAATAGCAAAGTTCTCTTTCAAATAGCAAAGTTCCCTTTCAAATAGCAAAGTTCCCTTTCAAATAGCAAAGTTCCCTTTCAAATAGCAAAGTTCCCTTTCAAATAGCAAAGTTCCCTTTCAAATAGCAAAGTTCCCTTTCAAATAGCAAAGTTCCCTTTCAAATAGCAAAGTTCCCTTTCAAATAGCAAAGTTCCCTTTCAAATAGCAAAGTTCCCTTTCAAATAGCAAAGTTCCCTTTCAAATAGCAAAGTTCCCTTTCAAATAGCAAAGTTCCCTTTCAAATAGCAAAGTTCCCTTTCAAATAGCAAAGTTCCCTTTCAAATAGCAAAGTTCCCTTTCAAATAGCAAAGTTCCCTTTCAAATAGCAAAGTTCCCTTTCAAATAGCAAAGTTCCCTTTCAAATAGCAAAGTTCCCTTTCAAATAGCAAAGTTCTCTTTCAAATAGCAAAGTTCCCTTTCAAATAGCAAAGTTCCCTTTCAAATAGCAAAGTTCCCTTTCAAATAGCAAAGTTCTCTTTCAAATAGCAAAGTTCCCTTTCAAATAGCAAAGTTCCCTTTCAAATAGCAAAGTTCCCTTTCAAATAGCAAAGTTCTCTTTCAAATAGCAAAGTTCCCTTTCAAATAGCAAAGTTCCCTTTCAAATAGCAAAGTTCCCTTTCAAATAGCAAAGTTCTCTTTCAAATAGCAAAGTTCCCTTTCAAATAGCAAAGTTCCCTTTCAAATAGCAAAGTTCCCTTTCAAATAGCAAAGTTCCCTTTCAAATAGCAAAGTTCCCTTTCAAATAGCAAAGTTCCCTTTCAAATAGCAAAGTTCTCTTTCAAATAGCAAAGTTCCCTTTCAAATAGCAAAGTTCTCTTTCAAATAGCAAAGTTCCCTTTCAAATAGCAAAGTTCCCTTTCAAATAGTAAAGTTCTCTTTCAAATAGCAAAGTTCCCTTTCAAATAGCAAAGTTCCCTTTCAAATAGCAAAGTTCCCTTTCAAATAGCAAAGTTCCCTTTCAAATAGCAAAGTTCCCTTTCAAATAGCAAAGTTCCCTTTCAAATAGCAAAGTTCTCTTTCAAATAGCAAAGTTCCCTTTCAAATAGCAAAGTTCCCTTTCAAATAGCAAAGTTCCCTTTCAAATAGCAAAGTTCCCTTTCAAATAGCAAAGTTCCCTTTCAAATAGCAAAGTTCCCTTTCAAATAGCAAAGTTCCCTTTCAAATAGCAAAGTTCCCTTTCAAATAGCAAAGTTCTCTTTCAAATAGCAAAGTTCCCTTTCAAATAGCAAAGTTCCCTTTCAAATAGCAAAGTTCCCTTTCAAATAGCAAAGTTCCCTTTCAAATAGCAAAGTTCCCTTTCAAATAGCAAAGTTCCCTTTCAAATAGCAAAGTTCCCTTTCAAATAGCAAAGTTCCCTTTCAAATAGCAAAGTTCCCTTTCAAATAGCAAAGTTCCCTTTCAAATAGCAAAGTTCCCTTTCAAATAGCAAAGTTCCCTTTCAAATAGCAAAGTTCCCTTTCAAATAGCAAAGTTCCCTTTCAAATAGCAAAGTTCCCTTTCAAATAGCAAAGTTCCCTTTCAAATAGCAAAGTTCTCTTTCAAATAGCAAAGTTCCCTTTCAAATAGCAAAGTTCTCTTTCAAATAGCAAAGTTCCCTTTCAAATAGCAAAGTTCCCTTTCAAATAGCAAAGTTCCCTTTCAAATAGCAAAGTTCCCTTTCAAATAGCAAAGTTCCCTTTCAAATAGCAAAGTTCCCTTTCAAATAGCAAAGTTCCCTTTCAAATAGCAAAGTTCCCTTTCAAATAGCAAAGTTCTCTTTCAAATAGCAAAGTTCCCTTTCAAATAGCAAAGTTCCCTTTCAAATAGCAAAGTTCCCTTTCAAATAGCAAAGTTCTCTTTCAAATAGCAAAGTTCCCTTTCAAATAGCAAAGTTCCCTTTCAAATAGCAAAGTTCCCTTTCAAATAGCAAAGTTCCCTTTCAAATAGCAAAGTTCCCTTTCAAATAGCAAAGTTCCCTTTCAAATAGCAAAGTTCCCTTTCAAATAGCAAAGTTCCCTTTCAAATAGCAAAGTTCCCTTTCAAATAGCAAAGTTCCCTTTCAAATAGCAAAGTTCCCTTTCAAATAGCAAAGTTCCCTTTCAAATAGCAAAGTTCCCTTTCAAATAGCAAAGTTCCCTTTCAAATAGCAAAGTTCCCTTTCAAATAGCAAAGTTCCCTTTCAAATAGCAAAGTTCCCTTTCAAATAGCAACGTTCCCTTTCAAATAGCAAAGTTCCCTTTCAAATAGCAAAGTTCCCTTTCAAATAGCAAAGTTCCCTTTCAAATAGCAAAGTTCCCTTTCAAATAGCAAAGTTCCCTTTCAAATAGCAACGTTCCCTTTCAAATAGCAAAGTTCCCTTTCAAATAGCAAAGTTCTCTTTCAAATAGCAAAGTTCCCTTTCAAATAGCAAAGTTCCCTTTCAAATAGCAAAGTTCCCTTTCAAATAGCAAAGTTCCCTTTCAAATAGCAAAGTTCCCTTTCAAATAGCAAAGTTCCCTTTCAAATAGCAAAGTTCCCTTTCAAATAGCAAAGTTCCCTTTCAAATAGCAACGTTCCCTTTCAAATAGCAAAGTTCCCTTTCAAATAGCAAAGTTCCCTTTCAAATAGCAAAGTTCCCTTTCAAATAGCAAAGTTCCCTTTCAAATAGCAAAGTTCCCTTTCAAATAGCAAAGTTCCCTTTCAAATAGCAAAGTTCCCTTTCAAATAGCAAAGTTCCCTTTCAAATAGCAAAGTTCTCACGGATTTTATTTTTCATGCCGATTGACAGTTACGTATTTAAATAGGAAATTTTAAAACCAAATATCCTTAGTCTTCTGACTTTTGTTTCATGTTTGACAATAAAACCGAAATTTTTATTATATAAAGGGCCATGCAACAGGAAGATGTGGGAATCAATAAATGAGCGTAAACATTGCTTAACGAGCGAGATGACGTGGATTACCCACACACAGCATACCCATTGGGAAAAGTTTCACGAAGTAAGAAACCTTAACAAGTGGGTGATGCAACCACAACCACCGTCTCTTGCCCCACCTCCCACACCCCGTAAACCAGCACGTGGATCTCATTGAAATCATGTAAATGACGTTCACGTGCCACATGTCATCACACGTGTTCATGAGCAGCTCACATTCTCATGTCTCATGTGCTTGAGTAACCGCATCTCCCGATATGCGCGCTTTGCATGAATCAGGGACTGGAAGGGGCGAGACAGCTTCTTCACGGCCACCTTGTGCTGCACATGTGAGTCCATGGAGGAGCTGTGAACGACAGGGCACATAGACAGCTTAGTATAGCGCACAGTGCCTCAGACATTGCTCTCCCGGACCACCGGTCGCTCCCATAAGCTTTATTAATCTTTGCCCCCTAATCCCATAGATCTCATATCCCATCCTCCATCTCGCCGAACCCGCACACTGTCCGCACGACTCCAAGCGACCCCCGTCTCGGAGAGAAGATGAACGGAGGTCATTATTCATCGTCCGTGTCCTTTGTCTGGTTGGTGTTGCCTGTTCTCGGGCTCTGTACATAGCGGACATTCCCTGGTAAAGTTATCACTTTAAAAAAATCTGACAAAAAAACCTCTGTCACACAAGGCTTGTCGAACCGGGAAAGCGGGATGTCTTAAGAAATGTCCTTGCCGGTTTCTGCATTCCGTTCCGACTCCTTTAACATCGGCCGTACAAAATACGAGATTGGTGTCTCATCCACAAGGTGCGACAATAGGAATTCTAATGAGAGGATATACTCTCGTACAGCATTTTCTTTTTCATGTGAACACAGGTCAGGAGGTAAAACAAAAACCTGGAAGGACTTTTAGAACATTGTTCAACTAACTTTGCAGGAAAATAAATAACGAAAACCAGGAAATAGGGGATTACAGAGGTACATCGACAAAGACAAAGACATCGACATTGGTGAGAGGAGAGGACAGTTGTAACAAATGGACAACGAACTTGATGGACAGATGGAATGATAGTTGGACAAACGGAATGATAGGTGGACAGACAGAATGATAGATGGACAGATGGTATGATAGTTGGACAAACGGAATGATAGGTGGACAGACAGAATGATAGATGGACAGATGGTATGATAGTTGGACAGATGGATGGACAGACAGAATGATAGTTGGACAGTTGGATAGACAGACAGAATGATAGTTGGACAGATGGATGGAAAGACAGAATGATAGTTGGACAGATGGATGGAAAGACAGAATGATAGTTGGACAGATGGATGGAAAGACAGAATGATAGTTGGACAGATGGATGGAAAGACAGAATGATAGTTGGACAGATGGATGGAAAGACAGAATGATAGTTGGACAGATGGATGGAAAGACAGAATGATAGTTGGACAGGTGGAATGATAGATGAACGGACAGAATGACAGTAAGACATACACAATGATAGTTGGACAGACAGAATGATAGTTGGACAGATGGATGGAAAGACAGAATGATAGTTGGACAGATGGATGGACAGACAGAATGATAGTTGGACAGTTGGATAGACAGACAGAATGATAGTTGGACAGATGGATGGAAAGACAGAATGATAGTTGGACAGATGGATGGAAAGACAGAATGATAGTTGGACAGATGGATGGAAAGACAGAATGATAGTTGGACAGATGGATGGAAAGACAGAATGATAGTTGGACAGATGGATGGAAAGACAGAATGGTAGTTGGACAGGCGGAATGATAGATGAACGGACAGAATGACAGTAGGACATACACAATGATAGTTGGACAGATGGATGGAAAGACAGAATGATAGTTGGACAGGCGGAATGATAGATGAACGGACAGAATGACAGTAGGACATACACAATGATAGTTGGACAGATGGATGGAAAGACAGAATGATAGTTGGACAGATGGATGGAAAGACAGAATGGTAGTTGGACAGGCGGAATGATAGATGAACGGACAGAATGACAGTAGGACATACACAATGATAGTTGGACAGATGGATGGAAAGACAGAATGATAGTTGGACAGGCGGAATGATAGATGAACGGACAGAATGACAGTAGGACATACACAATGATAGTTGGACAGACAGAATGATAGTTGGAGAGTGGGATCGAAAACACGTGAAATTATTGGATGGACATAGGTCATAGACAGACAGAGTGATATGACAGAGTACCTGAGAGGGATAACTGATGAGGACATTGGACAGACGGACATACAGTGACAGACAATTTCTGAGTGGAATCACTCATTCGATTTGCTGAAGAATAACTCGGGATCTCAGACAGAAAGACGACTGCAGGACGTGAGGATTAATAATTCATGAGAAAAATCAACATTGTCTCGGTTCGAGGGCGAAGTTGTGTTTTCAGGAAGTCGCCAAAACAAATCCAGGAAGCGAGAAAGCAAACACCTGCACAAAGAACAGGGAGCCATCCGAACCTCAGGTTGGGACTGGGGATTCGGGACTCGGAGGTCGGGACTCGGAACGACTCAAAGTCCCGTCACAATCCCCGAGTGGGCCGTGGGGCCTATACGGGCCGCGGAGCGACGCTTCCGATGGTTCCCGCCCTCAGCACCCACCACACTGAGCCGTAGGCCCCGGAGCCGACGGGCGTCAGGGTCGTGTACCGCAATGGAACTTCCCACACGGTCCTGTTGAGCTCGTGGCGGTAAAAGCCCTTCCGCGCGGACATCGCGGTACTTTGACTTCGGACTCAGTTAGTGGACGATAAGGGCGGCATCTAGCGGCGGAAACCAAGTAAAGGGAAGTGGAGCTATGGAGGGGGTTGGTGAAAGGGAAGGAGAGGGGAGGAAAGAGACGTTAGCGAGGAAAAGAGGAAGAGAATGGAGTGCTGGGTCGAGGTTGATTGAGCAGGGTGAAACGAGACTGCACAGGGTGGATTGGTAGGATTGGGGGAGGAGATGATGGATTGATTCGGGTGGGAGGATTGGGAGTGGGAGTGGCGCAGTGGTGAATATGGGAGGAGTGAAAGGAAAGTCGATTAGTTGGAGGAGAAGACCGAGTGATGGTGGGTTTAGAGAGGGTATAAGTATAACCATAGACTATAGAGAGGTGAGTGGTGGGTTTTGGGGGGGTGCATATAGGAAAGTGATGGGGTGCAGAGGGGAGAGTGGTGGGGTTAGAGGGGGTGCAGAGAGGAGAGTGGTGAGGTTAAAAGGGGTGCAGAGAGGAGAGTGATGTGTGTTAGAGGGGGTGCAGAGGGGAGAGTGGTGAGGTTAAAGGGGGTGCAGAGAGGATAGTGGTGGGGCTAGAGCCTAGTGGGGGTGCAGAGAGGAGAGTGGTGGGGTTAGAGGAGGAGGAGGTGCATAGAGGGGGGGGGGTGAAGGGGTTAGAGGGTGTGCATAGAGGCGAGTGAAGGGGTTAGAAGGGGTGCAGAGAGGAGAGTGGTGAGGTTAAAGGGGGTGCAGAGAGGAGAGTGATGTGTGTTAGAGGGGGTGCAGAGAGGCGAGTGGTGTAGTTTTGGGGGGGTGCATAGAGGAGAGTGGTGAGGTTAAACGGGGTGCAGAGAGGAGAGTGGTGGGGCTAGAGCCTAGTGGGGGTGCAGAGAGGAGAGTGGTGGGGCTAGAGCCTAGTGGGGGTGCAGAGAGGAGAGTGATGGGGTTAGAGGGGGTGCAGAGAGGAGAGTGGTGGGTTTAGATGGGTGCACAGAGGATAGTGGTGGGGTTAGAGGGGGTGCAGAGAGGAGAGTGGTGGGGCTAGAGCCTAGTGGGGGTGCAGAGAGGAGAGTGGTGTGGCTAGAGCCTAGTGGGGGTGCAGAGAGGAGAGTGATTGGGTTAGAGGGGGTGCAGAGAGGAGAGTGATTGGGTTAGAGGGGGTGCAGAGAGGAGAGTGGTGGGTTTAGATGGGTGCACAGAGGATAGTGGTGGGGTTAGAGGGGGTGCAGAGAGGAGAGTGGTGGGGCTAGAGCCTAGTGGGGGTGCAGAGAGGAGAGTGGTGTGGCTAGAGCCTAGTGGGGGTGCAGAGAGGAGAGTGATGGGGTTAGAGGGGGTGCAGAGAGGAGAGTGGTGGGTTTAGATGGGTGCACAGAGGATAGTGGTAGGGTTAGAGGGGGTGCAGAGAGGAGAGTGGTGTGGCTAGAGCCTAGAGGGGGTGCAGAGAGGAGAGTGATGGGGTTAGAGGGGGTGCAGAGAGGAGAGTGGTTAGTTTAGATGGGTGCACAGAGGATAGTGGTGGGGTTAGAGGGGGTGCAGAGAGGAGAGTGGTGGGGCTAGAGCCTAGTGGGGGTGCAGAGAGGAGAGTGGTGGCTTCAGACTGATCTTTCCGGAGTTTCCTCCCTGTCTGAGTCAGACACGTTTCCACATGTTTCTGGTACATTCCAGTTGTTCTCAATAAGTCCATCGTATAACTGAATATCTCTGTGACCTTTCTCAGTGGAGAAACCAACAGGACCCCAGCAAGGACTGAACCACTAAATTAACTTCATGTTTCGTTATTCATGGTTTTATCCAATAAATTGAGAGTACAGCGTGGTGACCAAACTCCCTTTGAAGGCAACAAGTTGATAAACACGCTTTGAAAACAACAATCAAAAAAAATAAAAATATTAAAATGAATGACCAAAAACATTGTCAAACAAGAAAAAGAGCAATCAGATTGCAGACCCTCGCCAGGATGTATTTTCAGTGGTTTTTAAGGCTTTTGTGTTAAAACAAATATGGCGGCCGAACCACGTGACCGATGACGTCATCATTATTTTTTTCTCCACCAATTTATGCCTACATGACGCTCAAGAAATTTCATCTTGATCGGATGATGTTTTGTACTCGTCGAATTATGACATCATCATTGACATATTTTATTCCCCATGCAGAGTTCTTTACAATGAGCCATTTCTCAATTTTTTCTATCAGCGCTTTCCGAGATATAGAGGTGCAAAGTTTTTCGATTTTTCAAAGATGGTAGCCGAACCACGTGACCTATGACGTCATAATTATCATAAAAAAATTATACAGGTGGAGTTGCACCTATGGTGAAAATTTCCTGTCAATCGGACCAACGGTTGCAGAGAAAATCATATTTATTCTGTGCGGACAAACACACAAACAAACAGACAAACAAACAAACGGACTCAAATGCAATACGCTCTCCTCTGGCGAGGGTAATAAGGTCACTTCATATTTGAATCCCAGTCAGAGTATGTCATAGATAGACACAGACAGACAGAGATGGAGAAATGTCTCCCTAAACCTGAAATTCAACTGTTCAAAAAGTTTCACCAAATCCCCCACCCGCCTCCCTCCCCCTCCCCCACTCCCCCACCCCTCTACCCGGCTCGAAAGACCACTGATTTTGATATGGGGTGATTACTTGATTGTGTATATTAGAATACTGATTTTGATATGGGGTGATTACTTGATTGTGTATATTAGAATAGTGATTTTGATATGGGGTGATTACTTGATTGTGTATATTAGAATACTGATTTTGATACGGGGTGATTACTTGATTGTGTATATTAGAATACTGATTTTGATATGGGGTGATTACTTGATTGTGTATATTAGAATACTGATTTTGATATGGGGTGATTACTTGATTGTGTATATTAGAATACTGATTTTGATACGGGGTGATTACTTGATTGTGTATATTAGAATAGTGATTTTGATACGGGGTGATTACTTGATTGTGTATATTAGAATAGTGATTTTGATATGGGGTGATTACTTGATTGTGTATATTAGAATACTGATTTTGATACGGGGTGATTACTTGATTGTGTATTTTAGAATACTGATTTTGATATGGGGTGATTACTTGATTGTGTATATTAGAATACTGATTTTGATACGGGGTGATTACTTGATTGTGTATATTAGAATACTGATTTTGATATGTGGTGATTACTTGATTGTGTATATTAGAATACTGATTTTGATATGGGGTGATTACTTGATTGTGTATATTAGAATACTGATTTTGATATTGGGTGATTACTTGATTGTGTATATTAGAATACTGATTTTGATATGGGGTGATTACTTGATTGTGTATATTAGAATACTGATTTTGATATTGGGTGATTACTTGATTGTGTATTTTAGAATACTGATTTTGATATGGGGTGATTACTTGATTGTGTATATTAGAATAGTGATTTTGATACGGGGTGATTACTTGATTGTGTATATTAGAATACTGATTTTGATACGGGGTGATTACTTGATTGTGTATATTAGAATACTGATTTTGATATGTGGTGATTACTTGATTGTGTATATTAGAATACTGATTTTGATATGGGGTGATTACTTGATTGTGTATATTAGAATACTGATTTTGATATGGGGTGATTACTTGATTGTGTATATTAGAATACTGATTTTGATATTGGGTGATTACTTGATTGTGTATATTAGAATACTGATTTTGATATGGGGTGATTACTTGATTGTGTATATTAGAATACTGATTTTGATATGGGGTGATTACTTGATTGTGTATATTAGAATACTGATTTTGATATTGGGTGATTACTTGATTGTGTATATTAGAATACTGATTTTGATATGGGGTGATTACTTGATTGTGTATATTAGAATAGTGATTTTGATACGGGGTGATTACTTGATTGTGTATATTAGAATAGTGATTTTGATACGGGGTGATTACTTGATTGTGTATATTAGAATACTGATTTTGATACGGGGTGATTACTTGATTGTGTATATTAGAATAGTGATTTTGATACGGGGTGATTACTTGATTGTGTATATTAGAATAGTGATTTTGATACGGGGTGATTACTTGATTGTGTATATTAGAATACTGATTTTGATACGGGGTGATTACTTGATTGTGTATATTAGAATAGTGATTTTGATACGGGGTGATTACTTGATTGTGTATATTAGAATACTGATTTTGATACGGGGTGATTACTTGATTGTGTATATTAGAATAGTGATTTTGATACGGGGTGATTACTTGATTGTGTATATTAGAATACTGATTTTGATATGTGGTGATTACTTGATTGTGTATATTAGAATACTGATTTTGATATGTGGTGATTACTTGATTGTGTATCTTAGAATACTGATTTTGATACGGGGTGATTACTTGATTGTGTATATTAGAATACTGATTTTGATATGGGGTGATTACTTGATAGTGTATTTTAGAATACTGATTTTGATATGTGGTGATTACTTGATTGTGTATATTAGAATACTGATTTTGATATGGGGTGATTACTTGATTGTGTATCTTAGAATACTGATTTTGATATGGGGTGATTACTTGATTGTGTATATTAGAATACTGATTTTGATATGGGGTGATTACTTGATAGTGTATTTTAGAATACTGATTTTGATATGTGGTGATTACTTGATTGTGTATATTAGAATACTGATTTTGATATGTGGTGATTACTTGATTGTGTATATTAGAATACTGATTTTGATATGTGGTGATTACTTGATTGTGTATTTTAGAATACTGATTTTGATATGGGGTGATTACTTGATTGTGTATATTAGAATACTGATTTTGATACGGGGTGATTACTTGATTGTGTATATTAGAATACTGATTTTGATATGGGGTGATTACTTGATTGTGTATATTAGAATACTGATTTTGATATGGGGTGATTACTTAATTGTGTATATTAGAATACTGATTTTGATATGGGGTGATTACTTGATTGTGTATATTAGAATACTGATTTTGATACGGGGTGATTACTTGATTGTGTATTTTAGAATACTGATTTTGATATGGGGTGATTACTTGATTGTGTATCTTAGAATACTGATTTTGATACGGGGTGATTACTTGATTGTGTATATTAGAATACTGATTTTGATATGGGGTGATTACTTGATTGTGTTTATTAGAATACTGATTTTGATATGGGGTGATTACTTGATAGTGTATTTTAGAATACTGATTTTGATACAGCGAAATTTAAATAGTCAAAGGTGTCTTCGCAGTGTCTTTAATCGGTTTTCTCTTATGATTGGTCCTGCAAGTCAGGAGGACCTTTAACTCATTTGCATACACCCAGCAGCTACGCCACTTCCACAAAATGACCACTAATACTTAGGCAGTTAAGACCGAAAAATAGGGCGTGTCGTTCATTTTTTCAGGAAAGCACCAAATTTGGCACAGATGTAGTATGGACCTATACAATTGTTTTCCTGAGGGGCGCCCAAAAATTCAGAACCCCTGGTGGCCGCCATATTGAATTTCAACATGACCGCCCTCTGTGACCGATTTCCCTCAATAACTTCTATACTATGAGCGATAACACCACAGTTCCAGTGTCTTACCCCATGTTTTCATGGTCTCTGAATCCAATGGGATCAATTGCATAAAGATTGGCATCCATCATCTTTAATTTGAAGATGGCCGCCATGGTGTTTCCATTTTCCTTGAATCTCTCATAGTATTTTAGGTAAAATTTCAATTCCAAGTGATACACATTGTTTTATTTGTCTCTGATAACAATGGAATGGTATTAATTAATCAAAGTTACACACAGTTGCAGTTTTAACTTAAAATATTGTGGGCACTTGAAAGGTGGAGGCTCTCGCACAGACGCGTAGTACTACAAGCACTGTCCATCGCAGTCACACAGTGATGTGCAGGGCAGATTTGCCCTGGAGCATTTACAGTTGCTTTTACAGGCCGACTTACAATGGCAGCTTGTAAGCTCTGAACATGCCTCCTGTATCAGTGGTATTGTGGTCCAAATTGGTGTCCAAGAAGTCCCTGTTTTCATCCAGCCCCAATCAGCTGGTGATGGAAGTTCTGGGTAGGGCACAAGTGCCCGACTTCATACGTGTCCAGCCTGAAAACATGCACGTTTTAGGTGTTGTTCGAAGGCGTCTGCTGTTGGGGGAATGTGATCAATTGTTCTTGCCTTCTTCGTGAACAAGTGTCGGCGCATGTCATTCACTGTCTTCATCTCGGTAGTCCGGTCATAGAGGATGGCAACATATCTTTCTATGCTCTGTAGTTCCATAGTAATAGCGTCCACAGATGGCCTATAAGCGAGAGCATGAAAGGTCTGCGTGATGCTGGGGTATGCCTCCCAAGCCTTCCAGGCTGTCTTTTTCCCAATTTGGGCAAAAAATGACACTGTGTCGCAGCCAGTGAAGGCATGAAATCTATCTATAATTCCAGTAATCTCTGTACGTCTGTACGTCTGTTTGTCTGTGACCGCTGTTTCTCGACAACCACGGGTCCGATATACTTTTAACTTGCCAGGTATATTGCTGGGGACCCGAGGATGTGCCTTTTCAAGGTTTCATATTAATCGGACAATTACTTACCGAGCTATGTCCAAAAAACGATTCAACCAATCAGAGAGCAGCGAACGATCGCGTGTGCCGAACGTGGAGGACACACTCTGCCTCGGATGGCACATTTGAGAGCGTATTCATTTATTTCACGTTTGCAAACTATGTTGGCGTTAAACTATGTTTTAAAACTAATAAAACCGAATTTGCGATTCATTCGCTTTCCTGCGCGTTTGTGCACGCGATGGCGATTTCTTTACCAAACTCCGGAAGCCGTTCGCTTTGGACCAAACCATTGCATGTAAATAGAGGGGGGGGATTGTCACCGTACTCGCAAGCCGTTCGCTTTGGACCAAACCATTTCATGTAAATAGAGGGGGGGGATATAATTTTAGATATAGATATAGTACGGGCAATGCCCTAGTAATGGCAAAGACTCGGACTTCCTGCGGCCAAGGCCGGTGGCAATTTTATGGATGGAAAGGTAGCGGTAGCTTTTACAAGTGCCAATGGCAATCCAGAGTTCCTCCACACCGTGTGACTGGTAGGTAAAGTAGTGTGCTATTGCCAAGACTACAATACAAGACCAAGACCACTCATAGTATAGAAGTTATTGAGGGAAATAGGTCACAGAGGGTGGTCATGTTGAAATTCAATATGGCGGCCACCAGGGGTTCTGAATTTTTGGGCGCCCCTCAGGAAAACAATTGTATAGGTCCATACTACATCTGTGCCAAATTTGGTGCTTTCCTGAAAAAATGAACGATGCTTCCTCTTAACTGCTCTGCTATTTGGCATGGTCACGTGCGTGGCCGATCGATCCATTATGACACATTTTATGGGTTAAAACTGATTGCTACTTCTGTATAGACAGACTATCGACGACTATCCTACCACTGATTATTTAAAAGAAACCCCATGTCGATTATGAAACAAATCAGAAGTCGGGATGATTGGAGTGACCGGATGTAACGATGCTCGGTGGTTGTGGTCATGATGGTTGGAGGGTCCATTCGTGGTCCATGGTTCAACCCCCGGATGAGTTTATATAAACATAAAAAGTTTTGAAATGGCACGTGTTGCTTCCTTGCTTGATGCTCGGCATTTTAAAAGAATAGAGCACGAATAAATAACCATAGGTTGGCAACCATTGCACCGGCTTAACGGGCTTAATACTAATGTAATGGCCTCCTGCGTTGAAGTTCCTTGTAAGGGAACTCATATTTATATCATTTAGGATGTGGAGTCGCCGTAGAGATCCGGAGGATCAAATAGAGGAAGCTATACTGTGAATAGCAGATGAAGGTGAGGAGGTGCTAATGGGGTGTGGATGTGCAAGAACAACACTGTTGTGCACAGGTGGACTGAAGGTGTTGCTGCAATAGATGACGAAATCAGTTACTGATGTCCACAGTGATCGAGTGAGGAGGTGAATGAATCATTGAATGAAATGTTTAATTTAAGGGAAGTTCTGGGTGTGTTCAGTCACCAAGTCTCTTTTAGAGCGCTCACCAAGTAGATTAAGTCATTCAAGTGAACATTCTGTTTGAAACCGTTAAGGAACGGCTGGCTTGGCAAGCTGCTTGGTAAGTGAACACACCTCAGGTTCAGGTAAGGAGCCCTGCCGAGTGAGTGAAGGTGCACCTGTAAGAGCGCTCTCGCTCAAACTTTCCATTAGGGAGCAGTGTCTAAGTCAGCATTTTAAAGCTTTGCCTTGACACGTGTTTCTGCCTTAATGACGTCATCATCAAGGCAAACGAACGGTACGCTTTGGGATATGTGCAGAGAAAATGGAGATACAAAATGAGTACGTAGTGTGCACGGACATAAAGATATACATGAGTGGCGCCCTCGTGGGGTAAATACGCAAAATGAGTGGTGCACACACACACACAGACACACACACACACACACACACACACACACACACACACACACACACAGATCACACACACACACATATCACACACACACACAGATCCATACACACACACACACACACACACACACACACACACACACACACAGATACACACACACACACACACCCACACACACAGATCCACACACCCACACACGCAGATCCACACACCCACACACACAGATACATACACACACACACACACACAGACACACACACACACACACACACACACACACACACACACACAGATCACACACACATATCACACACACACACATATCACACACACACACAGATCCATACACACACACACACACACACACACACACACACACACACACACACACACACACACACATATCACACACACACACACACACATACAGATCCACACACAGATCTCTCTCACACACACACACACACACAGATCCACACACCCACAGAGAGATCACACACACACAGATCCACACACATACACACACAGAGATCACACACACACACACACAAACACACACACACACACACACACAATCACACACATACACAGATCCACACACATACACACACAGAGATCACACACACACACACACACACACACACACAGATCACACACACACCCACACACACAGATCCACACACACAGATCCACACACATACACACACAGAGATCACACACACACAGATCCACACACATACACACACAGAGATCACACACACACACACACACACACAGACACACACACACACACACACACACACACACACACACACACACACATCCATACACACACACACAGATCACACACACATATCACACACACACACATATCACACACACACACAGATCCATACACACACACACACACACACACACACATATCACACACACATACAGATCCACACACAGATCTCTCTCACACACACACACACAGATCCACACACCCACAGAGAGATCACACACACACAGATCCACACACATACACACACAGAGATCACACACACACACACACACACACACACACACACACACACACACACACACACACACAAAGATCCACACACATACACACACAGAGATCACACACACACACACACACACACACACACACACACACACACACACACATATACACACATACACACAGATCACACACACACCCCCACACACAGATCCACACACACAGATCACACACACAGAGATCCACACACCCACACACACAGATCACACACACACACATACACAGATCCACACACACACACACACACACACACACACACACACACACACACACACAGATCCACACACCCACACACACAGATCCACACACCCACACACACACACACACACACACACACACACACACACACACACACACACACACACACACACAGGTGTAAAATGAGTACAGTGCGCAAGAGAGTATAAAGACTAATAGGTGGCTTTGTGAAATTACCGTTACCGGGCGGATAAAAGCACAATATTTGGCATGAGGCTCCCCTCGGCCTATTTATTAATGTTAGCCTCGGAGCCCTTGCGGAGTTTTAAAATTTTTTCATGTAAAACACCAAAATTCAAGATGGCCGACATCGATGACAAAATATAGCTTTTCTCGAGTCCTGGTAGTGGTAGTCATAAGAAACCCAGGGTTGTTGACAAATTTGGGATTTCGAGGTAGTTGAATGTTATTGTGGACATTATAATAGTACCAATACATTGTAAAATCTTATAAAGACCGTTATTATTCCAATAAATAGCAAATTTCAAATAAGCATCCACCCTCTTCTGGAAGGGAAATATTATCACCCAATCCTTTTTCACTGACGTCACAGTTTACCCATCTCGCATTGCGCGGCGGACATTTTGATACCCAAGCTAATCTGTCCGTGTGCGCTGATATTGATTTGTTGCGTTGGTTTATGGTGAATGCGGATCGCAAAAAGTCTGTTTTATGAAGTAATTTTGTTTGTTTTGTCACGTTCATGTGGAGTGTGGTGCCATCTAGGTTATATTACGTATTGTTGCCCAACAAACACAGAACATTCGGTTTAAGTTTGCCGTGGACCAGTGAACTGGTGAACACCTGGGCAGTGGGTCAACCTGCAACCAACTACCTGTAGAACAGACTTGGAGTGTACGTAAGGATACGGTAGATCCAGGCTTGAGTATGGCTAGCACTAGCAGTGCGAGTGCCAACCTTGGCTACCAAGAGACGCTCCCCCCGGACGTTCTTGTTCGTTACAAAGAGAAGATTTCTGTCATTGGGTGTGACCCTTATGGTCTATCAAATGATAAATTTGAGAAGAATGTGAGCAAGTGGCCTCAGGTGACCCACATCGACGTGATCAACTACCTGTTGTTCAGCAAATCGGCCTATACCAAAGATGAGTTGAAGAAGTATAAATCCCTCGATACGAGGCATACAGGTTGTACCAAGATGGATGGGTGCGACAAATCCTACTCGAAGAACTGAATGACGTCCACTTGATTCGATCCAAGGTATTAATAAAATTCACTATCACTCCAATATCACTGATATCATAAAAACCAAATATTGTGTTCAATATCATTAATGATTATAGTAATTGTATGGTTATACAATGAAACATGTTCTTACTTACTGTTAACAAAATGCTCGGCGCAGACAGGTGTGCGATCCCACTGTGATTCTGTTTGGATGTCACTGCGATTGATGGCAGCCTTCCACAAACGCCGCCTCTCTTCACTTAAATTTCTTGTTTCCTCACCCTGATTCAGTAGAAGTTTGGGCGTTTTGTAAAACTTGACTCCTGGCCTAACGCCTGGCCTGTTTGAACAACGAAATACGCCGCAAATTGGCATGACTGGTCGTGAACAAAAACTATTTAATGTGAATCCGCTGACGACGTTGTTCGAGAGGGTATCAAAATGGCCGAGGTGTCCCAGGGTGCCCTGCGCGCGTGCTCTGATGACGTCACAAGAAAACAAAGAATACAGTGAATAATAGTGAATCATGTATTTCAGTAACTGGCCTTGTGCTAGTCAAGACGATATTAAAAAGTCCAAGGCATTTATTAGAATAACTACAGTAATTTGAATTGTACAGACAAAACTCAATTTTCAAGCAAATAACATCACTATGCTTTATTCGTAAGTCTCCAAGTAGTTCTCAAATTTGGAACCATGCTTGATCATAGCAGGAGTGGCAGACTTATCATAGAACAGAAGAAGGAGTGCACATTGTGCTGGAGGATCTTCTACCGGAGGTTGCATAGAGGCATGACAGGCAGCCCATGCAATGGCAGCTCCACTGGTGAGTTTTTCTGTATCTAGAAGTGGCAGTGCATGCTCTACCCAGCTGTGTTCCTGTGCTCTGGCCTCATCTAAGCAGCTCTCGACTGGAACTGCGTCACACTCTGGCACCTCGACAGCAGCGGTCTTCAAAGCTATGGCTGGGACAGAGGCGTAGCTGTCAAGAAGAGAGTGCTTTTCATTTCCAGAAAGTGGTATTGTAATAGGTGGTCTGCTCACACCAGGTTCGATCTTTGTAGGGAACTGGAAAAGGTTGATTCCAGTTTCGTGGAATGAGGTTAGGGAAGTGGTTGAGCTGGGGTTCTGGTCTAGGTTGTCCAGGGCGCCAACAGTGGACAACTCTTTCCGGAGACAAGCAGGAGAAACGACTCCATCTTCTGCAAAGCGTTCACAGGTAGAAGTGGCGATCCAGTCCTCAATCTCCATAATCCTGTCATAAGAAATGCTGATGCCTATCTGGTATAACTGCTGGATGAGTTTCTTGCTTCTGCTCAGTGCATGCGCATTGATGCCAATGTAGATGGGGAGGGGTGACACGCTCCAGAGTGTGTCTGGTATTCACAGCAGTACGAGATGTTTTTTTTCTTTGTGTTGTGAACGATGCACTGGCCGATAGTTAGGCAAGCCTGTGAGTCACGCTTGTCTTGACCTTTCAAGTTGGAACCATTCAAGATCAGGGAGACAAGAGACTTGAGGCTTGAGGGCGGTGAGTCTTCTTGGAATTCTGCAGGGAAGCATCCAGTGAATTTGAAGCCTTGATGGCTGAAGATGTCTTTTCTGACTATCGTAGCAGCTTTGGCCAGCATAACACCATCTTCTGAGAAGTCTCGATTCTTCAGAGCTTCCTTCAACATATTTCTCATGCCTTCCTTGAAAATGAGAACCGTGTTTCTCCCATCATACTGTTCTAGTGCCTCTGGGAAGCGTTCTAGAAAATGACCCTTCAGTCTGGTCTTGTTGACTAGGTTCTTGATGCCTAGTTCCTCAAGACGATTCACATACAGAGTGGATCTCGGACAGCTTGAAGAGGAGAGTTCCAGAGTCCACAGATTTCTCAATGTAGCTGGTCAGTTCTACAAATGCCCGAGACTCGTTCATTTTCTCATCTGTGTTTTCAGGTGTTTGGCTTGCCTTGCGAGTGAGACTACGATAGCAATTTCTCAGCTTGACCAGACATGCCAGATGGTATTTTGCCTCCATTGCAATTAGATCTCCTCCAACTATTTTAGTCATAAGTTGGGTGTCGTTTAGCTCTATGATCATGTCCCGGATATTTTTGTCGGCATCAAATGTTGAAACTTCATGGAGAACATTTTCCTCTTCGCCTTTCTCGCAGAACAAACACTTTTGAACGTTCAGTGCTTTGCACTTACTGTGTCTTTTCCGTTCCTCATTAGGGTTGTGCTCTCTCTTTGTCTTTGCCTTTGCCAACTTAGAATTGTTGAATTTTAAATGGAAAGATTTGTGCCGGGAAGCAGAATGAGAAGCAAAATTGTCAACAGTTTCATCACTCCCAAAATAGAGTTCAGCTGGAAGAGCACCAATGTCCCGGAACTGTTCTACGTTGGTCAGGAATGATGTGTAGGCATCTGTTTTGTCACCACTTGTCCCAGGGCTCTGCAAGGGACACTTCAAGGGTTCAGCAGTATCCCGCTGGAAAATCACGCAGTGATCCCAGTTTAGCTCCATGTTGAGTCACACACTGAAAAGATACAAGCATATTGGAACATTAAGAACCCAGTTTCTGTGTATAGTTCCATAAATACTTTGCTGGAGCTCGTTGTAGGTCTACTGGTAGTATTGCAATATTCAAAATCCTATTCAGTGTGTTCAGTGGCCTAAAAAAACCAACATTTTGCAACCAATCTGGTCTTCTTATGACTACCAGGACTCGAGAAAAGCTATATTTTGTCATCGATGTCGGCCATCTTGAATTTTGGTGTTTTACATGAAAATTGTTTAAAACTCCAGAGGGCTCCTAGGCTAACATTAATTAATAGGCCCGAAGGGAGCCTCATGCCAAATATTGTGCTTTTATCCGCCCGGTAACTGTAATCTTTAAATATAGCACTCAGCCACCTGACGATAAAGAGGTGCTACATTAATAATGCCCACACAGAGTATAAAAGACGTACAAACAATCATGTGCCCACACAGAGTAATGTATGGGGTGTAAAATGAGTGGTAATAGAGAGGTGTAAAATATGAGTTGAGTGGAGAAAGGAAAGTTTTGGAGGAAAGGCGTGCAGGGGAGTATGAGGTTCTCATAGAGCTGTTTATGGACGTTAATACAGAAATGGGTCGAGTGCGCGACAAGACGTGATTGATTGCAGAGCGAGTTAGTGCAGGGATTGGTAGATTGGGGGACTGGGGGAGGGAGTGGTACATTGGAGAGGGAATGGTAGAGGGAGTGGTAGTTGCGAGAGGGGTGGTAGGTTGTAGAGGGAATGGTAGGTTGTAGAGGGAGTGTGATATTGTAGTGGGAGTGATCGATTGTAGCGTGAGTGGTAGGGGGAGCAGAAGATTGTAGGGTGAGTGGTAGATGGAGCAGAAGATTGTAGAGTGAGTGGTAGATTGTAAGGGGAGTGTTAGAAAGAGTGGTAGGTTGTATAGGGAGTGTTAGAGGGAGTTGTAGTGGGAATGGTACATTGTAGAGGGAGTTGTAGATGGAGTGGTAGATTGGGGAGGGAGTGGTAGATTGTAGTGGGGGTGGTAGATTGGGGAGGAAGTTGTAGAGGGGGTGGTAGATTCTGGAGGGAGTGGTAGATTATAGATGGAGTTGTAAATTGTAGAGGGAGTGCTATAGATTGTAGAGTGAGTGGTAGATTGCAGAGGGAGTGGTAGAATGGGGAGGAAGTGGTAGCTGTAGGGGGCATGGTAGATTGGGGAGGGAGTAGTAAATTGGGGAGGGAGTAGTAGATTGGGGAGGGAGTTGTAGATTCTGGAGGGAGTGGTAGATTGTAGAGGGAGTGGTAGATTGTAGAGGGAGTGGTAGATTGTAGAGAGAGTGGTAGATTGGGGAGAGAGTGGTAGATTGGGGAGGGTGTGGTAGATTGTAGAGGGAGTGGTAGATTGTAGAGGGAGTGGTAGATGGTAGAGGGAGTGGTAGATTGTAGAGGGAGTGGTAGATTGGGGAGGGGGTTGTAGAGGGAGTGGTAGATTGTAGCTGAAGTTGTAAATTGTAGAGGGAGTGGTATATATTGTAGAGGGAGTGGTAGGTTGTAGCGAAAGTGGTAGGTTGTAGAGGGAGTGGTAGGTTGTAGAGGGAGTGGTGGATTGTAGAGGGAGTGGTAGGTTGTAGCGAAAGTGGTAGGTTGTAGAGGGAGTGGTAGGTTGTAGAGGGAGTGGTGGATTATAGAGGGAGTGGTAGGTTGTAGAGAAAGTGGTAGGTTGTAGAGGGAGTGGTAGGTTGTAGAAGGAGTGGTGGATTGTAGAGGGAGTGGTAGGTTGTAGCGAAGGTGGTAGGTTGTAGAGGGAGTGGTAGGTTGTAGAGGGAGTGGTAGGTTGTAGGGCGAGTGGTAGATTGCAGAGGGAGTGGTAGGCTGTAGAGGAAGTGGTAGGTTGTAAAGAGAGTGGTAGGTTGCAGAGGGAGTGGTAGATTGTAACGGCAGTGGTAGATTGTAGAGGGAGTGGTAGGTTGTAGAGGGAGGGGTAGGTTGTAGAGGGAGTGGTAGGTTGTAGAGGGAGTGGTAGGTTGTAGAGGGAGTGGTTGGTTGTAGCGAAAGTGGTAGGTTGTAGAGGGAGTGGTAGGTTGTAGAGGGAGTGGAAGGTTGTAGAGGGAGTGGTAGGTTGTAGATGGAGTGGTAGGCTGTAGAGGAAGTGGTAGGTTGTAAAGAGAGTGGTAGGTTGCAGAGGGAGTGGTAGATCGTAACGGCAGTGGTAGATTGTAGAGGGAGTGGTAGGTTGTAGAGGGAGTGGTAGATTGTTGTGGGAGTGGTAGATTGTAGCGGGAGTGGTGGATTGTAGAGGGAGTGGTAGGTTGTAGCGAAAGTGGTAGGTTGTAGAGGGAGTGGTGGATTGTAGAGGGAGTGGTAGGTTGTAGCGAAAGTGGTAGGTTGTAGAGGGAGTGGTAGGTTGTAGAGGGAGTGGTAGGTTGTCGAGTGAGTGGTAGGTTGTAGAGGGAGTGGTAGGTTGTAGAGGGAGTGGTAGGTTGTAGAGGGAGTGGTAGGTTGTAGAGGGAGTGGTAGGTTGTAGAGGGAGTGGTAGGTTGTAGAGGGAGTGGTAGTTTGTAGAGGGAGTGGTAGGTTGTAGAGGGAGTGGTAGGTTGTAGAGGGAGTGGTAGGTTGTTGAGGGAGTGGTAGGTTGTAGAGGGAGTGGTGGGTTGTAGAGGGAGTGGTAGGTTGTAGAGGGAGTGGTAGGTTGTAGAGGGAGTGGTAGGTTGTAGAGGGAGTGGTAGGTTGTAGAGGGAGTGGTAGGTTGTTGAAGAAGTTGTGGAGGGAGTGGGTGACAGGAGACGGATAAAGCTGGTATCGGGTTTGGCAGAGGGAGGGGTACACGTCGCCTGCCTGTGCAGGGAGGAGACACACAGCTTGGCAGGCAAAGGGCGATGGTATTCATTGTTCCCCAAAGTTCCGGCAGAGATTTTCTTGATGATTCGGGAGAAACTGGTCGTCGCTGGTTGCGCGGCATCAGCAAGGGATCTCAATGAGCCCCTAAACCTGAATAATTCTTGGAAAGTTTGTATTTGTGGAAGTTTGTTGCTGAAGAGTTCGTGACGGAGAACGACATTTCGAGAGTTGAAGGCGTTGTAGAGTGTGAGTGAGTTAGTGAAGATCGAGAGTGTGAGAAATTGAGAATGAGAGTGTGAAAACGACAGAATTGAATGAGTCGAGGAAGACAGGTGCGCAACAGGTACGTCCTTCCGTATGTCCACGTGATCCATTTTCTTTCTTTCTTTCTTGAGTTCTTTGCATTTCCGAGATTGTTTGTTAATTCCCTTCGCTATTGAAAACTTCCGTCGTAATACTAATAGTAATAGTAATACGATCGTTAGATGAGGTTTCCATTATTGAACACAATCACGAACAATCTCCTCTTGTCCACCGACTCTTCATGTAATGTGGTCCTTCACTTCCTCGTGTAACACTAACAGCGTTCCTCATTCCCTCGTGTAACAGGGTTCCTCACTACCTCGTGTAACAGGGTCCCTCACTTCCCTCGTGTCACAGGGTTCCTCATTCCCTCGTGTAACAGGGTCCCTCACTTCCTCGTGTAACACTAACAGCGTGCCTCACTCCCTCCTGTAACAGGTTCCCTCATTCCCTCGTGTAACAGGGTCCCTCATTCCCTCGTGTAACAGGGTTCCTCACTTCCTCATGTAACAGGGTCCCTCACCGCCTCGTGTAACAGGGTTCCTCATTCCCTCGTGCAATGTGCTCCCTCGCTTCCTCATGTAACAGGGCCACTCACTCCCTCGTGTAATGTGGTACCTCACTCCCTCTTGTAACCGGGTGCCTCACTCCCTCATGTAACAGGGTTCCTCGCTCCCTGGTGTGCCAGGGTTCCTCACTTCCTCATGTAGCATGGTTCCACTCCGTCGTGTAATGTGCTCCATCACCCCCTCTTGTAACAGGGTCTCTCACTTCCTCATGTAACAGGGTCTCTCACTCCCTCGTGTAACAGGGTTCCTCACTCCCTCGTGCAACAGGGTCCCTCATTCCTTCGTGTAACACTAGCAGCATCCCTCACTCCCTGGTGTACCAGGGTTCCTCACTGCCTCGTGTAGCATGGTTCCATTCCGTCGTGTAATCTGCTCCCTCACTCCCTCTTGTAACAGGGTCTCTCACTCACTCTTGTAACAGGGTCTCTCACTCCCTCGTGCAACAGGGTCCCTCACTCCCTCGTGTAACAGTGTTCCTCATTCCTTCGTGTAACACTAGCAGCATCCCTCACTCCCTCATGTAACAGGGTCCCTCACTTCCTCGTGTAATGTGGTGCCTCACTCCTCGTGTAACAGGAACTCGTCCACGAACATTGTATGCCACGGAACAAAAAGCTCGACAATTCAGGAATGTTAAAGTGATTTCAACTTGAATACTTTTTTAATCTAATGGAAGAAATCGCACCATTTGTAATGATTCTTCAGGGTTTATATGTCGATGATTTATGAATACGCACAATGATAATGATGTTCATCATGATAATGACATTTACATTGGCGTTGTGTACTCATTGTAGTTTCCCATCTGCTGTTTTTGTGCCACCATTATCATTTCTCGATTGTTTCTCTCCATTACCTGCTCCCTCCGAAACATGGTTTAAAAATATGGTGCGAAATATGGTGTTGGTGTTGGTACCCACTCCCTCAGATAGGGATCGGTGGTTAAACAACATGTACAGGTGTAAATTGCAAGTCGTCTCCTCACCCTCACAGAGGGTGAGGATAGGGGACGGGAGGAAGGGAGGGGTGGTATTTTGTGCCCATGACCTGACTCTGGGTACTCCAAGCACTTACAAAACAAAACTTGGTACAAAAGACTTGGACAAACTACATGCCTTGGACTTGGACTTGGTACTTGGTACAAACTTGACTTGGTACAAAATTTGATGGAGATTGGCCAAGCCGTTTTCCATTCTATAAGGTTCATACATACATACATACGAACATACGTACATACATAATGCGTACATACGTACATACATATGTATATAGTGTTACGGATTCGTCACTTCCGTCGTTGTGGTTTTCATCCACTGTAAGCATTTTTGGTTCCATGTACTATTATTTTTATCATTTAAGTGAAATGGAGATAACTGTTTTCAAAGGTAAAAAAATGAGTGTTTTAAAAGAAACCGGATCGGGCGGAACCGGAAGAAAAAGAAGAGCAACAAAAAAGCGGAGCAAGTGAGGTCGGGAAGAAAAGCCGAGCTGCTTTGAGGTCTCGAGGAGACGCTGGCGAACGGGGGTCACGAGCAAACTTTGTGTTTCCTGGGAAAGGGATTCCTGCGACAGAGTTGTGATCGCTGTGACAGATAAACCTGCGTGAAAGGTTTTGCGGTTGATTCCGAAGAGAATCGTTGTTGGAGTGCAGGTACGCCTCCAGTACGGGCCCGTCGGCCATTTTGCCTCGCTTCCGCCATTTCGCATCGCTCCAGCCTTTTCACTGTGCTCCAGCCATTTCACCGCACCCGGCCATTAGCCTGGTTTGCGTGTGTAACGTGGATTTCGATTGGGAATTTGTGGTTCTCCGTTTGGGAGCCGTTGAATGTTCATACCCGAAGGTGTGATTTCCCAGTCGCCTTTTGAGGGCGCCTTTGCGCCTCTTTGGCAGCGTTGACTGTTAGCCGAACTGGATTCTGGTCTCGATACGACATTTTTCTTGCGATCACCGGAGCGTGGATCGACTTTGGCTTGGTGCCGGGACAGAGACTTTGGGAATGTTCTTTTCGCTCACTTGGAGCACAGTGAGTTATATTGTAAGAAACTGATGGTACCATCATAGGAATGATATAATATTTGTTGTACAATTGATTAATATTGTTCTTGTGCTGTTATTCTTGTGTGACCTTAATACAATACTTGTTTTTTGACAACAATTGGTGTGGTTTCACCATTGGTCATTGACACATAGAATAACACATCTTTCTACCGTGGCTCCTTTCATGGCTCGGAGGTACACCGTGACCGGGGTTTGGGGAGGAGCACGTAACAGAAATTGGGGGCTCGTCTGGGATAGAATTCCCTAACATTCCCAAAATTCCCAAATTTGGAATTTTCTAAAATTCCCAAATTTTTGACAAAATTGGATTTTTTTGTGTGAAGGTTAACAGGTGCGAACTGATAGTCACCATGGTGTTTGATGCAGAAAAGTTTGCGACGTCCCCTAATGAGGCACAGTTCCAGGCGTTAAAAAGATCGGAACTCATGATATTGGCCAAACATTGTAACTTGCAGGTCCGAGCTCATATGAAGAAAGCAGAGATGCAGACATTGGTGGTAGAATCTCTGGTGGGACAGGGAACATGGACAGAGGTAGCCTTGGATTGGTTACCCGAGGAAAAAGAAACGTGGAGCTCCGGAAGATGGAGATGCAACTGCAGAGCCAGGAAAGGTTAAAAGAGTTGGAATGGAAAGCCGAGGAAAGAAGAGCAGAGGAAAGGAGAGCTGAAGAGGAAAGAAGAGCAGAGGAAAGAGCAGAGGAAAGGAGAGCCGAAAGGGAGTTAAAGGAACGGGACATGGATTATCAGAGGGAACTAAAACTCAAGGAGCTGGAATTACTGGGGGAATGGAGAGAAGTAGTATCCATGCCGGCTAGTTCGACAACCAGTCAGAACTCTTGGGATGTTGGTAGACATGTGAGGCTGGTTCCACCCTTCAATGAAAAGGAGGTAGCCAAGTTTTTTTTACACATTGAGAAGGTGGCTCAAATGTTAAAATGGCCTGTGGGGTCCTGGACTATGTTAGTGCAAAGTGTTCTGGTGGGTAAAGCTCAAGATATATTTTCGGCTTTACCGATTGACCAATGTGCAGATTATGAGATAGTGAAGAAAGCCATTCTCAAAGCCTATGAATTGGTCCCTGAAGCTTACCGACAAAAATTCCGGAATGCCAGGAAGAGGGAGAGTGAGACCCATGTGGAGTTTGCCAGAATGAAGGAAACTATGTTTGATAGGTGGTGTGACTCGAAGGAGATTGGGAAAGACTTCAACCTTTTGCGACATTTGATCTTGGTGGAGGAATTCAAACAGTGTGTCCACGTGGACATTAAAGTATATCTGGATTTTTAAAAAGTACCGGAGTTGTATGAGGCAGCAACAGTGGCAGATGACTATGCCTTGACACACAGGATGGGGTTCCACAAACCTAACTTCCCGCCTAGAGTTAGCCAGGGGAGTTATGGTAAATCAGGTTCGGAGAACAAATTTTCATGGAGGCGGCCTAGAGAGGACTATGGGGACAAATCTGATACCACGACTTTTAGGGATCAGAAGACTGCAGTTCCAAGACATACCTATCTTCCGGGGGGCCCGAGGCAGACCACGAGTTTTTCCTCCAGGCCAACTTGCGCTTTTTGCAAGAAACCTGGGCATTTGATGTCCCAATGTTACACCCTGAAAAGGAAAAATCAGGAGCGGAGTCAGACTAGTGCAACTCCGAATGCGTTGGCCAATGCGAGAAATCGTCCTTGGAGGACAGTGCGTTGTGAAGGTTCCCGTGCCAAAGTTACGGCATCACAGAACGATCTTGTCCAAGAGGGTCACAAACCTTTTATTTCAGAGGGATTTGTGTCACTGGATGGGGACTTAACGAACCAGAGACCTGTTAGGGTATTGAGGGACACAGGAGCACATCAATCTTTGATGCTTGAGGGCATTTTGCCATTGTCGGAGAAGACGCAACGGGGGTTAGTGTTCTTTTACAGGGGGTTGGTGGCTATGTTAAAGCTCCTCTTCATGTCATCCATTTAAAGTCTGATTTGGTGTCAGGACCGGTCACTGTGGGGTTACAAGCCACTCTTTCTGTAGAGGGAATCTCTTTTATTATCGGGAATGATTTGGCCAGTGGTCGAGTTTCTGGTAATCCGATGTTGGTTGAAAAGCCCAGTAGGGAAAATAACACAGCACAGTTAGAGCAGGAGATTCCGGGTATCTTTCCATCCTGTGTCGTGACTCGTGCTATGGGTAGGAAGTGCTCTGAAGAGAAGGAGAAGGAAGGCGATGTGGATTTGGGTTCCATAGAGATATTGGAGGAAAAGTCTGGAAGAGGTAATAGGAAAGGAAGTGACATCAAGGAACTGAAGGAAAAGGTGGCATCTGGACCAAAAGAGGAAATGGAGTGTCTGTCGGAGACATCTGGGAATGAGGCTGAACAAACGGTGCTGGTCCGAACGAGACTTGTTGAAGAACAACACAGAGATTCGGAGCTCCGGAGTTTCATTGATAAAGCCGTTACAGAGGAAGGGGCTATGAAGATACCTGTTGGTTACTTCATGAAAGGGGAAATACTCATGAGAAAATGGAGACCACCGGAGGTGCCAGCAAACGATGAGTGGAAAGTTCATTACCAAATTGTGGTGCCACCGCCGTACCGGAAGGAGATATTGAGTTTGGCACATGAGACACCTTTGGCCGGGCACCTTGGAGTGATCAAGACATGTGATAGAATATTGGTACATTTTTTCTGGCCAGGATTGCGACGTGATGTGGCGGAGTTCTGTAAATCTTGCCATTCTTGCCAGCTGGTGGGAAAACCTCATCAGAAAGTCCCATCCGCACCTTTAAAACCAATTTCAGCTTTTGAAGAGCCATTCAGCCGAGTCATTATTGACTGTGTAGGCCCTTTACCTAAAACTAAGGCTGGACATCAGTATTTGTTGACCATCATGTGCGCTTCGACGAGGTTCCCAGAAGCAGTGCCCCTTAGAAAAATTACTGCGGCAGTTATTGCGAAGGCCTTGATTAAATTTTTCACTTTGGTTGGCCTACCTAAGGTCATCCAGTCTGATCAGGGTTCCAATTTCATGTCAACGCTTTTTCAGCAAGTGGTACACCTGTTGGGAGTGGAGCAAGTAAGATCAAGTACTTACCATCCCAAGAGCCAAGGGGCCTTGGAAAGGTTTCACCAGACATTGAAGAATATGATTAGAATGTATTGTTTTGAATGTGACAAGGATTGGGATGAAGGAATACCCTTATTGTTGTTTGCTACGAGGGAATCCGTTCAGGAGTCATTGGGGTTCAGTCCTTTTGAACTTGTGTTTGGACACGCAGTTCGAGGGCCATTGAAATTGGTGAACGAACTGTGGCTACAGGAGGAGTCGCAGTCAACAGTGGTAGAGTATGTGTCAACGGTGAGGCACAGATTGGCAAAGGCTTGTGAAGTTACAAGGAGAAACTTGAAAGTGACACAGGATAAAATGAAAGTGAGACATGACAAGAAATCTCAGATAAGAAATTTCAGTCCTGAGGACCGAGTGTTAGTGTTGCTTCCTGTTCCAGGTCAGCCACTATAGGCTAGGTATTTTGGTCTCTATGCAATCGAAAGGAGGGTTAATGAAACAGATTACGTGGTGACAACTCCCGACCGACGGAAAAAGCGGCAGCTGTGTCATGTCAACCGACTCAACCGATTATGAGAGGAAGCCTGTGAAAAAAATGGTTCCTGTCTCACCTGTAGTCGGGGTGCAAGAGAATCCAGAGTTAAAAGTCTTCACTGATCACAACCCCTTAACCTTCATTCAAAAAATGAAAAATAAAAATCAGAGGTTGATGAGATGGAGTTTGGCTTTGCAGGAGTTCAACTTGGAAATTGAGCATGTAAAGGGCAGGGACAATGTCATTGCTGATACTTTATCCAGAGTGAACTAAGTTTGGAAATTCCTGCAGGTTGTTTGGAAGTTTCGTTGCTTTCTTCTGGGGAATATTAATTATTGTTGCTCACGCGAATTGATCATTTGGGGGTGAGTTTTACTTGTTTGTTAAAAAGGGTTTTTGCATGCAAAGAAAGTTTTCACTCTGTTCAAACTTTCTTTCTTGCGGGTGGTGAGTGTTACGGATTCGTCACTTCCGTCATTGTGGTTTTCATCCACTGTAAGCATTTTTGGTTCCATGTACTATTATTGTTATCGTTTAAGTGAAATGGAGTTGACTGTTTTCAAAAGGTAAAAAAATTAGTGTTTTAAAAGAAACCGGAAACCGGATCAGGAGGAACCGGAAGAAGAAGAAGAGCAAGAAAAAAGCAGAGCAAGTGAGGTCGGGAAGAAAAGCCGAGCTGCTTTGAGGTCTCGAGGAGACGCTGGTGAACGGGGGTCAAGAGCGAACTTTGGGTTTCCTGGGAAAGGGATTCCTGCAACAGAGTTGTGATGGCTGTGACAGATAAACATGCGTGACAGGTTTTGCGGTTGATTCCGAAGAGAATCGTTGTTGGAGTGCAGGTACGCCTCCAGTACGGGCCCGTCGGCCATTTTGCCTCGCTTCCACCATTTCGCATCGCTCCAGCCTTTTCACTGTGCTCCAGCCATTTCACCGCACCCAGCCATTAGCCTGGTTTGCATGTGTAACATGGATTTCGATTGGGAATTTGTGGTTCTCCATTTGGGAGCTGTTGAACGTTCATACCCGAAGGTGTGATTTCCCAGTCGCCTTTTGAGGGCACCTTTGTGCCTCTTTGGCGGCGTTGACTGTTGGCCGAACTGGATTCTGGTCTCGATACGACATTTTTCTTGCGATCACCGGAGCGTGGATCGACTTTGGCTTGGTGCCGGGACAGAGACTTTGGGAATGTTCTTTTCGCTCACTTGGAGCACAGTGAGTTATATTGTAAGAAACTGATGGTACCATCATAGGAATGATATAATATTTGTTGTACAATTGATTAATATTGTTCTTGTGCTGTTATTATTGTGTGACCTCAATACAATACTATTTTTTTGATAACAATTGGTGTGGTTTCACCATTGGTCATTGACACACAGAATAACACATCTTTCTACCATGGCTCCTTTCGGGGCTCGGAGGTACACCGTGAACGGGGTTTGGGGAGGAGCACGTAACAATAGGTACATACATACTTAAATAGTGAAACATGTGAAACTAGAACGGCACTCATTAGGGAGCATACCTCGGCCAGGTGAACAGTTTACATTTTGTATCCCAGAGTAGACCAGAAAATCACAATACCGAATCACATTTAATCAAAATCATCCATCCACAACTTTTTGAGATATCCTGCTTTGTATCGTTTTTGGCCCGATATAGCAATGGTGAAAAATCACTTTTAAAATTATACGAGCTGGATCCGGATCCGGATCTTCACCAAAATTGAATCTATTCTTCCTTGTCACAAACACAACATGTCCACCAAGTTTCGTCCAAATCCGTCAATAATTTTTTGAGATATCCTGCTATGTATCGTTTTTGGCTCTATCTCCCAATGGTGAAGAATCACTTAAAACATTCTAGTAGCCGGATCGGAATCTGGACCTTCACCAAAATCTAATCATTTCGTCCTCATCAGTCCACAACGTTTTGAGATATCTTGTTCACAGACAAACGGACAAATGGACAGACAGGGGTGAAAACATAACCTCCATAAACATAACCTGAAAACATAACCTCCATAAACATAACCTGAAAACACAACCTCCGTCCACCTTTGGTGGCGGAGGTAAAAAGGATCTTTTGCAACATATAATTATTATTTTTGCTGTCGTCATAGCTGTAGTTGCTGTTTGTATGCTCCTTCCGTGTATATATATATATATATAATTTCCTTTATATATATATAAAGCTGCAAGAGACTAAAAACAAGGCTACACGAACATCAATTAGCCGCACATAGGATGGATCCTTTCTCGCAGGTCGCAACACACAGTATAGAACAAGACCATCAATTTATGTTCAGTATGGCGGCGGTGATAGGACAAGCAAACAATCGAACGTCCAGACAATATTGCAAGAGGCCTGGTATTCAAACGAGAATTCAATTAACGTACATGCCGATCTACATCCGGCTTACAAAGCATTACGTCATCAGCTCAAACACAGTGGCAAACACACTGAACACTGTTAATTACCAACACCTGTGCATCAAAGGCAATCAGTTGGTAAAGTGACGCTAACTCAGGTGTTAATAATTAGGATGACGAAGCTCTCCCGTTGTTTATAAATGGCATCCGTATGTGTTTTTTTAAACTCTGTCTCTGATGATGGGCTCGAGTAAGATCTTGAAACGTCAGACATAAAAACCTTCGGCCCAGTGGTAGATTCTATTTTATCCTCACGTATGGTTCCTGGGGTACAAGCCTTTTCATATATATATATATATATATTGCTTATTGTATCACCTTACCTTAATTAATGGTACAATGCTTATTGTATTACCATAACATGTGCTCTTTTGCGCAAAGGTGGGCGGTCCGCTTCGAAAGTCCGCTTATCCGCTTATCCGCTGCAGCGGACTAACGTTTTCGAAGCAGATAAGCGAATCGGAACAACCCCCGGAAACCGAAGCGGATAAGCGTAAGCGGACTACCGAAATATTAAAGCGCATCGCGATTCGCCAAATCAGCTGTTAGCCTGAGCCGTTACTCTAGAATTGTGAATATTTATTTAAGTGAATAATAAGTGAAAACTGAATATTTTATTGGACGCTAGAGCGGCAATAACGTCAAGATGGAGAGATTTCTGACTCTCCAGCCCAGCGGCAGTGCCAGGGACAGGCACACGAGCGACGCAAACCAGCAGTCCCAGCACAGCGACATCCACAACCCGGCGGTCAACATGATGGGGGACGTGGAGGACAGTCAGGAGATCTGCGCCCTGACCCCTCAGCTCGCGCGCAGCGAGAGCAGGATGTCGCTGGACTCAATCGAGTCGGCTGAGATCAACGTGACAATGGACACAGACAATTCCTCAAGAAGGCCCACGAGGTGGAGGAGGAAGACGAGGACTAGTCAACAGACTGCTAGTCTGTTGACTAGTAGACTCTCTTGTCAAAGAAAGGACGGGCAAATTGATTTTTCTGTAATGTAACTTGCATATATTAAAATTATATTTAAATTAACTGTAGAGTAGAGTAGAGTCGAGTGGAAAACTTTATTTCAATAAATTTTGAATAAATTTTATTTAAATAAAAATGTATATTTTTGATCTTAAAAGCTTTGTTTGTCTTTGTAGTAGTTAGAAATGGCTATTTAGGCTTAAAAAGCATTAAATTCCCTTTAGAAACGTCCAAAAGCGCTTTAAAAACGTCGAAGCGCTTTTAAAAAATCGAATCGAAGCGGATAAGCGGTAAGCGGACTAAGATTTTCGGCCGCTGAAGCGGATAAGCGAATCGGACTACACGGGCTGGCGGAGCGGATAAGCGGTAAGCGGACTTAAAATTTTCCGAATCGCGCCCACCTTTACTCTTTTCATGTCCTTCTAAGGGTTAGGCTTCTTCTTCTTCAAACCTGGAAGATGTGCATTTAAAACAGACAGCCTTATGATTAAACGCACACTAAATTTTGTACCACGTATATCAAATACCGGTATTTACTTTCCAACTAAGGAAATTGGTTATTGTCTTTCCTTTGATATACAGCTATAGGAAGGAAGGATATATATGCAAGGAAGAGGAACGACAGACGCACTCTTTATTGTGAGGCAGTTGCAGGAGAAGTACATGGAGAAGAGGAAGAAGTTTCTTGGGTTTGTTGATCTGGAGAAAGCATTCAGAAAGGAGTTAGGAGTGGAGGAATGGTTGATCAGAGTCGTGATGGCAATGTACAAAAGAGCGCGCACAGCTGTAAGGACGAAGGACGGGAACAGTGGTGAGTTTGAGGTGAAGGTGGGAGTGCATCAGGGGTCGGTACAAGGTCCACTACTATTTGTAGCTGTGATGGAGGTGCTGCCTCAGAACGTAAAGGAGGGTTTACCGTGGGAGTTGTTGTATGCAGATGATCTGGTGTTGATTGCAGAAAGTATGGATGGACTGAAGGAGAAGATGAACAAGTGGAAGGAATGTATGGAGACAAAAGGTCTGAAGGTGAATATAAGAAAGACGAAGGTGATGGCAAGTGGTAAAGCATGTGGTGAGGTGGAAAGAACTGGGAAGTGGCCCTGAGCTGTGTGCAGGAAGTGTGTCGGAGTGAACTCCATTCAATGTACAATGTGCGCTGAGTGGGTTCATCAAAAATGTAGTGGTCTGAGAGGGTCATTAACCAGTGTGGCAGCTACATTCAAATGTAAGGTGTGCACAGAGGGAGCTGAAGATGGAGGAAATGTTGAGTTGGATCTTGGAGACGGCGTGAAGCTGGAAGGTGTGAAAACATTTTGCTACCTCGGAGACATGCTGAATGGAGAAGGTCGATCAGACACGGCAACGGTTGCTAGAGTGAGATGTGCATGGAAGAAGTTTCGGGAACTGAGTGGCGTGCTGATGATGAGGGGAGTGTCATTGAAGCTGAAGGGAAAGGTGTATGCTGCATTTTGTGAGAAGTGTTATGATTTATGGGAGCGAGACATGGGTCATGAACGTGGAGCAGCAACGAAGGTTGGAAAGGGTGGAAATGCGAAAGGTTCGATGGATGTGCGGAGTATCGTTGAGAGAGAGGAAGACAAATGATGAATTGTGAAAAATGATGGGAATGGAGCCTGTGATTGATGCTGTGAAGAGGAACAGGTTGAGATGGTTTGGTCATGTGTTGAGGAAGGATGAAAGTAACTGGTTGAGAATGAGAAGAGTGATGGAAATGAATGTAGAAGGAAGTAGAGGATGGGGAAGACCGAGAAAGACTTGGCTAAAGATGGTGGAAGAAGAAATGCGGGCAAGGGGGTTAACAAGGTGAGATGCAGAAAATCGGGCAAAATGGAGAAGATTGTCATGGGGACCGCAAGGCCAACCCCCGCTCTAGCAGGGAAAATGGCCTTAAAATGCATGTTGTTGTTGTTGTTGTTGTTGTTGTTGTTGCTGCTGTTGTTGTTGTTGTTGTTGTTGCTGTTGTTGTTGTTGTTGTCTTTGATATACTATAGGTACCTTTTTATTATTCTATGACAGTAGAATGAATGAATGAATGGAGGTAGAAAATGAAATGAGTACAAACTGCGACATTAAAGCTCGAGGTCCAGCTTCTTCGCGTGACAAACGGACGGATGCGCCTCATTACCCTGTGCTCGCGAAGCGAAAACAGGGTTAAGCATTCAGTTGCGTACGTGTGCTGTGTGCCGTGTCTGCATTTTAAAAATCAATTTTCTCGGCAACCGTTGGTCCGATTGACATGATATTTTACCATAGAAGTACCTCCGCCTGTATAATTTGTTTTTTCCATAATTATGACGTCATAGGTCACGTGGTATGGACGCCATCTTGGAAAAACGTTACACCTCTGTATCTCCCAAACCACTCAATGGAAAAATATTGAAACATGGCTCATTGTCAAGTACTCACCATGGGGAATAAGATATGTTGATGGTGATGTCATCGGAGCCTTAATTATGACATCATAATTTGACAAGTACAACGCTTGATCTGATCCGTATGAATAAAACAAAATTCCTCTGCAACTGTTAGACCGAAGGACACGAAATTTTCAGAATATGTGCAGCTCCGCCTGTATAATTTTTTTTTCATAACTATAACGTCATAGGTCACGTGGTACAGACGCCATTTTGGAAAAAATCAAAAAAAGTTGCACCTCTATATCTCAGAAACCGTTCCATGGAAAAAATGTGAAACATGGCTTCTTGTCAAGTACTCCCCTTGGGGAATAAGATATGTTAATGATGATGTTATCTGTGCTTTCGTTATCTATCTATAATTCCAGTAATCTCTGTGTGTCTGTGTGTCTGTGTGTTTGTGTGTTTGTGTGTTTGTCTGTGACCGCTGTTTCTCGACAACCACAGGTCCGATATACTTTAAACTTGCCAGGTATATTGCTGGGGACCCGAGGATGTGCCTTTTCAAGGTTTCATATTAATCGGACAAGTAGTTACCGAGCTATGGCGATTTCTTTACCAAACTCCGCAAGCCGTTTGCTTTGGACCAAACCATTTCATGTAAATAGAGGGGGGGGGGGGGGGGTTCTGTGGTCGTTGCGAATGGACCAAACCATTCATGTAAATAGAGGGGGGGGGGGGGGTTCTGTGGTCGTTACTGCCACGTGGTTTCAAAGTTTTTTTTTTGTTGTTGTTGTTTGCACGCATGTTTTTTTGCACCCACGTACGGGCACGCCCTAGGATGTTTACACACACACACCCCTACACAAATTGTTTTATTTTTTATTTTTGGCAAGGAACGGGCACCCACGTACGGGCACGTCCTAGTCTATCTATAATTCCAGTAATCTCTGTGTGTATGTGTGTCTGTGTGTCTGTGTGTCTGTGACCACTGTTTCTCGACAACCACGGGTCCGATATACTTGAAACTTGCCAGGTATATTGCTGGGGACCCGAGGATGTGCCTTTTCAAGGTTTCATATTAATCGGACAAGTAGTTACCGAGCTATGGCGATTTAGCCGTTCGCCGTTCGCTTTGGCTTTGCGAATGGACCAAACCATTTCATGTAAATAGAGGGGGGGGGGGGGGGGTTCTGTGGTCGTTGCGAATGGACCAAACCATTTCATGTAAATAGAGTGGGGGGGGGGGGGGGTTCTGTGGTCGTTACTGCCACGTGGTTTCAAAGTTTTTTTATGTTGTTGTTGTTTGCACGCATGTTTTTTTGCACGCACGTACGGGCACCCACGTACGGGCACGTCCTAGTCTATCTATAATTCCAGTAATCTCTGTGTGTATGTGTGTGTGTATGTCTGTGTGTTTGTCTGTGACCGCTGTTTCTCGACAACCACGGGTCCGATATACTTGAAACTTGCCAGGTATATTGCTGGGGACCTGAGGATGTGCCTTTTCAAGGTTTCATATTAATCGGAGAAGTAGTTACCGAGCTATGGCGATTTCTTTACCAAACTCCGCAAGCCGTTCGCTTTGGACCAAACCATTTCATGTAAATAGAGGGGGGGGATTGTCACCGTACTCGCAAGCCGTTCGCTTTGGCTTTGCGAATGGACCAAACCATTTCATGTAAATAGAGGGGGGGGATTGTCACCGTACTCGCAAGCCGTTCGCTTTGGCTTTGCGAATGGACCAAACCATTTCATGTAAATAGAGGGGGGGGGATATAATTTTAGATATATATATAGTACGGGCATGCCCTAGTAGTCATAATAATTCCAGTAATCTCTGTGTGTGTGTGTGTCTGTGTGTGTGTTTGTCTGTGACCGCTGTTTCTCGACAACCACGGGTCCGATATACTTGAAACTTGCCAGATATATTGCTGGGGACCTGAGGATGTGCATTTTCAAGGTTTCATATTAATCGGAGAAGTAGTTACCGAGCTATGTCCAAAAAACGATTCAACCAATCAGAGAGCAGCGAGCTATCACGTGTGCCGAACGTGGCGAACAGACTCTGCCTCGGACGGCACATTTGAGAGCGTATTCATTTATTTCACGTTGGCAAACTATGTTGGCGCTATGTTGGCGTTAAACTATGTTTTAAAACTAATTAAAACTAATTTGCGATTCATCGTAACTGCGATATGCGACCTTCCGGACAGTCAAATGAGGACGTCACTTCCGGACTTACGGATAGTCATAGTGACGACGTACTGATGCTGAACGTGGCGAGCAGACGCTGCCTCGGACGGCACATTTGAGAGCGTATTCATTTATTTGACGTTGCAATCTGTGTTGATTGTTGTAAGGTACGATCGATTGTAGTACACGTTTATAATAACTCTGCCGATACAGGCCCGATTAACTGCAGCGCCATCCGAGCTGCGGCGTCGGGACGATACATTCATTGTACGGTCACATCACGCACTTACGGGCACGCCCATGGGCCCATGGGCACGCCCATGCATGCATGGGCGAAGACATTTTTTTTTTTTTTTTTGGCAAGGAACGGGCACCCACGTACGGGCACGTCCTAGTAGTCATAATTTGACAAGTACAACACGTATCTGATCATTGTGAATTTTTTTTCTCAGCAACTGTTGGTCTGATGGGCACGAAATTTTCAACATAGGAGCGCCTCCTCATGTGGAATATTTTAATGATTATTATGACGTCATAGGGCACGTGGTACAGGCGCCATCTTGGAAAAACTTCACATCTCTATATCTCTGAAACCACTCTATGGAAAAAAATTGAGACCTCTCTCATTGTCAAGTACTCCCCATGGGAATAAGATATGTTAATGATGTCATTGCTGCCTTTGTTATGACATCATAATTCGACAAGTACAACACTTATCCGATCATTATTTTAAAAATTTCAGCAACTGTTGGTCTGATGGACACAAAATTTTCACCATAGGAGCGCCTCCTCCTTTAGAATATTTTAATGATAATCATGATATCATAGGTCATGTGTTTCAGGTGCCATCTGGGAAAAACCGAAAAACGTTGTACCTCTACATCTCCAAAACCGTTCTATGGAAAAAATTGAAATGTGGCTCATTGTAAATAACTCCATATGGGGAATAGGTGTTCTTAACAATGACGTCATTGGTGCCATAATTATGATGCATAATTCGATAGGGACAACACTTAGTCTGATCAGTTTGAAATTTATTGAGCATGACCTATGCAACAATTATTCAGAGAATATAAATTTATGTCATCGCTCACGTGGTCTGGCAGCCATATTGGATCAAAAAAAAGAGAAACATTCAAAAACAGAAGAGTTGGCTCACACCAAGTTGACTGCGCAGGGTAAGTATCCTATGAATACCATCTATTTCACGTTTTTCACGCCATTTCACGTTTCCGACCACCGTGTTCAAGCGCCAGCCATTAGCAGCACATCAAGCGCGGTGACGTACTCCTGCTTGTGTCTTTCTGTCTCATGCTGTCCCGCTTATGGCGTAGACCTTATGAAAGAGTTTTGGTATTCGTCATGCAGGGTACTATGTATGATACATATTTGTCATGTTTATTGAAGGCATAGGATGCATAGTTTACCTACCTAATGCGACCGTGACCATGGAACCAAACCGCCTTTTTCCATAAGTCTTTAGTCTTACCCACCATGGTTTTTCAGGATCCTAACCACCATAGTTGGTGAGGGATTTGTGTATATCGATGGTAGGATATCTCTATTTCTATCTCTCTCACCCCTCCCTCCTTTCCCTCCTCCTGACATCTCTGGTGAGAAGGCTAGTCCCAGATAATCCCTGGAGTCAACAATTGGTGAGATTTACATCCACAGGACTACAAACCAAGGATCTTCCCTGCTGCTTGACAGATATTTTATTGAAATTGATGAGTAATAAACGGAGATTTGAACAAGAAGACAAGTTGCTTTCATTACCATCAACAGAGGAAAGGGTATTGCATTTGGGTCCGTTTGTTTGTCTTTCTTTTGTGCGCACATACGGTGCCAATGTCGGCCACAATGCCACTTAGTGGTAGTTATCTCTTTTCAACGGAGTACCTCTGTAAAGTATTTACAATTAGAATATGAATACCGTACCTCTATAAAGTATTGTCCTGTCACCCGCGATTAACACCGCGGGGTGATGAATAGCCGTAACGGTTTTAACTCCGAGGTGCGTAGCCAAAACTGGCGGTTGGTCCGTCGTGCGTGGATGATGGAACCAAAGCGCTTACCTCAAACGGAAGCCACACGGGTTATTCTGGGACCCGCGAACAAATAACCACACAACAAATGAAATAAATGCTACAATAATGAATTTAATGAAATAAAGCACGGCAATAAAATGAATGTTGAGGTAAAAAAATACTACTTCAAGATGTCCCTACTCAGACACAAATACAGACAAGGGGAAAGAGAAAATAAAATAAATGTTCTTTCAAGTCGGCCTGCACTCAGCTTTGGTCTCAACGAGCACTTTGGTGGGGTCGATTGACAAGAGGACCGTGTGTCGAAGCACCCAAAAATGGCGCTGGTCAATCGTGCGAGCACACCGAGCCGTGCAGCAGGCAGCCAAACATCTCCTGCTCAATCCTGGGCCGGCCAGAACAACACGGCCCCCAGCTCCCCCGAAGAGCACCACAGACCAGCAGCACCTCCTCCATCGACTATTCAAAAGTTTCACAAAGGCTCCGAAAACTCTTTTCACAAGCGCAAGCGAGCCACAAGCAGCCGAGTCATCTGAGAGACAAAATACCAAGAGAGAGGGAGAGAGAGTCTCCTTCTTCCTGCTCTCGAATCTTCTCGCTCTGACATCATGCCGACCAACGGGCGAGCGCTATTGGATTACCCCATCTCCACTACCAATGACGAACTTCTGGGCGTGGCCTGCCGGCTTTGCTTGCCATGAGTGTCATTAAGGCATGGCTTACTCGCCGATTGGCAATGTCTGGCTACTGTCGGCGGTGGTGGGGTGGGGTTTAGCCCGACTGGGAATGTTCTGTGGTTATGTCGGTTATTGTTGGTTAATCGGAGGTTTTATGTGAGTTTGTCTATAAAGTATGTGCTAGTATAATGTGAGTACCTCCATAAAATATGTACTATTATAATGTGAGTACCTCTATAAAATATGTGCAAGTATAATGTGAGTACCTCTATAAAGTATATATTATTAGAATGTGAGTACATCTATAAAGAATGTATTATTATAATGTGAGTACATCTATAAAGAATGTACTATTATAATGTAAGTATCTCTATAAAGTATATGCTCATATAATGTGAGTACCTCTATAAAGTATGTATCATTAGAATGTGAGTACATCTATAAAGAATGTATTATTATAATGTGAGTACATCTATAAAGAATGTACTATTATAATGTAAGTACCTCTATAAAGTATATGCTCATATAATGTGAGTACCTCTATAAAGTATGATTTATTAGAATGTGAGTACATCTATTAAAAATGTATTATTATAATGTGAGTACATCTATAAAGAATGTACTATTATAATGTGAGTACCTCTTTAAAGTATGTGCTAGTATAATGTGAGTACCTCTATAAAGTATGTATTATTAGAATGTGAGTACGTCTATAAAGAATGTACTATTAGAATGCGAGTATGTCCATAAAGTACACGTATTAAACACATGAGTACCAGAATAAGCATGCCTATAAACTATAAAGGATGTATTATTAGCCGCTGTTGGACTTAGTCCGAAACGGGGACTTATGGATTGAGTCTCGGGCTTATGGATTGAGTCTCGTCTGTCCGTCCGTCTGCAACCATATCTCGGATATGTATGGACCGATTTTATTTATACTTGGTGTTACGTGTTCCTCCCCGACCTCCTGGTCTCGGTATACCTCCGAACCCCAAGAGGAGCCACGGCAGAAAAAATATGTTATTCCGTGCCAAAATGAATAATGAGACCACACCAATGGTTATCAACAAACAAATAATATATTATTAAGCACACAGGAAGAACAATACAACAATGGTAGCAATCAACCATACAATCAATATCTTAAGATGGTACCATCTTCTCAAGTAACCTAACTCAAACTCACTGCGCTCCCAGTGAACGGGACAGAACACTCCTCAATGTCTCTATAACTCAGAGGGGATCCCGGCGAAGAGGCGATGAGGCGAGTAAGGAGGTGTAGGCAAGGCGTGGACCGTGACATGGTCCAAACCAACATCAAACTGGCGGTGGAAAGAGAAATCCCAAAGACGCGATCCAGACGTGTACATTCACCGTTCAATCCGCGAACCGCAGTGTAATCTTCACACGCCGCTTTAGTGCACACCCATCCCCGGCAGACCACCGGAGGGTGAGGCCAGCTGACGCGGAAAAAACCTTGTTCAGTGAACGACGCGAGGGTCAAAATGGTGGACGGCTCTTACTCGAGCCATAGCCCCTAGGCGAGGATTCTCCGGAACCTCAACGCCTATACCTGAATACGCAGGTTTTTCAATCCTCCCGCGATAACACCAATCGTACGAAATTCCTTTCACTGACTCAAAGTTCACTCGCGACCTTCGCTCGACCACGCTCGGTACGGAGCTTCAAGACACGCCGTTTTCACTTCCCTCACGCCTTCTTCTTCCTCTCTATCGTCGTCTTCCGGTGCTCGATCCCGTTTCCTGTCTCGTTTTTCCATGAGCGCTTTTAACCTTTTAACCACAATAACCATTTCCCTTAAACAACAATAACCATAATTGCCGTTTCCTTCAAACCCCAATAATAATAATAATAATAATACATAACCAGAAATGTTTCAAGTGGATGAAAACCACAACCACGGAAGGGCCGAATCTGTAACACTTGGCAAAAAGGCAATACATGATGACATGCATATACACATCATTTTGTTTCGCGATGCAATCAAAGATAGCTATCTGGCGGCCATTTTGGTTGTAAGAAAAACCCGATGTTGAACACATCCTCAACCTTTTCTCAGACATGCAATTTACCGATCATGTTCAAACTTGGCACAATGATGGTTTACATATCCACGTCTTTTTGTTTCATGATCAGATCCAAGATGGCCGACAGGCGGCCATTTTGTTAATTAAACGTGTCCCTAACCATTTGCCAGATATGCATGGACCAATTTTGTTCAAACATGGCACAAAGACAATAATACATAAGAGTATACATGTGCAGAAGATTTTGTTTTGTAATTGTAGAGGACTACAATTGTAGAACTGACCAAAGGTGGACAACTGGGGGCCTTTAACTCCATATAGCAAAATTACTGAAACCACGGGGGCTATGACATTTTATGTGTTTTTGTCCTTGTTAAGAATGTGAGTACGTCTATAATGGACTTGCTATTAGAACGTGTATACGTCTATAAAGTACGTATTATTGGAATGTGAATCTGTACAATAAAATTTAAAAGGTCTGTTTGTCTGCTGTATGAACATAAACTTATGCCATCAATGCATTGCCTATGTCTACACATGGCACAAAATACACCACTAAAAATACACTACTCAAAACCACACAAAGCAAGTCCTGCCGAGGGTTTGAAATCGCCGATTGCCCTTAATCGTAGTTAATCCTGAATCACTTCCCTGCAAAGACCTTTTGTGTGTTTGTGCAGGAAGAGTTTTGTGTCTAACCACAAATGGCAACAGAGTCTCATTTGTGTAAAGTTGTACAAATTTGCTTGGATATGGACAAATAAGATTGGGGAATAGGTTTGGTGGGCAGGGAGGGGGGGGGGGGGGGGAGAATGGGTAGGAAATATAATTGGGGAAAACTGATGAATTTTTGCCTTTATGTTTTTAATTCCCCCCACCCCACTCTCCCCCAATTGTTTGCACAATACAGAACTAGAAAGTGATAACAGCTGAATGTTTTCTTCTTTTTATCAATACCTGATACGACGCTCAGAAACTTATAACGAGGCGGAAGAAATCTTGCATTGAAGCAAGCTTTTGATGCTGCACTATATTGTATCCCAATCCAGTTAACAATAAATTTATCTTATCAAACCTGATCCTCGATTCCATAACCTCCTCTGCTCTGCTTTTTGCACCTCTTCTTTTCATATTTTTTCTGCCCACCCCCATCAGCCATAAAACCTCTCAAGAACCTAAATTTTTCATATAGTTTAACCTACTTGGCCTTAAAATGGTTTCTCTAACTGCTTAACCACAACAAATATAAATTGTCCCCGTCTCATTTGTCTCGAAAGATACAAACCAAACAACCTGTCCCTGATGTTGCAAAACAACTCTTTCTAATTGTTTTTGTTTGTTTTAATATTTTAACAATGATATCAGGCTCATGAACTTGTACATTGATTACACGTAGGACAAAGACATTGAGAGACCTCGGTGTAGTTTTACATGAATTGTATGGATATCAGTAGACAACAGACAAATTAACACAGTAGATGGTGTTTGAACCTGAGATCTCAAAACAGTGAGCTATGCACTCAGTTGGAGACATTGAACGCCAGGTACACAAGGAAACCCATAAAAATGTCTAAATACCTGGATATGTAAATGTCAAAGAGAAACAGGTTTTTTTAGGTTGTATTCATAGGGGATAAATTATAAATCAAAATAGGTATTGTTAACACTGTATATGAGTTAGGCCTCACCTAGAATAATTGTGTGCAGTTTTGGTCACCACATCTCAGGAAGGACATATCTGCCATAGGGATGGTTCAGCACAGAACTAATGGATTGATTCCGGGCCGAGCTAGACCCAGCTATGAGGAACGGTTGAAGGAGGAGACACGGCTTTATTCATTAGGAGGTGGTTATGAGGGGATATGATTGAGATGTATAAGATAATGAAGGGTGTGGACAAGATAGGTGCAGTGGAGGTTTTCAGCAGATTGGACAATGTTAAGACCAGAGGCCATAGCTTGAGGGTAAAGAAGATGAGAGTTAGAACAGTTTCAAGGCAAGGGTATTTTCGTTGAAGAGGGGTTAATGCATGGAATGGTCTCCCCGGGAAGGTAACGGCAGTGGAGGGAGTGGATTGGTTTAAATGGGAATTTGATAGGTACCTGGTTGCATCAGAGATAGAGGTATTAGCATATTGGCAGGACATATAGGTAGCTTGTGTGTGAACATGTGATGGATACTGGGGTTGGGGCAGCGCAGGCATGGTGGGCCGAATGGCCTCCTCCTGCACCAAAGTTCCTTGTGTGTGAGAACCTGGCAGATGAAGAGCACTGACATTGTGTCCGTGATAGTTGGGGGGCAGCAGCGGTTGATGAAGAAGAACCTCAAGGGGATCTTTAAAAGTATCCCAGGGACTATTACAACGACCGAACTACAATTGGAGGCTTTCCCCGGGGTTCATTGATTATATTATAAAGAAGCCTCAGAACAAAACTGTGAGAACAACAAAACTTCACAACTTGGTTCCTGAACTGTGATTGTTTACCAAAATGGAGGCGGATATTTTGAGTCCTGGGAAGACTCCGTTTCACCTTCTAAAACCTGCAAATGGAGATTACAACCAACGAGAGAAACCGAGACAAAGGAGGAAGTCACTCAGCCCATCAAGCCTGTGTCATCTCCACATTCCAAACAACCTCGTTTTAAAAAATCGTTCTGTTTCTGTTTTGTCTACACTGGTGTGCGCATCCTAACCCAGGGACACACCCATATTGCTTCAATCTCAATGACCTTCCAAATTCAGTTTAAACCTGTCACATTTCTCCTGCCGCTACTACCTTCCCCAGAAGACCATTCCATGCGTCAATAACACTGTGTTAAATACCCCTGTAAAGCGCGGCGTTACGCGCGCTGCTTGCGAGCAAGGAGGAAGCGGACAAGCGGTAACTTATAAGCGTCTTTATTTCAGGAGCTCACTGTAACACTGGCCCGCCCCGGGCTGGGCGCCCGGTGTATATCATGAGGCCACGCCTACCCCTCGGGCGTGGCCACCGCCCACTTGGTGCGTGGAATGATGTCACCACGCCAGTGGGCTTTTGTGTCCGCCACACGCGCCCCCCCAGAATTCCCGCGCACCTGGAGGGCCAGTTTGCGGGGCAGACGAATGACCCGGCCGAAGCGCCCCCTGGCGATCGGCGGCGTCCGGGGTGCAGGGATGCCAGGTGGGATGCCCCTGGCTGCCCCTGGGATGGGTGCAGGACCGGGGGGCGGCGTGGCGGTGGGGCTGGGCGGTGCCGGGGGTCCGCCCGCAGGAGGGCGGCCCCGACGTGGGGGTCGGGCCACTGGTGGTGGATGGTCCACATCGAGGTGGGCCGGCTTGAGGCGGTCTACCGAAACGCGGTCAGGAGTACCGCCGATGTCCAGGGTGAAGTGCTTCGCCCCGGTCTCCAGCACGCGGAAAGGCCTGTCGTACGGGGGCCGCAGTGGTGTCCGATGGGCATCGTGGCGGACGAAGACGTACTCCGCCGTGCGAAGCTCCGGGGCGACGTGCGTCGGTGGGTGCCTGTGGCATGCCGTTGGCACCGGGGCGAACCTCTGGGCGGTCTCTTGCAGAGCGGAGCGCTGCTGTGCCGCGGACCATGGTGCCGTGGAGTCGGGGAGGAACTCGCCCGGCACCCGCAGCGGTTGCCCGAAGACCAACTCCGCCACGGATGCGCGCAGGTCCTCCTTGGGCGCCGTCCGGAGGCCCAGCAGGACCCAGGGGAGCCGGTCGACCCAGCCGCCGTCGCGGAGGGTGGCCCGGAGCGCGGCCTTCAATGAGCGGTGAAATCGCTCACACAGGCCGTTAGCCTGGGGGTGGTAGGCCGTGGTTCGGTGCAGCCGGACCCCGAGCCCCTGCGCAACCGCCCCCCAGAGCTCCGAGGTGAACTGGGGGCCGCGGTCGGATGAGATGTCTGAGGGGGCGCCGAACCGGGCGACCCAGGTGGCGATGAAAGCCTGCGCGACATCGGCCGCCATTGTCGACGCCAAGGGCACGGCCTCCGGCCACCGGGTGGTGCGGTCCACCATGGTGAGGACGTAGGTGAAACCCCGCGAGGGGGGCAGAGGTCCCACCAGGTCCACGTGGATGTGGTCAAACCGGCGTTCCGGCACCGCGAACGGGGCCAACGGGGCCTGGGTGTGCCGGTGCACCTTGGCGCGCTGGCACGCGAGGCACATCCTGGCCCAGCCGCGGACGGCCTTCCGGAGGCCATGCCAGACGAACTTGTCGGCAATCAGCCTTTCGGAGGCCCTCGCGCCCGGGTGGGACAGGCCGTGGATGGCGTCAAACACCTGGCACTGCCAGCCCGCGGGCACGATGGGGCGAGGACGCCCGAGGGAGACATCGCACAAGAGGGCCGCGCCCGCGCCGTCGAACGGCACCTCGGTGACGCGGAGGCCCGTGACGGCGGTCCGCAAGGCCTGGACGTCGGGGTCAGCGGCCTGGTCCACTGCCATCCGGGCATAGTCGATGCCGAGGTGGACTGCGTGGGCGACGGCCCGGGAAAGGCAATCCGCCACCGGGTTGTCCTTCCCCGCGACGTGCTGGATGTCCGTCGTGTACTCGGACACGGCCGAGAGGTGACGCTGCTGCCGGGCCGACCACGGCTCGGTGACCTTGCCCATCGCGAAGATCAGCGGCTTGTGGTCGACGAAGGCAGTGAACGCACGGCCCTCGAGCAGATGGCGGAAGTGCCTGACCGCCAAGTGAAGTCCGGGCAACTCGCGGTCGAAGGTACTGTAACGGCGTTCGGGCGGGCGAAGCTGCCGGCTAAAGAACGCCAGCGGTTGCCAAGCTCCACGCACCCATTGCTCGTGCACCGCGCCCACCGCGTAGTCCGAGGCATCGGTGGTGAGGGCGATCGGTGCATCGGGCGCCGGGTGCGCGAGCATGGTGGCGTTAGCCAAGGCGAGCTTCGCGCCCGTGAACGCCATGTCCATCTGCTCGGTCCAGGTAACGTCGCCTTTGCCCGGCTTACCTCGGAGAGCTTCGTGCAGGGGGCGCAGGAGCTGGGCGATACGGGGCAGGAACCGATGGTAAAAGTTCACCATGCCCAGGAACTCCTGCAGCCCTCTGATCGTGCGGGGGCGCGGAAACCCCTTCACCGCCTCCACCTTGGCCGGCAGGGGGACGGCTCCGTGCCTGGTAACACGGTGCCCCAGAAAATCGATTATGGCGGCGCCGAACCGGCACTTTGCGGGGTTCACAATCAGGCCATGCTGGCCCAGGCGTTCGAAGAGCGTGCGGAGGTGGCGTAGGTGCTCTTCGCGGGACGCGCTGGCGACGAGGATATCGTCCAGGTAGACGTAGACAAAATCCAAGTCGCGCAGGACGCTGTCCATCAGTCGCTGGAACGCCTGAGCCGCATTCTTCAGACCGAAGGGCATGTGCAGGAACTCGAAGAGTCCGAATGGCGTGATGACCGCCGTCTTCGGGACGTCCTCCGGCCTGACGGGGACCTGATGGTAGCCGCGTATGAGGTCCACCTTCGAGAAGAAGGACCTGCCCGCCAAACGGGCGGAAAAGTCCTGAATGTGGGGGACGGGGTAGCGGTCGGGAGTCGTGGCGTCATTGAGACGGCGATAGTCCCCGCACGGTCGCCATCCCCCGCCGGGCATCGGCACGATGTGCAGCGGCGACGCCCAAGCGCTCTCTGAGCGCCGAACGATGCCGAGTCGCTCCAGGGTAGCGAACCCCGCTTTTGCCACCGCCAGCTTCGTCGGCTCGAGGCGGCGTGCCCGGGCGTAGACCAGTGGACCGACGGTGGGGATGTGATGGGCCACCCCGTGCTTGACGGCCCCTGCCGAGAAGGTGGGCCGCGTGAGGGCCGGGAAGCCGGCGAGGAGGTGGGTGAATGCGTCCGCTGCCGGAAGCGTACAGACCAACGTGGCCGGAACCGAACCGTTCGGCAAGCCGCTTGGCAAGCTGGTTGAGCTGGGCAACGCGCAAGCGAGCGAGCTGAACGTCTCGGCCTGGACAAGACGTCTGCGCTTGACGTCGACCAGGAGCCCATTAGCGCACAGGAAGTCCGCGCCAAGCAGTGCCATGGGCACGTCGGCGGTGACGAACGTCCATCGGAAAACCTGCCCTCCAAACCGCAGAGAGAGGCAGCGTTTTCCGTACGTACGGATGGGCGTCCCGTTCGCGGCAAGCAGCGCGGGGCCCCCACCCGCGGCGTGCTTGTCTGACGTGCCGGCGGGAATGACACTCACCTGCGCTCCCGTGTCACACAGGTAACGGCGCCCGGAGAAGGTGTCCGTTATGAACAGCAGGCTGCTCGAACGGCCGGCGCTCATCGCCACTATTGAGCGCCGGCCCGGGCGTTTCCCGACCTGTTCAAGGAGCATGGCGGATGACACTGCCGAGCTTCGTGGCCGAACTTGGCGTGGAACCAGCACCAGGTGGTGGAGCTGGAGGAGCGCGGCTGGCTCCGCCAGGCCGGTGGAGTTGGCGGGTTTCCCCGCGGTGGCGGTTTTCGCCGCGGCGGTGGGCGGGGCGTGGCGGCGTTCACGAGGTGCGTATCAGCATGCTGCGTATGCTGTAGAAGCTGATGCTGTGGAACAGCAGCATCAGCAGCATCAGCCTCGAGGGCCGTGACGGCCACGCCGACTCTCGCCCGCGTGTCCGAAGCGGCGAAGTACCTGTCCGCCTCGGCTGCCAATGCTCGGGGTTCCGTTAGCCCGGTCCCGGCCAACGCGAGGCGAACCTGCGCTGGAAGTTGGCGATGGAAAAGCGCCCGGAATAGAGAACCGGGGGCTTCGTCGCCCAACAGTGACAGCATATGGTCCATTCGGACCGACGGGCGCGTGTCACCGAGCTCGGGGAGATCCAGGAGGCGGTCGGCCCGTGCGTCGTCCGTGAGGCCGAACGTGGCTAGGAGTAGCCGCTTGAGTGCCTCGTACTTGTGGCCGTCCGGTGGGTGGCGAAGGACGGACACAACTCGAGCGGCCGTGCCGGGCCCGAGGGAGGCGACGACGTGGCAATAGCGCGTGTCATCGCCGGTGAGGCGCCGAAGCTGAAATTGGGCTTCGGCCTGGACGAACCAGACTTCGGCCTGAGCCTCCCAAAATTCGGGAAGTTTGACGAAGTTGGCCATGGCAATGGCGTCGCGTGTGGAAGGATCGCTCCGGCAGATCCAACGTCGAGGGGGTCACCAGTAAAGCGCGGCGTTACGCGCGCTGCTTGCGAGCAAGGAGGAAGCGGACAAGCGGTAACTTATAAGCGTCTTTATTTCAGGAGCTCACTGTAACACTGGCCCGCCCCGGGCTGGGCGCCCGGTGTATATAATGAGGCCACACCTACCCCTCGGGCGTGGCCACCGCCCACTTGGTGCGCGGAATGATGTCACCACGCCAGTGGGCTTTTGTGTCCGCCACACCTGCCTTGCTTCTGTTCTAACCTTCTGGAATTCACTTTCCAACTATTCCCTCTTGTTCTGTCATGGTCCATCTTGGTAGAAAAACCATATTCTGTTTTGTTTTTCCGATACTCTTCATTGTCTTCAACACCTTTAACAGATCCCCTCTTCGTCGCCTCCTTTGTGATGTATAAAGTTTTGTCTCCTTCAGCCGCTTCTCATAGGTTAGTCTCGCTAGGTCTGGAATCAATGTCATCGCTCCGCACTGATCCTTTTATATTTCAGCTCTGCCCTTCTTCAGATGGGGTGACAAATCTGAATACTGTACAGTACAACATTTCAGACAAGGCCTAACTAAATTCCTATACAGTGTTAAAACAACTTCTTGATTTATAACTTATCCCCCTGACGAATACAACCGAAACCCTATTTGCTTTACCTATGGCTGCCTGGCATTGTCCTGTCTCTGTCTGCTTACCCCTCGTATCTATGTTAGCACCCCCAGATCCTTCTCCTGTGTGACGAGCTCCAAGATTGCCCCTTGCATCACCCACACCGCAATTCCCCACTCCCATCCATATCTGCAGTTTCCATGAACAATGAATGTTAACTAATATGGAGAACCCACCCCATGCGTCCTCCCCTTCCCCTCATTCTCTCCCACATTCCTTACTTGTCTAAGTCTCCCTCAATTTTGTCCCTCAAACCTGCGGTTGATGTGGTCCCTCCTCTCTCTTTCTACTGTTCCTTTTGCTCGGTTGCGTCCTCATTCATTCTTTGTTCTGTCTCCTCCAGGAGCTTTAACTTTGTATTACAAAAAAAAAACAACCAATGGCATCTTGGGGAAGTTGTTTAAGACCGGCAAAGAGGCCGTAGAGGAGGGGTAATGATGGGGTTTTCTATGGGATGTGGACAAGGGTGGAATAGTTTTCTTCGTTGAAATGGCATCGCCTTTATTAAATGAACACCTAATCGGTTCATTCACTCCACTACAGATATGGATGGGAGTGGGGCCTGCGGTGGCGGATTAGTCAGAATGTTACAAGGATTCAGTGTGTGAGAGAGACAGCATATGGACAAGTATTTATCTCAGGGCAAATAGGGTAATATAATTTCACTAGGTAGATTAATTTAATTTTATGAGTATTGTAAGTAAAGATGCTCTTGGCCTGTTCTAAAGAAAGGATAAAGTACTTGGAATGGGTATAAGAATAATAAAAATACTTAATCAAATAATAGTGGAAATAATTATGGAAAAATAATATTTAAAAAAAAAAAAAAAATTTTTTTTTAATGATATAATAAATAATAAATAAGAATGATATAATAATAAAAAAGAATAATAAATTAAAATGTTATAAACAGCAAATTTTTTTAAATTAAAAAAATTAAAAAAAATTAAAAAATAAATAATTATGAATAAATAAAAACAAATAATAATGGTAAAAAATAATAATGAAAAAATTATAAATAAATAAAAAATAAATAATGAATGAATAATGAATAAATAAATAATAATGAATAAATAAAAAATAAATAATAATGAATAAATAATAAAATAAATAATAATGAAAAATTATAATGAAAATAAATAATAATTAAACTAGAACAATGCGACTGTGTCACCAATATGCCTCTGCATAGTCCCACAACGTGTATGTATGGGTAGGGGATCACGTTTGTGAAGTTTTGTGTTGATCGGATGAGGTTCGTTTTTCTATCCACGATGGCTGCCAAACCATGTGACCTATGACATCATCATTTTCAAACTATATGCAACAGTGCTGTTCGATTAGATTTTTAAAATTTCACATTGAGAGGGTGAGCGGTTTCAGAGATATAATTATTTAATATTTTCCTTCAATCCAATATGGCTGCCAAACATGTGACCAATGATGTCATAAATTTAATATTTCAATACAAATGGGTCATAGATCATGTGCGTGCAATTTCAGATTTTTAGGATAAGGAATTAGATTAAAACATTTTTTGGCTGGTATGCCACTTCACCTATGATGTAATCATTATCAAGCTTTTGTTCCCCATTGGGAGTACTTGACAATATGCCTTGTTTCAAATTTTTCCATTCAGCTGTTTCCGAGAAATAATTTTTTAATTATTTGCTTTTAATCCAAGATGGCTGACATACCACGTGACCTATGACGTCACAATTATCATAAAAAACATTCTGCATGGGTGTCACTCCTACCCTGAAAGTTTTGTCTCAATCTGACATGTGGTTGCTGAGAAAAACGAGGTTTAGCCCGTACGGACGGACGGACAGACAACCGGAAAACATAATGCCTCTGGCGACTTTGTCGGCGGAGGCATAAAAATATATAAATAATTGCATGATGCAAGGGGCAATGTTGGAGCATGTCACAGTTGTCACACAGGAGAAGGGTCTGGAGGTGGTAATAGATATGGGGGTAAGCAGGCGGCACAGTGCCAGGCCGCCATAGGTAAGGCTAATCGGATTTTAGGTTTTCTTCATATGGAGATAAATAATAAATCAAATGAGGTAGTTTTAACACTTAACTGGAATACAGTGAGAGCTCATCTGGAATATTGTATACACGGTTTTGGTCAAGGTGTTTTTTCGTGAAGATGAAAGCAGAATGCCAACGACCCGTCTCAAAAACATCCTGTGAATCTTCTCGCTATCCAATCACAAACACTTATTTGTAAGGACGACTGAGAAATGCAGATCGAGGAGACTTGGCAGGAAGGGTTCGTCCCTGGTATTGTATGTTAAATGTAGAAGCAATTGCTCATAGTGCTCAGTTTCACCTCCTGTTTATCTTGGTGTGTTTACAGATTTCAATCTTGGCCTATTGGGTCATTCGGAATCGTATCGTTCCCTAAATGTAAGCACAACCAGGCGTGTCTCTTCCTTTCCTTTGTCCCAAGTGGATGATTAATCCTAGCTTATTATTTTAGATTTATAGTTATATATTTTGGTGGTATTTTTTCGATCTGCCACGTCACATTGCTTTGACCACATTCTCTTGTCATGAATTATAAATACATTTCCGTTGTGATAATCTCTTTGTTTTCTTTGATGCTACAATGTGTTTTCATCACATAAGAGTCTTTTTGCCTTGTCTCGTGGACATTGCTCACATATGCTCCTTCTTTCTGTGCACACATTGCCACTGCCATGCTTCGGGTCCATCCATGCGGAAGGTGAACCATTCCGATAAATGGCAACTCATGGAACGAGCTTGCTAGCTTCGGACATTCTAGAATACTCGACAAGTTTGGCAACATAAAACTTCCTGTCCTGTGAGAGTTTAAAAGTCTTTGCCTGTCTGCTCAATGTCCTTCATCTCGGTTGTTTTTTGAGGGGGCAGCTTGGCTTGGAGCTTGTCCTGAATTACTGGAATAGATGGACAACAAATGGCCAAAAGTCAGCAAGACGACAAGAAGGGTAGACTGGTGGAGAAGGAACATAACGAGAATAGGAAAAAGAAGGTTATAGCGATAGGCTCGTGGATAGGTATGGGAGACGACGTGAGATCGCAGTGGGTTGTTGTCCTGAAGGACTGCAGGGAAATAACTCATCAGGACAGACTCAGGATGGCAATTCTACAGATTGGAGAAAGAAACACAAAGCAGTGTAGGCATTGGCACAACCACTGGGGGGTGGTTTGGGGGTGTGGGGTGCTCAGGTGGCAGTGCATCGCAGTGGGAACAACTCAGTAGAGACTGTGATTTTGACACTTTTGCACTCTCATCCCCTCACCTTGATTTTATATTTTAATATTTTGTGAACCTCTGCTCCTTCCTCACTTAGCAGGTGACATTACCCCCCACCCCCATTCCAATCCCCCCGCTCTAAGGAAAATCCTGGTTGCATCACTGAGCGTAGCTGAACATAAACCTTCAACTTGTGGAGGCTAAAAAGGAATAGGCAGTTATTTGGAGTTGTGCTACCTCTTATTTTTGAGACGGGTAAAGAGTTGTGGTGACAGGTGGGATAAGACCAGATGAAAGGCAAAAGGGACCAGCTTTACATGTCACATGTAAAGGCAGGATAGTTTGGGTGTGGGAGGTAGAGAATGTTTGGAGAAGGTAGAAGTAACTGAATGTTAGGAAGTGGGTTAAGGTTTCACAACAGGGTGTGTGGGGTTGGGGGGCTAGGGATGGGGGAGGCAGGGGGTTGACATTCCACATTTTAGCATATATTTCCATACATGTATCTGGCAAGCATTTAACCTTATAAATTCTGGTTTGACTAGTTCCTTTTTCCAGGTGTACATATAGGGAGACAACAGTTGTCAATGTTGTACATCATATTGGCGCACACCACTCTCTCTGTCTCTCTGTCTCTCTGTCTCTCTGTCTCTCTGTCTCTCTGTCTCTCTCTCCACCACCACTCCTTGTGATGCTGTTCATCGTTCTATGTGATATTGTTAGACACTCCCACACCCTCTGCGATACTTGCTTGTCCGCAACCCCACCCTCACACCGTGATATTCATGAACCCACATTCCCCTTGCTGCTCATGGTGCTGCATTTCCAACAAGCAGCATCTGAAAGCGTGCAAGCACACAATGGCTGCCTGTTTGACATTTTGCAATTTGGTCACTCGTGTCTTCAAGCCTTTGCTCAGTTTCCACAGCAACTACTTAAGCACAACTGCCATTCGCGCCACTTCAGGGGCAGACAGAACCTTTGCCCTATCTTTTTTGGGATTATTTCTGAACTGCAAAACAACACTTTCAATGTTCGACTTTAGAACTAATCGCCTTTCATAAATAGGAAGTTTAGACTTGAAATTAACTTGGCGAATACCATTCATGATGCGTCAACAAATTGGCACGGTCTCCTTGGTCTGAACGTCTTTTGGCAGCTTCTGAATATTGCAATGCACGGTGGCTTACACTGTGTGCTTACTGCTGATGTAACGATCTTTCTCCTCTTTGTAAGACTTCCTCGAGTCTTGGGCGGAGCGTCAATTGATAGAAAACGTTGAGGGGGGAGTATTGGAGGTGAATACAGTAAATTGGTCGTAAAATGTCACATAATTTGCATATGCTGTGAAAAAAATGTACATTACTTTATTGCCATATTCCTTCTTCTATACCCTTAAAGAGTTAAAAAAAAAAAAATTGTACCAACCTTGAAAAGTTGAAACTGAGAGAAAAAACTGAGCAAAGACTTGAAGACACAAGTGACAAAACTGCACAATGTCAAACAGGCAGCCATTGAGTGCTTGCACACTTTCAGATGCCGCTTGTCTGTCTGTCTGTGTCACCATTTTTCTGGGTTAGCCAAACGAATCTTCGTCAAACTTTCAAAGGTTCATCAGTGAGTGCCGGGGAGTGTTTCGGACAAAAACATTTATTGGAAAATTTTGATTTAAAAGTTGGATTTGTTTAAATCGCTCTATATAGCCTAAACCGTTGTAGCTACGTGAAACAACAACAACAACAACATGCATTTTAAGGCCATTTTCCCTGCTGGGGCGGGGGTTAGCCTTGCGGTCCCCATGACAATCTTCTCCATTTTGCCCTATTTTCTGCATCTCTCCTTGTTAACCCCCTTGCCCGCATTTCTTCTTCCACCATCTTTAGCCAAGTCTTTCTCGGTCTTCCCCGTCCTCTACTTCCTTATACATTCATTTCCATCACTCTTCTCAACCAGTCACTTTCATCCTTCCTCAACACATGACCAAACCATCTCAACCTGTTCCTCTTCACAGCATCAATCACAGGCTCTATTCCCATCATCTTTCGCAATTCATCATTTGTCTTCCTCTCTCTCAACGATACTCCGCACATCCATCAAACCATCGCATTTCCACCCTTTCCAGCCTTCGTTGCTGCTCTACGTTCATTACGCATGTCCCGCTCCCATGTTGTAGCTACGTGAAAGAGGATATTAAATGATCCCTGACCATATTTTTTTATAGTGTGTATTTCTTTCGTATCTCTCCAACAGTAATAAAGTTACAATAGGCAACAACAACCGGCAAATATAGTAATTGCTTTCCATTTATTTTGCAGCTTTAACTGACGAATTAATCCGTTAATGATAACTGAATACTAGCTGGGATGATTCTTTGCATAAGAGGACAGGTTTCTGTGAAAGAAGTTAATACCAGGGGTGTTAAATATAGGAGACCAAATCTCAAGTGCAATGGCTGCTTGCAGTCCCTACAGACTCACTGGTCCTGAGGCTCTTCTCTGGGAATAGCTGGAGAGATGTTGACACTCTCAAGGACATGATCAGATGAACTAATTGGAGCAGAGAAAGATCAGGAGACATTAGTGAGAAAGTTATGTCATCACCATGTCTAGAAGGGAGGATTTAACATCGACAGCAATCCGGGTTGGAAAGTTCACAGATTGAGGCAGTCCCATGGAGTCACAGAGTCCTTTGCTGAAGTGCCATGGCTGGTGAAAGAGGTACCAACACCAAGCCAATTAGCATGGTGACAATTGAAATCACCACATATGAGGAAGAGAGAGAGAGAGAGTTGGGATGAGTGGTTAAAAGTTGGTCCATGTTGTCTGATAGAGATGGAGCCATCACTGTTTGGAGGACGGTACAACACACAGACAAACATGTTGTGAGAGTAGAGGGAAGTCACAGCCACAGCTACTCCTGGGGTTTTGGAGGTGTAAGAGCAGTACATGCAGAGTGAGAGATGGAGTTCTTGATGTACAGTGCGATTCACCACCAGGATGTGGTTCAGGTCAATCAAACCTAAGGAGATAATAGCCGGGGAGAGACACGGGGAGTCAGGGAAGTCTTGTGGGAGGAAGCATTCTGTTAAACAGAATCATGATTTCCGGTTTATCAGTAGCAGCCTGGAGAGCAGTCAGGTTAGAGTGGAGGCCCAGGACGTTAGGAGTCCATACATTTAGGGACAGGTGAGTAGGAACTGCTGGCAGAGTGCAGGAATGTGGAAAGGAGCAAGCGGAGGGGGTGGGACAAGGCATAAGCTGTGAGGGTGTGGAGTGGGAGGGGGGGTGGGGAGAGGGGATGGGGTGGGAAGAGGGAAGAGCTGTGAGGGTGTGTGGTGGGGGGAGGGGATGTTGGGATGGGGGAACTGAGAGGGGTGGGACATGGCATAAGCTGTGAGGGTGTGGAGTGGGGGGAGGGAGGTGGGGAAGGGGAAGAGCTGTGAGGATGTCTGGCCAGGGGAGGATGTTGGGATGGTGGAACTGAGAGGGGCGGGATAAGGCAGAAGCGGAGGAGGGGTATGATGAGGGTGAAGCAAAGAGAGGGAGGGTACTGACATGGGGTTTGACACCATGAATGGACGTGAAGGATAATTGATTGTCAGGTGTACACAACTTCTGCAAAATTGACTTCTCAGGATACCCAAACTGCACATATGGAGACAGACCTCATTGGTGGGGTGGAAAAAATGTTTTCCATTGGAGACATGGAGGAAGGTGGAGCTGTAGGTATGAGAGGAGGGTGGATGAACTAAGCGTTTAGAAGTGAAAAAGTTTTGTGAAATATACTAGTCTAGTAGGAAGACTAGGTCCCCCTGCACCCCCCGGAGATATACTTCTAATCAGTGTTTCTAGATTGGAAAAAATGTGTAGAAAATGACTAGCTATGGCCCCAAGCTGAAAAAATGTCCCACATACCATTTTTATGCAAATTACTGCTGCCATTATCAAAAAAACGATTTTTGACATATCTCAGCCAATATTGCAGATAATTGAAAAATGAAGGTGTCTAGACCCATGTTTTGAAGGGCATAGATCATGATAGAACTATTCATAACATGATTACATGTGTCTATGGTATACTAGTATGCTAATTAGTGCTTTATTTACAAAATAATCACAGTTTTACGAAATAATAGACTCATATTAAGGTCCGTCTACACAGACGTTAACACAAAGTTTTATTTTTCTAAATATTACAACTGTCAAAATAGTCCTAGCACTCAATGTGACCACTCTTCTCTTGCTTGTTTTAGATAAACATCATTAGCATTAGTGATTCTACACTGAGTCAGTCATCATCATTTTCATCGAAATCGTTAGAGTCAAACTCTTCTTCTCCTTCCTCTTCCTCCTCCTCTTCGTGGTACTTTTTGGCATGGTACTTTTTGATGAGGAGTAGAGTTGAGGGGTCTTTGAGGGCTTCATCGAGGTGCTCTCGGTTGCAAGACTGGGTCATTCTGAGAAGCACAGCAGGGTCAGAGATCATGATGTTCTCCTCCTCAGTGAATCTCTCCATCAACAGCCTCTCCATTGCCTCACACACTGTTTTGAGGCAAAAGAGGGACTTTGCGTAGGCCTTTCCACTGAGAACACCTTTGAGAGATCCACTTGTTACTAGTTGTGCCTCAAAGAGAATCTCTGCATATCCAGAACCACGCATCTTGTGTCCAGTGAGCATCCCGATGTAGTTCATGGATGTGTGGAAGGGTCCAATCGTTACTACATGACTAGCAAATTCATTTGGCCAGCGCCAGATGATGGGAAGGGCTTTCATGCAGACACCCAGATCAAATGTATTCAGGACCCATCTCTGACCCACCTCAGCAGTTGCTGCCTCGGAACGCTTCAGTAGCTCACGAACAACTGCGTTGTCTGTGATCGGTTGGTGGATAGGCGTGCAGTAGTCGACTGTTGATTTGCTGGGTGGGGGAGAACCAGTTGCAGAGGTGAAACCCCCTAGCCCAGGCACAGGCTGCAGGCCACAGCTTCCGATGTATCTGATGAAGAGCCAGATGTAGTACTCTTGCATCGTAGTGGCATAGACTGTGTCATTCTCTGCTGGCGGTGTGAATGATGAGCCTTCAGGGAACTTCGGGCCAACGCGAGTAAAGTGCAAGGGTGGGAGAGTTTTTGGTGTGTCGACCTTCAGGCTACGCTGTTGTGACCTATTGATGGTAGGTAGCATTCGGTCCTTGCTGCTCTCGAACCCGGGCTTGACCTCCTGCACCATGATTCCTCCAGCACTGTTTACAATGTTGCTGCCGTGCACACTGGTAGTGGTTTTATTCAAGTTGTCCCACTCACAGTGGAATACAAGGTTGCCCTCTCCTGTCACAATTTGTGGTGTACGATAAGTTGAGACTTCATCCAGGACCTTGGCGAGAGCAGTTTCCAACTCCAAGGCGAAATCGTAGCTCTCAGAGTGTCCAAGCCTGTGTAGTATTGTGGTGAGCTGTTTGCTTCGGAACAGGTGCCTTACAGTCACACAGAGGAGAATGTGCTTTGGTAACTTCCATTTTCCATCTGACACTGCACGGCACAGATCTTGTCCAATGGAGAAGACCAGACGCTTCACCTTTTCTGTCTCGATGCCCTCCTTGCCAGTCATTAGCACGCTGAGAAAGCGGACAAGGTCTGGAGGTAGGATGTCTTCAGGATTGAGCTCCATGTCTTCAGCTGTTGGTGGCCATGGTTGGTCTTTACACTCTCTGAAAGCCTGTAGAATACCCTGGAGGGCAACATTTTGGTTCTTGTTTGTGCTTCCGAGTGTGAATGCTCGTGCGAGAGCATTGGAAACTGTTATGTTTGAGCTGTGCACAAGCCAGAAAGAAATGACATCACATTTGTCATGATCAACCTTCGTGAAGTGGATATGCTCCTTGATTGGGTCATTCTGTAGGCGTTTCAGTAGTTTCTCTGACCGATAATTTGAGTTCTCATATCCATTCAGTTTCAGTTCCTCGACATAGAGCAAGCGCAAGGAAGAAAGCTGTAGAACTTTATTCTGCTGGATGACCTGGGTTTGAATGTGTTCCAGTACTGAGTTGAATGCCTTTTCATGGGCGGCTGACATGCAAGCCTGCTCCTTTGGTGCTTCGGCTCTGTGAATCGCACGCTCATAGTTGTAGAATGCTGTGCGGAAAGCTTTAAAACATGACGGATGGTGTTTGGCCTCACATGCAAAGAGGTCTTTGTTTTTCACCTTTCGATGGAGTCGATAGAGACCCATTTTCTCAGCCCGTGTTTCGATTTGCTCCCATGCATTTTCTTTGTTTTTAAAGGATGGGAAGGTTGTAGGCCTCTCAGTATTGCGATGAGCATCTTTGGTCTAAACTTTCTCACAAAATATACACTCTGGCGGGAAGATGGGTTCAGCAGAACCTCCTGGTTTACGAGGAGAGTGATGCCATGATGAGGTTGATGGCCCTGGTTCTGTATCATCTCCCAGACGATGAAAGTGGCGGACAAAGTGCTTATAACACTTGCTGTGATATCCTACTCTTTCTAGGTCATCAGGAAGAGTTGCCGGGATCTGATCACATACTGATTGCATACGACATGGGGAGTCATGCGGTTGGTTGAGACGTCTATCCCGGATCTTTTGAAGCAGTTGCAGTTTTTCTGAAGCAGATCCTTTAATTTTACGGAGGGGCGTGAAATCCCCATGATCAGACATGGATGGTACATGAAGGATGCATGTAGGAGGAGAGCTTTGGGCTGCAGGTTCTACACTCCGTTTTCTTTTGGGCATGCTTGCTGTCGATGTCTACCATCACTGTTAAATGACAAATAAGAAATCACGAATGATGTTAAAAGTGCCTGTGAAAGGAGGCTCTGAGTTTTCAGTGAGGTAACAGAGGTTCTGAGTCATGTTCTACACTAGGGTACTTTTTAGCTGACTAAACCATGTTTAGTGGCATCAAAAGTGCTAATAGCTAAAACATCTAAATTCTTCCACACTAACGTTAGCTATCTAGGCCAATGAAACATTGTGCTAAGTTACTGTAGCTAGCTCAGCTGTCGTGCCTCTTTCTGGTTCAATTCATATACAGAAGTCAACAGATATGTCTCATGTTTGGCATTAACAAAAGTTTAAGTTACACCGACATTAGGAACATACTGTACATAGATGAGGCTAGCTTTAACGTTAGCTAACATGGTGCTAGCTGGCTCAGCTGTTATTCTGCCTGTTTATGATTTCATGCAGAAACTGAAGTCAAGAGTGTGAGTAACATTATAGTTAGCATCTTACCTGGCTAGATTGGAGGATGAATACCAAGAACAACACACAGATGGAATGGAAGACTGAACTTTCAACTGAGGTATTCAATAACATCAACGTTACCAATTGATACGAGCGCGCGACATTACCAATTGATACGAGCGCGCGAGCGCGCATGTTACATGGATGGAAATGTAAAATGGCAGCTATAGCAGCACTAATTTGGATCTCTAGTCTGTCATTTCTGCACTGTGATTGGATAACATAAAAAAATATGTTTGGGAGTTAACAGCAGGAGTTGGTAGATTTTACGTGGGCTGGGTGAGAAACCTTTAAATAAGCAAGTGAAAATCTCTCGCAATACAAAGTCAATGGTGGGAAGAAAAGTTGAGTGGTACCAATGTTACTGCCAATGTCCCGCCCCTATGCAAGACTCAGGAGCATCTTGTTGACATTTAACCTTGAAAATACCTGGGTTTAGACCCCTTATGTACCATGTTAAGTTATCTGCAGTATTAACGTATCCTTATCATTTGTAAAACTGATTATTTTGTAATTACAGCATTAATATGCATACTAGTATACCATAGACACATGTAATCATGTTATGAATAGTTCTATCATGATCTATGCCCTTCAAAACATGGGTCTAGACACCTTCATTTTTCAATTATCTGCAATATTGGCTGAGATATGTCAAAAATCGTTTTTTTGATAATGGCAGCAGTAATTTGCATAAAAATGGTATGTGGGACATTTTTTCAGCTTGGGGCCATAGCTAGTCATTTTCTACACATTTTTTCCAATCTAGAAACACTGATTAGAAGTATATCTCCGGGGGGTGCAGGGGGACCTAGTCTTCCTACTAGACTATACCTTGTGAAAAGGATGAAAGATTGTGATGAAGAAGAGGAAGAATGCATATGGTGTTCGTGACGGAGTAGTAAAGGGAGTGAAGCATTTTAAAATGGATTGTTTCAAAAGTGTTTTTAAATGTTATAATGTGGCGGACACAAGGGACAAGAATTCAGCGCACCAGCAGGTGGCGCGAACGTCCAGGCGGGGAACTGTAATGCATGCTCCGCCTATCGGCAGATCGGCCACGCCCGGGGGCAAGGCGTGGCCTCGGGACATATATGCGGGCTCTAAGCTCGAGCCCACCCAGTGCTGAAGTGCGAGCTTTGAATAAAGACTCTTTGTTGTACCAACGCATTGTGGCCTACCTCTCTGGCAATCGAGTAGTGTGTGCGCAGCACCACACTGGTGACCCCGATTGGTTCAGCCGTCGCTGACCCCCGAACGCGCCATGGCTACCAACGCCGTCGCCGTCAAACTCCCGGAGTTTTGGGAAGCACAGGCCGATGTTTGGTTTGTGCAGGCCGAAGCCCAATTTCAGCTTTGAGGCATCACGGCGGACGAGACCCGGTACTACCACGTGGTCGCTGCCCTCGGGCCCGGCACTGCCGCCCGAGTCATGTCCATCCTTCGGCGCCCGCCGGGCGACAACAAGTACGAGGCGCTTAAACATCTCCTCCTCTCCACGTTCGGGCTCACGGAGATCGAACGGGCCGACCGCCTCCTGGACCTTCCCGCCATCGGCGACACACGACCATCCGTCCGGATGGATTACATGCTGTCGCTGCTTGGAGACCAGCGCCCGCATTTCTTGTTTCGCGCGCTTTTCCTCCGCCAGCTACCGATACAGGTGCGCCTCGCGCTGGCCGGTTCCAAAATCACGGAACCCCGCGACCTGGCCGGAGAGGACGACAAGTTTTTCGCGGCCTGCGACACGCGGTCGGTTTACGGTGGTGCCGTAGTGGATCCCGGGGCAGAGGCTACAGCACCCCCGGCTTCCCTCGTGGCCGCTGCTGTGCCCCGCCCACTACCGCCGCCGCCACCACCACGGCCGCCGAAGCTGTCACCGTCGCAAGCCTGGTGCTACTACCACGCCAGGTTCGGCCGCAAGGCTAAGACGTGTCGCCCGCCGTGCTCTTTTGACGGGTCGGGAAACGACCGGGCCGGCGCTCATTAGCGGCCCTGAGCGTCGGCCATTCCGGCAGCCTCCTGTTCATCACGGACACCTTGTCCGGGCGCCGTTTCCTTTGCAACACAGGAGCGCAGGTAAGTGTCCTCCCTGCCTCCACGTCCGACAAGCAAACCGCGGGCCGGGGCCCCGCTTTGCTTGCCGCCAACAGTACACCCATCCGTACATTCGGGAAGCGTTGCCTCTCACTGCGGTTCGGAGGGCAGCGCTTTCAATGGTCGTTCGTGACCGCCAGTGTGCCAATAGCTTTGCTGGGCACGGATTTCCTATGTGCGCATGGGCTGTTGGACGACGTGAAGCGCAGCCGTCTCGTAGAGGCCGAAACCTTCAGCTCGCTCGTTTGTTCGCTGAGCGGCTCATTGAGCGGCTCACTGAGCGGCTCACCGAGCGGCTTGCCAAGCAGCTTGCTGGAAAGTTCCATCCCGGCGAGTTTAGTTTGCACGCTTCCGGCAGCGGACGACTTTACCCGCCTCCTATCCAGTTTCCAGGCCCTCACGCGGCCCGCCTTCTCAGCGGTAGCCGTTAAACACGGGGTGGAGCACCATATACCCACAGTCGGGCCGCCGGTCTACGCCCGGGCACGCCGACTTGAACCCACAAAGCTCGCGGTGGCAAAAGCGGCGTTCGCCATGCTGGAGCGGCTGGGGATCATACGGCGCTCCAACATCGCTTGGGCTTCCCCTCTGCACATTGTGCCGAAGCCCGGCGGGGGATGGCGGCCGTGCGGGGACTACCGCCGGCTCAATGATGCCACCACCCCCGACCGCTACACGGTCCCGCATATCCAGGACCTTTCCGCCCGGTTGGCAAACACGACCGTGTTTTCCAAGGTGGACCTCATCCGGGGCTACCACCAGGTCCCCGTACAACCGGGCGATGTCCCAAAGACGGCCGTCATCACCCCTTTTGGCCTCTTCGAGTTCCTGAGAATGCCTTTCGGGTTGAAGAATGCGGCCCAGGCGTTCCAACGGCTTATGGACAGCGTCTTGCGCGACTTACCTTTCCTCTTCGTCTACCTAGACGACATCCTAGTCGCGAGCGCGTCCCAGGAGGAGCACCTGCTCCACCTCCGCACGCTTTTCGAACGCCTGGGCCAGCATGGCCTAATCATCAACCCCGCAAAGTGCCGTTTCGGCGTCGCCATCATCGACCTCTTGGGGCACCGCATCACCAGGCACGGGGCCGTCCCTTTACCGGCCAAGGTGGAGGCGGTCAGGGATTTCCCTCGCCCCCGCACGATCAAGGGGCTCCAGGAATTCCTGGGCATGGTAAATTTTTACCACCGCTTCGTGTCCCACGTCGCCCAGCTCCTCCGCCCCCTGCCCGAGGCCCTCCGGGGCAAGCCGGGCAAAGGTGACGTCGCCTGGTGACACGACCTGGTGGGACCTCTGCCCCCCTCGCGAGGGTTCACACACCTCCTCACCATGGTGGACCGCACCACACGGTGGCCGGAGGCCGTGCCATTGGCGGCGACGTCTGCGGCTGATGTGGCGCACGCCTTCATCGCCACTTGGGTTGCCCGGTTCGGTGCCCCCTCGGACATCTCGTCCGACCGCGGCCCCCAGTTCACATCAGAGCTCTGCGGTGCGGTGGTGCAAGGGCTCGGTGTCAAACTACACCGCACCACGGCCTACCACCCCCAGGCCAATGGCCTGTGCGAGCGCTTTCATCGCTCAATGAAGGCCGCGCTCCGGGCCAGCCTCCGTGACGGCAGCTGGGCCGACAGGCTCCCCTGGGTCCTGCTGGGCCTCAGGACGGCGCCCAAGGACGACCTGCGCACGTCCTCGGCGGAGCTGGTCTTCGGGCAAACACTGCGGGTACCGGGCGAATTTATCCCCGACTCCACGGCTCCTTGGTCCGCGGCGCAACAGCGCTCCACCCTGCAGGAGACCGCCCGGAGGTTCGCCCCGGTGCCGACGGCACACCACGGTTGCCCATCTTCCCACGTCGCCCTGGAGCTTCGCACGGCGGAGTACGTCTTCGTCCGGCACGACGCCCACCGGGCACTGCTACGGCCCCCGTACGATGGGCCCTTCCGCGTGCTGGAGACCGGGGACAAATATTTCACCATCGACATCAGCGGTGCCCCGGATCGTGTCTCCGTGGACCGCCTCAAGCCGGCCCACCTCGATCTGGACCACCCCCCGCAAGCAGCTCTGCCTCCGCGTCGAGGCCGCCCCCCGGCGGTCAGACCCCCGGCACCCCCAGCCCCGCCGTCCCGCTACCCCCCAGCCCTGCACGCATCGCCAGGGGGCGTTTCGGCCAGGTCATCCGGCTTCCCCGCAAACTCACCCTTCAGGTGCGCGGGAATTCTGGGGGGGCGCATGTGGCGGACACAAGGGACAAGAATTCAGCGCACCAGCAGGTGGCGCGAACGTCCAGGCGGGGAACTGTAATGCATGCCCTGCCTATCGGCCGATCGGCCACGCCCGGGGGCAAGGCGTGGCCTCGGGACATATATGCGGGCTCTAAGCTCGAGCCCGCCCAGTGCTGAAGTGCGAGCTTTGAATAAAGACTCTTTGTTGTACCAACGTGTTGTGGCCTACCTCTCTGGCAATCGAGTAGTGTGTGCGCAGCACCACAATAAAGAGCTTTTAAAGGAAGAAATGTTTCATTGAATGAATATTCAGTTTCGGTATCTTGAAAAAGAGAAGGGATAGAGAATGAAGGAGGAACTGCACATGCCCCAGGGGTCGGGATTTATAGTCAAAGGTGCAAAACAAGATTTTTGACCTCAAAATTTGATATGGGCGCCCGCGGAACTACGCAACTTCCGGTTAGTGCACCAATCGCGACAAGTCACGTGATTGGATACGTTGAAAACAAACCACAAAAGGGAACTTTTTGCCATCTTTCAACTTTGCTTTCGGTGATAAGTTTGGGTCTTTGTGGTTGCGTGAGATCGACTTCGCTCAAGTTTTTTTTTTTTTTTTTTTTTTTTTTTTTTGTATACAGAGTCTAGGCTCGTGAAAGAGCTAACATTTATCAAACAAACAAATCAAACAAATAAGTAAACAAAGTATATAAAAATGGGAGCGGTCCACAAGAAGGGGAGGAAGCACACAAACACAACATTTGAGGGCAGGGACATCGGGAGATGTGTGGGAGGCAGAGGGCCTGGGGGGAGGCAGGATAGGTATAAAACGCAAGGACACCAAGGACTTCCAGGAAAGAAGACAAAAGTCACCTCAAAAAAGTGGAATTGGGGTGAAATTAGCGGGGGTAGAAAAGATCAAGGTTTTGGATGGGGGAAGATAAGAGATGGTGGTGAACAGCCGTTTTAAAGACCTGGAGGGTGGAGTGGGATTGAAGAGAGTGAGGGAGTTTGTTCCAGAGGCGGGAGAAAAGAGGAATGAAGGAGTGAAGGTGAGCAGAGAGTCTTGATTTTGGCAGTTTAACCATAAGAGGGTTGCAGGCAGATCTTGTGCGACCTGCAGGAATATTTGGGGGACAGAGCCCAGAGAGAGCTGGGGGAGGAAGGCCGGAGAGGAGTCGGTAGAAGACGGAAAGACCACCAACCTGCCTGAGGTGAGTAAGTAATTTTGTAATTTTGTTCTTGGAGTGAAGAAGAGTTTTTGATAGTTTTTTGGAGGGGGGTGGGGGGGGGGGGAGGAAGGAATCAAGCTGAGAGATCCGAAATGACAATACTTGGGAGAGAAGCAAAAGTAATTGTGTTGGATCAAAGCAGAGACAAAAGCAACTTTCCGACTATCTGAGCCCTGGGTGAGTGGACCGGACACTAATTCGACATTTCAACACAAGTAGGTATGGTTTGAGATGGGAAATTGGACGTAAACATGACCAGCAACTCAGGAATGAAAATGAAACAGTAAAACACAATGGATCTGGCCCGGGAAACTTAGCTTTGATGAGCTGGGTGGAGGAACTGCTCGGACAGCGTCATACATGAAGGCACCAGGAACCGGAACAAAATTATTCCGGTTTGAATTAGGAACAGTAATTTGTGGACACCCTGTATATGAAAGAAAACAATCCAAATCAAATCCTTGTGTGTGTGTGTGTGTGTATGTGTATGTGTGACCCACTCCCCCGTATGTGTGTGTGATCCACTCCCCCGTGTGTGTGTGTGTCCCACCCCCACCTTCCCCCCCCCCCCCCCCGCCGTGTGTGTGTGTGTGTGTGTGTGTGTGTGTGTGCACGCGAGAGTGGTTTGTTGCTGTCTCATTATACGGGTTTCAGAAGGTGGAACGGAGCCTCTCCCAGGTCTCAATGTATCCACCTTTGTGTATAAGTGTTTACGTGTGTGTGTGTGTGTGTGTGTGTGTGTGTTCAACAAACCTTTATTATGAGAACATGGCCAAGGCTAATTGCTAAATTGTACAATTTTTTCAAAGCAGACACGGATGGGCTTTGCATTTTGAGATGCTTTCTAGTTTTTCCTGTATTTCTTGGGTGAGACCAAAGCCCATGCATGCATGCATCTGTGCACGCACGCCCACACGCACACACACACACACACACACACACACACACACACACACACACACACACACACACACACTGGGGGAACAAAGCCAAAAAGTTGAATTGGGGATCTCAAAGGGGTCCTCAGGTCTACATGGTTCTATTAGCCCAAAAGCCATGCTGAGGCCTTTGCCTTGCTCCCTATGCAGACTTCATCTTCACTGAGGAGTGCTACTTGTTCTGATACAATGTCGTGTATGACTGATAACTTCTGCTCTTTGCTCTTTTTTATTCATAAAAAAACACTTCTGCTCTTTGTAGAATGTCAGTTCTGATGAAGCAATCTCTTAGCAAGTGGTAGAATCGTGGAGCAGAGAATCCGTGTCGCCACTCTGATGCAGGATACTCGACTGATTTTTGAATTTGTAAGTTATTTCCTCGTCACAGATACTGTGGGGTGTTTAACGTCAATAAACTAATGGTACGCAGAAGGGACACCCGGCTTAACATCCATCCGAGGGACGGCATGCTCACACATTGATGCCACGCCCTGCATGCAAAATACCAGGATGACAGTTTATATAGATAGGTCGACATTTGAACACAGCTCAAAGGTGAGTGCACATACCTCGAGCTATCCTACCATCCAAAACTCCCTCCATCGCAGCACAAAATCTCAAGCCATGTTTACAGTTGTTACATCTGCCACCAAAGGTGGATGGAGCTTACGTTTTCACCCCTGCCTGTTTGTCCGGGTTTTTTTTTTTTTTTTGGGGGGGTTTTTTGTATACAAGATCGAGGCTCGTGTAAGAGCTAACATTAATCACAAAACAAACGGACATACAAAACATACAATAAAACGCGAGCGGGAGACAAGATGGGGAGAGAGAGGGAAGCACACAAGTACAACAGCAGAAAACAGGGACATCGGGAGATCTGTGAGAGGGAGAGGGCTTGGGGGAAGGAGGCATGGGAAGGGAAGGGGGTGGGGGGAGAGGTATAAAACACATGGACACTGCGAGGACTTCCAGGAAAGAAGTTGGTATTTCAAAAAAGTGGATCTGGGGTGAATTAACGGGGGTAGAAAAGATCAAGGTTTTGGATGAGGGATGGTGATGGGGGATTTTGGATAAGAGATGGTGGTGAACAGCTGTTTTAAAGACCTGGAGGGAGGAGTGGGATTGAAGAGAGTGAGGGAGTTTGTTCCAGAGGTTGGAGAAAAGGGGAATGAAAGAGTGAAGGTGAGCAGAGAGTCTTGATTTTGGCAGTTTCACTATAAGAGGGTTGCTGGCAGATCTTGCGTGACCTGTTGGAATATTTGGGGGACAGAGCACAGATAGAGCTGGGGGAGCAAGGCCGGATAGGAGTCGGTATAAGACAGAAAGATCACCTACCTGCCTGTGGTGAGTGAGTGAAAGGCCCTCGGAGTTAGCTTCATCGTGGGAGATTCCAATGGTTCTGAAAGCTTTGGATTCAACAGCGTGAAGCCGAACTAGGTGTGAGGCAGGAGCACCAGCCCAGAGGGGAGAACAGTATTCCATTGAGCTGCGGATGAAAGCCTTGTATGTGGTGAGGACCTCAGGTGTGCCAAGGACTTCGCACGACGGAGGATGCTCAGTCGGCGACTGGCTTTGGAGGCCAGCTTGGAAATGTGGTTTTCCCAAGAAAGATCATGGCAGATAGTGAGACCCAAAAGCTTGAGCGACAGAACTTCTTGGAGAGGATTGTTGAGAAAGTAGATGGGAGGGTTTTCCAGTCGGTCCGTTCGGAGAGACATTGTGAAAGTGTGCGATTTGTCAGGATTGAAAGACATGTTCCACTTGTTTGACCAGTCTGTGATTTTGTCCAGGTCTGCAGAGAGTGAGGGGACTGCAGACTGCTGATCTGAAGGATGAGGAATGGAGCGGCAGAGAGTGGAATCATCAGCAAAGAGATAGAGAGGATTTACCAGAGTGTTACGTGCTCCGACCCGACCCCCTGGTCACGGTGTACCTTCGAGCCCCGAGAGGAGTCACTGCAGAAAATGTGTTATTCTGTATGTCAAAGATCAATGGAGAAGCCACCCCAATTGTTACTCACAAACAAATATTGTATTAAGATCACACAAGAATAACAGTACAACAATAATAGTAATCAAAAGTACAATCAATATGTCCTATGATGGTACCATCAGTTTGGTAATATATAACTCACTGTGCTCCAAGTGAGTGAAACAAGAACATCCCCAATGTCTCTTATTCCCGGCTTCAAGCCCAAAGATGATTCGCTCCAGCGATCGCCAGAATGATGTCCAATCGAGACCAGAATACCGTGCGGATTGCAAGTACAGTCACACAGCCCAAAAGCTGCACAAAGGCGCCATCAAGGCGACTGGGAAATCACACCCTCGGGTATGGACTTTCACGGCTCACAGTCGGCGAACCGCAAATTAATCTTCAAAAGCCACGGTGCACACACACACAGCAGATACGTCTGAAAGCGGTGAAAACGGTTGACGAAGCAAAGACCTTGCTCGACGCGTGAAGCGCGCGAGTCAAAATGGCCGACGACCCGCTCTTGAGACGTAACGGCCCGGCGATAATTCTCCTCGGAATCCACCACCAAAAACCGGACCTGCATGTTGCTCGGTCACAGCGATGACACCTCTGTCGCAGGGATCCCTTTCCCGGGAACCCAAAAGTTCACTCGTGACTCTTGCTCGCCAACGTTCGCTCCAGACTGCAAGTAGCTCGGCTCCTTCTTGTCCGACTCACTCGCTCCACCCTCTTTCTCTCCTCTTCTTCCTCTTCGTCGTCCGGTTCCCGATCCGGTTTCCTGTTTCTTTTAACATTAACTTTTTTACCTTTTGAAAACAGTTCATGGACAATAAACCTTTTGAAAACAATAATAGTACATGGAATCAGAAATATGTCAAGTGGGTGAAAACCACCACAACGGAAGTGACGAATCCGTAACAAGAGAGTCGGGGAGATCATTGATGAAGACCAGAAAAAGCAACGGGCTCAGAACACTGCCTTGAGGAACTCCAGCCTCAACAGGAAGGGGAGATGAGAGAAATCCATTCAGAGCCACACGTTGACTATGACCTCAGAGGAAGTCCGAAAATTTTTGTTTGTTTGTTTGTGAACAAAATACCTCAAAAAATTGTGGACAGATTTGGACGAAATTTGGCAGAGATGTAGCGTATGTCACAAGGACGAAATGATTAGATTTTGGTGAAGATCTGGATCCGGCTACTAGAATTTTAAAGTGATTCTTCACCATTGGGAGATCGGGCCAAACACTATACATTGCGGGATATCTCAAAAGGTTATGCATGCATTTGGACGAAACTTGGTGGACAAGTTGTATGTGTGACAAGGAAGAATCGATTCGATTTTGGTGAAGATCTGAATAGGGATTCGGATATGCGAATTATTTAATTTTTTAAGTGATTCTGCACCATTAATTGATATGGCCAAGCAGGCGGAGGTATGCTCTCTACCGAGTGTCGTTCTAGTTACCCTCACCAGAGGAGAGGGTATTGCATTTGAGTCCGTTTGTCTGTTTGTTACTTGCAGGAATAGATTCCGGCAAGTATGTTTGTTGGTTGGTTTGTTACTTGCCAGTAAAAATTCCGGCAAGTATGTTGGTTGGTTGGTTTGTCTGTCTGTCTGTTTGTGCGCAGTACTACGTCTACATCGTTGCACATAGCATCGCCATACTTTACACACATATTTGACCCAGAACGTGAAATCAGGGGGTCGAGTTTTCATTTAAAATATATTTCAAACCACTATAACTCTACAAGTACAAGAGATATGCATACACGTACTGTTACTGACATATAGGAAGTCACATACGACATTTCATTTGGCACCATGACCTTTGACCTTGAGTGACCTTGAAAGGTCAAACTCAAGGTCAAAAATTGTTTTTTTTACTAATAACTGTCAAACATTATCCGATTCCCTTCTAACCAACACCCCTGTAAAAAAAGTACATTCCGGCAAGTCCTCGGTCTCTGACCGATTTCTAGACTGTTTGTCTGTCTGTCTGTTTGTGCGCAGTACTACGTCTACATCGTTGCACATAGCATCGCCATACTTTGCACACATATTTGCCTTGCCCTTGAATAGACTGTGCCCAATTTTTAACTCTAGGCCCAAGGCCTCCATTATGACGTTGTGGCGGACACGATGGCTCGCTGGCGCGATGACATCATTCCGCGCACCAGGAGGGTGTCGGCCACGCCCGAGGGGTAGGCGTGGCCTCGGGATATACACGGGGCTCACAGCCCCGAGCACAGCAGTGCTATAGTTTGATCCTTGGAATAAAGACGCTTTTGATTACATCCGTTGTTGCTTCCTTTATTGGCAAGACGAGACGTGCGCATAGCACCGCACTACATTGGTAACCTCCGACTAGTTCAGCCGACGCTGACCTACAGAACGCGCCATGACAAGCAGCAACGCGGTAGCGGTGAAACTCCCTGAGTTTTGGGAAGTTCAGGCGGAGATATGGTTCATGCAGGCCGAAGCCCAGTTTCAGCTTCGTGGCATAACGGCGGACGAGACGCGCTATTTCCACGTCATCACCCCCCTCGGGCCCGGCACAGCCGCCCGAGTCGTGTCCGTCCTGCGAAACCCACCGGCCGACCACAGGTACGAGGCCCTCAAGCGTCGCCTCATCGCCACGTTCGGCCTCACAGAGGACGAACGGGCCGACCGTCTCCTGGACCTTCCCGACCTCGGCGACACGCCACCATCGGTCTGAATGGACCACATGCTGTCGCTACTGGGGGACAAAGCACCGGATTTTTTATTCCGAGCGCTCTTTTTACGCCAGCTACCGGCCCAGGTACACCTCGCGTTGGCCGGTTCCAAGATAAAGGAACCCCGCGCGCTGGCCGTCGAGGCCGACAAGTTTTTCACGGCGTGTGACATGCGGGCGAGCTTCGGTGCGGCCGTCGCGGATCCCGGGGCTGACGCTGATGCTGATGCACCACACCTCGGGGTTCCCGAGGCTGATGCACACCGCGTGGCCACCGCCACGCCCCGCCCACCACCACCACGAAAACCACGGCCTCCGCCTTCGCCGCAAACCTGGTGCTATTTCCACGCCAGGTTTGGCCACAAGGCGGGGAGTTGTCGCCCGCTGTGCTCGTTCGGCAAGTCGGGAAACTGCCAAGCCGGCGCTCAGTAGCGGCCCTGAGCGTCGGCCATTCCGGCAGCCTTCTTTTTATAACGGACACCTTGTCCGGGCGCCGCTTCCTATGCGACACAGGTGCACAGGTGAGCGTTATCCCTGCCTCTACATCCGACAAGCGAACCGCGGGCCGGGGCCCCGCTTTGCTTGCAGCCAACGGAACACCCATACGCACGTTCGGGAAGCGCTGCCTCTCCCTGCGGTTCGGAGGGCAACACTTCAAGTGGTCGTTCATAACCGCCAGCGTGCCCATGGCATTGCTCGGTGCGGACTTCCTCTGTGCAAACGGGTTGTTGGTAGACGTGAAGAACAGACGCCTCGTCCAGGCCGAAACGTTCAGCTCGCTTGCTTGCGCGCTGAGCAGCTCGTTGAGCGGCTCACTGAGCGGCTCACCGAGCGGCTCGCCAAGCAGCTTGCTGAGCGGTTCGGTCCCGGCGAGGTTGGTTTGTACGCTTCCGGCAGCGGATGAGTTCACCCGCCTCCTCGCCAGTTTTCCGGCCCTCACGCAGACCACCTTCTCGGCGGTAGCCGTAAAGCACAGTGTGGAACATCACATACCCACCGTCGGGCCACCGGTCTATGCCCGGGCACGCCGCCTCGAACCGACGAAGCTCGCGGTGGCGAGAGCGGAGTTCGCTACGCTGGAGCGGCTGGGAATCGTGCGGCGGTCCAAGAGTGCTTGGGCGTCGCCACTAAACATCGTGCCGAAGCCTGGTGGGGGATGGCGGCCGTGCGGGGACTACCGCCGCCTCAACGATGCCACCAGCCCCGACCGTTACCCGGTCCCCCACATACAAGACTTTTCCGCCCGGTTGGCGAACATGTCCTGCTTCTCTAAGGTGGACCTCATACGCGGCTACCACCAGGTCCCCGTCAGGCCAGAGGACATCCCGAAGACGGCCGTCATTACGCCATTCGGCCTCTTTGAGTTCCTTCGGATGCCCTTCGGTTTGAAGAATGCGGCTCAGGCGTTCCAACGTCTGATGGACAGCGTCTTGCACGACCTGGATTTCGTCTATGTCTACCTGGATGACATCCTCGTCGCAAGCGCGTCCCGTGAAGAGCACCTCCGCCATCTCCGCACGCTCTTCGAACGCCTGGGCCAGCATGGCCTGATCGTGAACCCCGCCAAGTGCCGGTTCGGCATCGCCGAGATCGACTTTTTGGGGCACCGCATCACCAGGCACGGGGCCATCCCCTTACCAGCAAAGGTGGAGGCGGTCAAGGGGTTTCCGCGCCCCCGCACGATCAGGGGGCTCCAGGAGTTCCTGGGCATGGTGAACTTTTACCACCGTTTCCTGCCCCGCATCGCCCAGCTCCTGCGCCCCCTGCACGAGGCCCTCTGGGGGAAGCCGGGCAAAGGTGACGTCGTTTGGACCGAGCAGATGGACGCGGCGTTCGCGGGGGCGAAGCTCGCCCTGGTTAACGCCACCATGCTCGCGCACCCGGCGCCCGATGCACCGATCGCCCTCACCACCGACGCGTCGGACTACGCAGTGAGCGCGGTGCACGAGCAATGGGTGCGTGGAGCTTGGCAACCGCTAGCGTTTTTCAGCCGGCAGCTTCGCCCGCACGAACGCCGGTACAGTACCTTCGACCGCGAGTTGCTCGGGCTTCACCTGGCGGTCAGGCACTTTCGCCATCTGCTCGAGGGCCGTTCGTTCACGGCCTTCAGTGACCACAAGCCCCTGGTCTTCGCGATGGCCAAGGTCACCGAGCCATGGTCGGCCCGGCAGCAGCGTCACCTCTCGGCCGTGTATGAGTACACAACGGACATCCGGCACATCGCGTCGCGTCCGGTGGCGTCGCATCCGGTGGCGGATTGCCTTTCCCGGTCCGTCGCCCACGCGGTCCACCTCGGCATCGACGATGCCAGGATGGCGGCGGACCAGACCACCAACCCCGACGTCCAGGCCTTGCGGACCGCGGTCACGGGCCTCCGCGTCACCGAGGTGCCGTTCGACGGCACGGGCACGGCCCTCTTGTGCGACGTCTCCCTCGGGCGGCCTCGCCCCATCGTGCCCGCGGGCTAGCGCCGGGTTTTTGACGCCATCCACGGCCTGTCCCACCCGGGCACGAAGGCCTCCCAGAGGCTGGTCGCCGACAAGTTCTTCTGGCATGGCCTCCGGAAGGTCGTCCGCGATTGGACCAGGACGTGCCTCGCGTGCCAGCGCGCGAAGGTGCACCGCCACACCCAGGCCCCGTTGGCCCCGTTTACGGTGCCCGAACGTCGGTTCGACCACGTTCACGTGGACTTGGTGGGACCTCTGCCCCCCTCGTGGGGTTTCACCCACGTCCTCACCATGGTGGACCGCACCACCCGGTGCCCGGAGGCCGTGACTTTGGCGACGACGACGGCGGCGGACGTCGCACAGGCATTCATCGCCACCTGGGTTGCCCGGTTCGGTGCCTCCTCGGACATCTCGTCCGACCGCGGCCCCCAGTTCACCTCAGAGCTTTGGGGAGCGGTCGCGTGGGGGCTCGGTGTCCAGCTGCACCGTACCACGGCCTATCATTCCCAGGCCAATGGCCTGTGCGAGCGTTTCCACCGCTCCCTAAAGGCCGCGCTCTGGGCCACCCTCCGTGACGGCGGCTGGGTCGACAGGCTCCCCTGGGTCCTGCTGGGCCTCCGGACGGCGCCCAAGGACGACCTGTGTGCATCCGCGGCGGAGTTGGTCTTCGGACAACCACTGCGGGTGCCGGGCGAGTTCCTCCCCGACTCCACGGCACCATGGTCCGCGGCGCAGCAGCGCTCCGCGCTGCAGGAGACCGCCCAGAGGTTCGCCCCGATGCCGACGGCGCAACACGGGCGCCCGCCAACGCACGTCGCCCCGGAGCTTCGCACGGCGGAGTACGTGTTCGTCCGACACGACGCCCACCGGACACCGCTGCGGCCCCCGTACGACGGGCCCTTCCACGTGCTGGAGACCGGGGCAAAGCACTTCACCCTGGACATCGGCGGTACTCCTGACCGCATGTCCGTGGACCGCCTCAAACCGGCCCACCTCGACGTGGACCACCCCCCGTCAGTGGCTCAGCCCCCGCGTCGGGGCGGCCCACGGTGGGCGGACCCCCGGCACCGCCCAACCCCGTCGGCACGCCGCCCCCCGGTCCCGCACCCATCCCAGGGGCAGCCGGTGGCATCACGGCATCCCAGACGCCGCCAGCGGTCGCTTCGGCTGGGTCATCCATTTGCCCCGCAAACTGACCCTTCAGGTGCGCGGGTATTCTGTGGGGGCGTGTGTGGCGGACACGATGGCTCGCTGGCGCGATGACATCATTCCGCGCACCAGGAGGGTGTCGGCCACGCCCGAGGGGTAGGCGTGGCCTCGGGATAACCACGGGGCTCACAGCCCTGAGCACGGCAGTGCTATAGTTTGATCCTTGGAATAAAGACGCTTTTGATTACATCCGTTGTTGCTTCCTTTATTGGCAAGACGAGACGTGCGCATAGCACCGCACTACAACGTCATAATTCGACAAGTACAAAACTTCATCCAATCAAGATGCAATTTCTTGAGCGCAATGTCGGCATAAACTGGTGGAGAAAAAAATAATGATGACATCATCGGTCACGTGGTTCAGCCGCCATCTTGGAAAAACCGAAAAACTTTGCACCTCTATATCTCTGAAAGTGCTGAATAGAAAAAAAATTGAGACATGGCTCATTGTAAAGAACTCTCCATGGGCAATATAATATGTTAATGATGATGTCAAAGGTACCTCCATTATGACGTCATAATTCGACAAGTACAAAACTTCATCCAATCAAGATGCAATTTCTTGAGCGCAATGTCGGCATAAACTGGTGGAGAAAAAATAATAATGATGAGGTCATCGGTCACGTGGTTCGGCCGCCATCTTGGAAAAACCGAAAAACTTTGCACCTCTATATCTCCGAAAGTGCTGAATAGAAAAAATTGAGACATGGCTCATTGTAAAGAACCCTCCATGGGCAATATAATATGTTAATGATGATATCATAGGTGCCTCCATTATGACGTCATAATTCGACAAGTACAAAACTTCATCCAATCAAGATGCAATTTCTTGAGCGCCATGTCGGCATAAACTGGTGGAGAAAAAAATAATGATGACATCATCGGTCACGTGGTTCGGCCGCCATCTTGGAAAAACTGAAAAACTTTGTACTTCTATATCTCCGAAAGTGCTGAATAGAAAAACATTGAGACATGGCTCATTGTAAAGAACTCTCCATGGGGAATAAAATATGTTAATGATGATGTCATAGGTGCCTCCATTTTGACGTCATAATTCGACAAGTACAAAACTTCATCCGATCAAGATGAAATTTCTTGAGCATAATCTAGGAATAAATTAGTTTAGAAAAAACATAATAAGAAAAGTAGATTCCGGCAAGTCCTCGGTCTCTGACCGATTTTTCATCTGTTTATCTGTTTGTCTGTTTGTCGCACAGAATAAATATGATTTTCTCTGCAGCAACCATTGGTCAGATTGACAGGAAATTTTCACCATAGGTGCAACACCACCTGCAGAATTTTTTAATGATAATTAAGACATCATAGGTGACGTGGTTTGGCCGCCATCTTGGAAAAACCGAAAAACTTTGCACCTCTATATCTCCGAAAACGCTGAATAGAAAAAATTGAGACATGGCTCATTGTAAAAAAAACTCTCCATGGGGAATAAAATATGTTAATGATGATGTCATAGGTGCCTCCATTATGATGTCATAATTCGGCAAGTACAAAACCTCATCCGATCAAGATGAAATTTCTTGAGCATAATCTAGGAATAAATTAGTTTAGAAAAAAAATAATGATGACGTCTTCGGTCAGGTGGTTCGGTCGCCATATTTGTTTTAATACAAAAGCATTAAAAACCACTGAAAATACATCCTGGTGAGGGTTTGCAATCTCTGATTGCTCTTTCTTGTTTTTATACTGTAAATAAACCTTTTCTGAACCCTAACAATTCATTCCGTGTGCTGGCTGTCATGCTTGCTCTTCCTAATTCGTATCACCTTGTCACCTATAACTGTCATCACTACCATCACATTGTTCTCCTGGTTCATACGTGTGATTGATCTTCACTTGTTCTTTGAGTAACCTTTTCTTCCTCCATTTTCCATTTCACTTTCTACATCCTCACCTTCTTGCCCTATCAACCTCTTCAGCTCTTCCGCTTGCCTCCCTCATTCCCTCTCACTCTTATGTTCTTCTTTTCATTTTCTTTTTCATCACTTTTTATTGGTAAGCAAGTCTTCCATCCTTTGCTATTCAGTTCTTCCTTCAGCCTCTGCTTTAAACAGAACAAGAAATTCAACATTGTATCCACCATTTAATAACATCACATCACATTGATAATTATCAATATATTGATATATTCGATGCCATTATAACTGTCTATAGCGAGTTTGACGATTCCTTTCGGTTATCTTTTTTGGATGATTTTTAATTAATTGAAGAGCTAAAGCTGACATGAGAAATGTAGTAATCGCTCTATAAGAGCAGAGCAAATCTGCCTGGTGATTGAAACGCTGATATCTATGAAAATGGAAATGTTCCCTGTTTCTGTTTCTTTCACACTGTGTCTCCTCACTCTCCGTACCTATCCTACCCTCTCATACACAATTGCTAATGGGCACTGTGTCTTTCTAACCTGAGAATCTGAGAATTCGTCAATTTGCTCAATATATATCCAGAGAGACAGCCCTGATCTATTTTCCGAGAGTTGGAGTCTCCATCCATTGATGGGAGTGTAGCAGCAGCATGTCAATGGTGAAGTGACCGGGCCAAAATCCAAACCGATGGTCTGAGTTTCTTGCAACCTGGAGAAGTTTCTGGCAACCATCGACTCTGATTCTGCAACAGGCTTGAATTGCATCAGCACTTTTGTCTTAAAAAGCTGCTCTGCAACTCTTGCACATCTTCTTTCTGCTCTGTTCGTCATATCATTTACTTTATGTCACCTTCTATCTTTGTGGAAGTCTGCCAAAATCCTGCAATACACAATGTTTGTGCAAAACAGATTCCCTTAACTACAGGCCTATTAGCTTACTTCCAATTATAAGCAGAGCCATGGAATCCATCATCATAGTTGACATCAAATCCTTCCTTTTCTCCAATGGCCTGATATCAGACCATCAGTTTGGATTTAGGCCCGGTCACTTCACCATTGACATGCTGCTGCTACACTCCCATCAATGGATGGAGACTCCAACTCTCGGAAAAGAGAGCAGGGCTGTCTCTCTGGATATATATCGAGCAAATTGACGAAGTCTGGCACTCCGCCTTGTTCTCCTAACTCTCTGCCTATGGTATCCAAGGCCACCTCCACACATGGCCTACTGACTTTCTCGACACTCGTGGCACACGTGTGGCTCTCAAAAGGATCCTCTCAACTCTTCAAGGATTGAAGTTCCCAAAGGCAGCATCGTGGCTCCAGTCATATTCCTCATCTTCATTAATGATCTTTCCTATACTCTAGGAAATTATATTTGCTGATGGCTCCACCCTCTACCCTTGCATCATTCAGAAAGGCAGGCAGCAGCTTCTTCCCTCTCTGCAGTCCTTGATCAAATAATGAGCTGCTACAACACGTTGAATGTGTCTTTCTATTCTGACAAATCTCACACTCTCATTCTGTCTCTCCCAAAGGATCGACTGGTGAACCCTCTCATCTACTTCCTTAACAAACCTCTTGAAGAAGTTCAGAAGGAAAACCACATATCTAAGTTGGCTGCCAAAGCCAGCCATCGACTGGGCATCCTCCATCATGCAAAGTCTTACCTTAGTAAATCTGAACATTTATCATCTAGTAGAAGGCCTCCATCTGCAGCTCAATGGAGTACTGCTCTCCCCTTTTGGCTGGTGCCCCTGCCTCCCACGTTGCATTTATTGATGCCATGGAAACCACGGCCCATAAAATCACTTGAATCCTTAGTGACAAAGGTCAGTCTCTGTTTTCTCTTACCTCCTTTCTGGTCTTGCACCCTCTTCCCTTTCCTTGGCTCTGTCCCCTTCCCTTCTTCCAACCCCCCTGATGCCCCAGGTTTGTCTGCAAGGTTCATGCGTTCTACAATAAACCCACTTCTGGTGAAACTGCCAATATCCAGGCTCACTGATCCTCACCTCTGATGTACGCACCACTAGTGAAACTCCCAAAATCCAGTCTCCACTCATTTGTCCCTCTTTTTTTTTTCCTCACCTGGGGATCTAACTTCCTCAGTCTCTTCACACCCATCCTTCCCTCCATGGCTTCAAGAGAGATATTCACCACCTTAGGTTGTCCTTTATTCATACTCATCATCTATTCCACCCTCATTGACCCTGCCAAACCCACCCCTTCCTTTCCAGATTATTGTGCTGAGTAGTTAAGGGGATATCTCTCTCCCTCTCTCCCTCTCTCCCTCTCTCCCTCTCTCTCCCCCCCCCCCCCCCCGCAGTTTTTAACCTTCTTATTCTTGCTGTGTTTTGCTTGTGTTTACTACTACTACCACCATCAGTTGTATGTATTAAGTATGGTAGTAATACTTTTTGGTCAATATGCAACCTAAATTTTGCTGTTGTTTCTGTTGTCCACTGTAGAACCACTTGAGCATGTCGCCCAGGCCTTCAGACCTGATATTTTGAAAGAGAATGATATCATCTTACCTTTCACAATTTACTGCAGACTTTGGCAATCTTCTTCTTTCTCCTTAGTTAATGGTCACAATTATTTCCACGTTCTCGTGGGGTTGGCCGGAGGTTTTTGGCCCAAGTCCTTTCACGACTCTGCTGGCCAGGCTGATGCTCGACTAAGTAGTCAGAGCAGAAATTTGTAATTTGGCCATGGTGTCGTCGATAACTCGTCTACTCTTTGTGAAGGACACTGTGGGATCTTTAACGTCCACCAACTATTTCTGCCATATGGCTAGACAGATTAGAGGTGGGTGCGCACGTACCTCTAGGCCATCCTGCACTGCATGGGATGGCAATGCCCCGTTTAAATCAAAATGATGCAGCCCGGCATGTTTATCCACTTCTCTCACTTGCAGCCAGAAATGGCAATACAGTACTTGGTCAAATAAAGGTCTCCTGCTTCAGAGAATCACGTAAAGATTTACATCTCCTTTCGTTATGGAACAAGACCAATTATGGATAAAGTATTTTAAAGCCGGCTTCTAAAGCCACACGCCAACTGCGCAAAGCGTTCCATGGCTCTCGTAAACGTTCCACATTGTACAAATATACAAATAGTCCTTGTTATTCCTTAAGAATCTTCAATCCTTGTTGTGTTGTGCAGGAGCAACGGAATGTTGAATTTATGTCGTGTGCGATGTTGGATTACTTTGCCTGTCAAAGATAATTTAGATTTGTCGGTAAACATTGCCTGGCATTATGAGTACCATTCTTTGCAATTGGGAAGCAGCCATTTAAGGTGGCGATTTACCATAAGCATCAACTAATTCAAATAATGAATTCTCCCACTCATAATTTTTAAACATTAGCTTCAAACAAATGAAGCAGTCAGGAGAGTGGATAAATATTGATTTGCTTGCAATGTCGGCACATGTAGCTTAAGCCACGAGGAAATAACCGGTGTGCAAAGCGCATTTTATTTGGACTAGATTTGCTACTTTTTGTTAAGTGTGACTGGGGCTGGAAAGATAGCCTAGACCATAGATGTATACTATGCGCAATCACCTCTGAGCTGTCCATATATCCTGGCTATAAACTGTCAAGCTGCTGTTTCGCATGCAGGGCGAGGCATCAAGGCATCGACATCGACGTGTGTGCCGTCCCTTAGAAGGACATTAAGCCATGGAATTCATCCGCCAGCAATGGTTTCTGGACGTGAAAGATCCCCACAGTGGCTCATGAAGAGTTGGCGAGTTATTAGATTACATATCACATGCATGACAAGTACATTCGGTTATTGCTGTATATTTTTTCATTGTTTGCATGGACATGAGTAAATGATGGACAAACCATCAGGGATTCATCACTTGTAGCCAATATCGTAACATCAGGAGCCATGAGTGATCAAAGGGAAACTTCAAACAGCCAACTTAGAAATGTTTTCGGTCTCTCAACACATACTACCCTGACAGTGTGGAAATGATTTATTTTATTTAACCTTTGGTTTTCAGGAGTTATTTTATTTTTATTTTCCTGATAAGAAAAGTATATACCACTGTCGAAAGATGTGCTGTGAGAGGGGTGATACTTTAACATGCTGGGACTTGTACTGACTACACCGTTCAGTTGGAGATGTTTGAGGGATCATTGATTTTCCCACTTTGCGTAAACGTATCCGATGCTGCCATTGGTTTCCTGATCAAAATAAATTTGTGTGGACCTGCTTTACGAGATGGACACTCCATTTCAGCGCCATTATGCCTGTGTGCAATATGTTTGAAGTGAATGAAACAGTACTTGTTGGATGACTTGATGCTTTGATAAATGCACTTATTTTGTTGATTGGGTTTAAAAATACATACGTGATACCAATTAAAATCTCGCAGTAAGATATTTTGAGACACTAGGTCCATTTTGTGCCAAGTGAGGTATCAAGTGAGGTATCGGGGTCCAGAGTTGACAGCATCCTTGACCTTCCGGATCTCTGCTTTGTGTAAGTTCCAGCCTGTATTTTAAATAAGTCTTTATTTTCTTTGTCAGATGCAGAAGTTAAGAAACTAAGATAGACACATGCCTCACCACAGCCAATGTTGCACTCAAGGCTGTGATGAAAACAATGTTGGGTCTTACTACTTGCATATTTTAGTCGCGTGATGCCTCTCCTTCCTTTTGGAGAATATCTGGTGTATGGAAAGACCTTGCAATAGATGAAACATCAAACGCTAACTTCACCTTAATTGGCAGCTGTCGTAGTTGCTGGTAATTTAATATTTGAAAACATATCTTCCCATGTACAACCATTTGTTTTTGCAAATTTGTGCATTTGCAAAATTTGTGCTGTACATTGTATAGTCGGACCCCGACATTCACGAGGGATACGTTCCTGGAAAATGTCGTGAATGTTGAATCCACAAATGTGGGAGCATTGTTTCAATTGGAAAAGTGTGGGTAGGCTCTCAGCGGTTCATAATTTGTGGAAAATCCTGCGAATGTCGAGGAAAATCCACAAATGCTGGGCATTGTTTCAATAGGGGAAAGAGGGTACCTAATTGCACTAGTAGATGCAGTGGAGTGTTTTCATTATGTAACTCGTGGGGCATAACGTGTTACACAGGTGGTGGGATATGCTACAAATCTATGTTTACAGTGCGAATGGTAGGATATCCCACGGAGCTATTTTTGCAGTGTGAATGGTAGGATATTCCGCATAGCAATGTTTACACTGTGAATAGTGGGGCATCCTGCTAAGCTATGTTTACAGTGTGAATAGTGGGACATCCCGCAAAGCTATGTTTACAGTGTGAATGGTAGGATATCCCACGAAGCTGTTTACAGTGTGAATAGTGGGATATCCCGCAAAACTATGTTTACAGTGTGAATGGTGGGATATCTCGCAAAGCTATGTTTACAGTGTGAATGGTAGGATCTCCCACAAAGCTATGTTTACAATGTGAATAGTGGGACATCCCGCAAAACTATGTTTACAGTGTGAATGGTGGGACATCTTGCGAAGCTATGTTTACAGTGTAAATAGTGGGACATCCCGCAAAGCTGTGTTTACAGTGTGAATAGTGGGACATCCCATGAAGCTATGTTTACAGTGTGAATGGTGGGACATCTTGCGAAGCTATGTTTACAGTGTAAATAGTGGGACATCCCGCAAAGCTGTGTTTACAGTGTGAATAGTGGGACATCTTGCGAAGCTATGTTTACAGTGTGAATAGTGGGACATCCCGCAAAACGATGTTTACAGCATGAATAGTGGGACATCCCGCGAAGCTATGTTTACAGTGTGAATGGTAGGACATCCTGTGAAGGTATGTTTGTAGTGCGGATGGTGGGACATGCCACATAGCTTGCTTATAGCGTGGCTAAAATATTTTAATGTGCCCTTAAAAGCTGTGAAAATGTGAAGCACACGGCCGCAAATGCAGAAGAAGGTCATACTCGAGGCTCGTGGAAGATATGTTTTTTGCGTATATCCAGTTGCTTTTTTCTGGGCTGATGGAAGATGTGTTTTAGAACTGTTATGCTTGCAGCCTGTGGAATTTTTTTTTTGCGCCAGCAAAAAACCGCAATTGCGCAGGGCGCAGGGCCACGGGCGCGAATGTAGAAGCAGGTCACAATTTATCAACCGCGAATAAGCAAACCCGCGAATGTTGGGCCCGCAAATGTCAGGGTCCAACTGTACAGTGCTGTTCATAAACAATTCATCAAGTGCTACATTTCATTCATTTGAGACTAAATATGATCATGTGTCCTACTTTAGAGTATACCTTGATGAAAATGAAGTAGAAGGAAAATATTGATGAAAGACATTAAACAATGCAGCATTGTTGACCAATCTAATTTTCTTGTCCCACTCTCAGGTTTTGTGGCACCACCGTCATGCTGTCCAATTTGTACTTGCTCTCTTTCCTTCTCACTGTGTCCATTACGGTACCCATCTGCATAGCGTCCAGAGAATGGCTACAGTTTACCGCACCAGAGGGAATCTCATTCTCGCACCTCATTCCACCACTCAGTTCCACTAGCAAAGTATTGTACGTTGCTGCAACTGGACGTCTCTTCCTCCTCAACACGTCATTGAAGGCTGTTGCCAATGAAACGGTGTGCAAAGGTGGTGGCTCTGTGAATGGTCACTGTGACAACCACAACCAGCTCCTCAGCCTGGATGCGTCCTCCACGAAATTGGTTTCATGTTGGTCTGTGGACGATGGTATTTGTCATGTGCGGTACGCCTCAGACCTCTCACGCCTCCAACGATCTGATCTAAACCAGCTATGCGAGTACCAGTCAGTAGCTGATGATGCCAGTGTGGTGCTGCCATATTGGGGGCCAAATAAGGAGAACCTTTTGTTGGTTGGGAAAACCAAGATGGACACAGATTCTGGTCCATTGTCCACAAAGATTCTTTGTAATGACAAGGTAAAGGATTGCAGGATGAGTTTATATGTCCAGAGTTTAACTTGCAAAAAAATTCCCACTGAACAATATAATCTCCATCTTTGTTTGCACCGAGTATTTTATATTTGTTTACATTAAATTTCTTGCATCATCATGTTTAAATTCCTTTGACTGACATCTTGCTTAACTTGCAGAAGATTCTGATGTTTTTGTTCTGTTGTCATTTGAACCATCACCCGACACACGTTTTCACTTGCAACAACACCTGGTAAATGTTTTCGATGAATTGTTTAAGGACATAGTCCTGCATTCCTACACGTATGCTGCCCTTCATCCTTATTGAGAACGACTAAAAAGTATGTCAGGAGTGTGGCCGACCACCCCAAACTACCTGTTTGCCAAAATAGTGATAGAGTTTGCCTTGGAACTATAGTTGTTCTAGATTCCCAGCATTAATTAATATCCCTCCTTATGTAAGACATTGAAAAGTTATATTTTACTTTTGGTTACTTCAAAAACCAGGATTTTCAGAGGGATTTTTCATGTTTGGGTCGCGACCCTGTGTTTGCGAACCCCTGGATTAGTGGAATGATGCATCAGAATAAAGATGAACTGTTCTTGAATTTTTGCCTGTGCGTTTTTTAGACGGGTAGGGAGTTGTATTGTTGGTAAGTGGGATTATGCCCAATACTGCTCCTGCTTTTGAACTTAGACTCAGGAGAATCCGAGGGAGGAAGGTGGGGTAGTGTCATGTTCATGACTCCTAGGGGTTAACATTGATTTGTATGGTTTAGTTATCTCCTTAATGAATGTAATAGTACAAGCATAAAGTAATTAATTAGATATGCATTGTTATATGTAATAGATAGACGACGTACACCCATACCATTTTTCCAAATTGAGCTTTTATCATCCAATCTTCAACAAACCTTTATTCTAGAATATGGAGAACACAAATCAATAAAATGTACAATTTTTTTAACTGTCGCTTTGGGCAAGTTTAGTTCAAGTACAAAACGGATGCAGATGGGCTTTGCATTTTGAGATGCATTCTAGTTGAAGATTATTGTCATTGATTCGGCGGAATGATTGTTGTCACGATGTTACTGTACTTGTAAAATAAGAGGTCTTTATTATGGTGCAGCCTATAGGCATAGGGCAAAGCCATCTAGAATAGAATTTGTCTTTCCGTATGTCCTCTCAAACGTACACCAATCAGAGCTGAGGATCTGGTCACATGACAGGGTGATGTGCTTGCGTCTGATGTCATTACGGCGTATAACGGCTGACTCCACACTCTGCCATTTTGATTCCTGTGCCGTTTAGGCCAAACATAACATCGAACCTGACATATACAGTTGTGGCCAAAAATATTGGCACCCTTGCACTTTCCTCAAATAACTCACAATTTTCTCTAAAAATAAGTTGAAATTGACAAAAGTATTTGGTCTCCCCAATTATTTATTTCACTGTTAATATCACAGAACCTTTGCTTTTGATTCAGAATTTAATATATTCTTTTAAATCAGAAAAAAAAATGGCATTGACAAAATTATTGACACCCTCGATTTAATATTTCGTAGCACAGCCTTTGGACAAAATAACTGCGGTCACGCACTTCCTAGAGCCATGAATGAGCTTCCTTCACCTCTCTACTGGCAGTTTGGCCCACTCTTCTTGCGCAAACTGCTCCAGTTCTCCCAGATATGAAGGGTGCCTTCTCCCAACTGCTGTTTTCAGATCTCCCCACAGGTGTTCAATGGGATTTAGATCTGGACTCATTGCTGGCCACTACAGAACAGTCCAGCGTTTTGTCTCGAACCATTCCTGGGTGCTTTTTGAAGTGTGTTTGGGGTCATTGTCCTGCTGCAAGACCCATGACCTTCGACAGCGACCCAGATTTTTGACACTAGGTTGAACATTGCACTCCAAAATGCCTTCTTAATCTCCTGATTTTATGATGCCATGCACACATTCAAGGCACCCAGTGCCAGAAGCAGCACAGCAACCCCAAAACATCACTGAACCTCCTCCATGTTTGACTGCAGGGAAGGTGTTCTTTTCTTTGAAGGTTTCATTTTGTTTTCCATAAACATAGAGATGATGTGCTTTACCAAAAAACTCTAATTTGGTCTCATCTGTTCACAGGACATTCTCCCAGAAGGATTTTGGCTTGTTCAGGTGTGTTTTGGTAAATTCCAGTCAGGCTTTCTTACGTCTCTCTCTCAGCAGAGGGGTCCTCCTGGGTGTCCTTCCATAGAACCCCCATTCATTGAGTTGGCGACGGATGGTGCGAGTTGAAACTGTCGTACCTTGTGTCTGAAGGTCAGCTTGAATCTGTTTGACAGTTGATCAAGGTGCTTTTTCCACCTTTCGAATCCTTCCCTGCAATCTTCGATCAAGTTTTATCTTGTGAACACATCCAGGGAGGTTAACTACAGTGCCATGGGCCTTAAACTTCCTGATAACATTGCATATGGTGGACACAGGAACATCAAGGTCATCAAGGAGGGAGAGGGGTTGCCCTCCAAAATGGGTATTTTTACCCTCGCCTGAGGAGAGGGTATTGCATTTCAGTCCGTTTGTTTGTTTGTCCGCACACAATAAATATGATTTTCTCTGCAACTGTTGGTCCGAATGACAGGAAATTTTCACCATAGGTGCAACTCCACCTGTATAATTTTTCAATGATAATTATGACATCATAGGTCACATGGTATGGGCACTATCTTTGAAAAAACGAAAAACTTTGCACCTCTATATCTCCAAAGGCGCTGCATAGCAAAAATTGAGACATCCCTCATTGTAAATAACTCTCCCTGGGGAATAAAATATGTTTATGATGATGTCATAGATGCCTCCATTATGATGTCATAACTCGACAAGCACAACACTTCATCCGATAAAGATGAAATTTCTTGAGCGGCATCTAGGGATAAATTGGTGGAGAAAAAGAAAGAATGATGACGTCATCAGTCACGTGGTGCACCCGCCATCTTGGAAAAACCAAAAATATTTGCACCTATGTATCTCCGAAAGCGCTTCATAGAAAAAATTTAGACGTGGCTCATTGTAAAGGACTCTCCATGTGGAATAACATATGTTAATGATATCATAGGTGCCTCCATTATGATGTCATATTTTGACAATTACAAACCTTCATCTGATCAAGATGAAATTTCTTGAGCATAATCTAGGAATAAATTAATTTAGAAAAAAAAATGACGTCATCGATCACGTGGTTCGGCCGCCATATTTGTTTTAACACAAAAGCCTTAAAAAACCACTGAAAACACGGCCTGGCGAGGGTCTGCAATCTCTGATTGCTCTTTCTAGTTTTGTTTGTTTGTTTAAAGTCTTATGATTATGTTGGTATGATCTACATGCTGCCCTGTCTTCTAGCAACCATTGAAATTGGTTTAAAATAATTTTCGTCAGTGCAGTATACTGTTTATTCTACCAGGTGAGCGCCAGGGGTATTTCCCCTATGTTTTATTTTTAAAGATACTCAGCGTGCCTCCCGACACTTCACTATCAGATTTAATCAAAAGACAGCATGTTGCACTTCACAAACATATTGCATATCTATCTGCAAGTGTCAATGAGGATGGGAAATAAAGTAAAACACATGAAAAATGATTTTTTTATAACACGTTGGCTATGGTTGTTGTTGTATAGCCCCGGATGGTTCTCTCGAACAAGCCCCAGCACGGAGAAGGTCAATAGATCTCAGAGAGAGAGAGAGAGAGAGGGAAGGACAGGGAGGGAGAGGAATGGAATAAGGGAGGGAGAGAGAGGAGATAAATACCTTTTGGTAGACACGGGTGGATCCAGGAATTTTAAGATGTGGGTGCACCAAGTCATAGTGCCTTATGGAGGGTTTGGGGGTTCTCCCCCAGTAAATTTTTAAAACCTGATCATCAGAAACGGCATTTCCTACGTTCTTGGAAGTTGGAAGTTTTTGCTGTTCCTTGCATTCTTTACTGACCCAACAGTTCAGCAGATTCGTGATTACTAATGGACCAAAGTGGCGAACTGGTGAGTTGACTTGTCAAGCGGAATCCTTAGTTAAAACAAGAATGACCACACTGTGGTCACATGACAACCTGCGACAAAATCCTGTAACGGGCTGATTGGGAAAAGTACATTCAAAATACTTAAGATGAACAGCCCGATTGGGAAACACCCATTTAATGTGCGATTAAAAGATTAACTCGACACCTCTCACCACGTCAGCCTCCGCCACGGTTATATCAGAATGAGCCGATTCGTCACACAGTCACGGCTCCTCGAGCCATTTGACCACGCAGAAGTTAAACCTGATAAAGTGATTTTTCCCTGAAACTTCCGGGGAGTAATCGTCGAACGATCTCTTGTTATTATCTGTCACGGATTTCAAAAATAACATTTACCCGAGGGAGAGCTATAATGATCTTTTAGTGTGCGATCCACAGATGCTTCGAGTACTTGACTGTGCCCAAAAAGGGGACTCCTTGTGTTTCAGAGAAGTAAAGTCGTCCTGGTTTTAAGAATGTTTTATTTATAATTCAGTGATTCTACACTCCATCTGTGGAAATATTCACATTTGCTATTTAATCAACGTTTGTTTCCACTTCTACCTCTTCTATTGCCTAGCAGCCGTGTTCCACTTAAGGGAGATCACATGAAGGATTGATGTAAGAAAGAATGAGGGAGAGAAGGAAGACAGTCGCTGAGGACTTTGGTTTGCTGGTGAAAGCACCAGCTTTTTGTTAGGAATTGTCAAGTTTTCTATTTCTTTATCACTAAATGTGACATGCTATGATAATTTTTATTAATGCTTTTATGTACGTCCGCAGGTTTGTCGTTTGGAGAGAGCAAGGGTACGAATGCCGGAGGGCAACTTTGGATTCAACCACCAGTTTGTCCTCGCATTTCATTCCTCCAAACATCTCTACGTTTTGTTTTCCCGAAATGTCCAGAAAAATGGCAAACATCGTCGGGGTTCATTCCTCGGCCGTTTGTGCTTGTCCGATGTCGAAGTTTACTACTCGTACGTGGAGGTCCCTTTGTCCTGTGGATCGATGGACGTGGTTCGTGTCGGTGCCGTGTCGGCCGCAGGTCGGTCCCTTGATGACCATTCAGACTCTAACCAGGAGGTTATTTTTGTGGCTTTTGGGAGAGACGATGATAAAGATGGCGATACTTCGCTCTGTGCCTTCACGCTTGATGACATTAACCGAAAGATCAAGGAAACGTACAAAGCCTGCTACACGGGTGGAGATGGCGCCACAGCGGCCTACGGTAGTCAAATTCAATGCAATGATAATGTGAGTTGCTTTGTGAGCAGTTTTCTCCTTTGTCTGCACTTGTCCACCTGTTCCACAATCTATCTCATTAGCAGTGCAATAATCTCTCACCCTCCACCATCTTGTGCTTGCATAGGCCTCAACATCTTGTGCTGGCAATATATTGTCATTCTGATCAGCATCATTCATCCTTCCAATCACAAATTAATACTATGGTATTAATGTATCAAAATATAAAGTTAAATCACGATTGTATTGAGATGTTATCGAACCAGCGAACCATCATCATCTGTTCACTTCCGGATTTGGGAGCAATATCCGTGTCGATCGCATTTCAAAATCATAAGTGTATTGAGGGATTTCTGAAACCTCAATCTACCTTACGACACCCGCTGGGACCCCAAAACATTCCACAGAGGGTTATTATATTTCCTTTTAGTAAAATATGCAACTGTAATGGTTACTCAACGTGTCTTCCTGTCATGTGACCAGATCATCAGCTCTGATTGGTGTAGGTTTGTGGGGACATACGGACAGCCAAATGCTGTTCTAGACGGCATTGCCTTATGGACTGCACCATAAAAACTAATAATGTCAAGACTTTTCTCAAGACAAAAACTACTAGTTCATCCCATCACAGCAATTTTTTGTGGTCTTATCATTATTACACATTATTTGATGTATAGTCAGGTTCACTATGTTAACAAATGTAATTTCGTTCAAAATTTTGGGAGATTAGCAAACCCGTACATTTTTGGAATCATCAGAGCATGGAGAATCGAAAATCAATGCTGGCATATGCACAGACACCTGCATGGCCGCCATTTTGGATTTTCAAAATGGCCGCCATAAAATACATATTTTGCGCTATCTCGGCTTCTAGTCAACCCAGAAACTGAATTAACTATGCTAATCCTATGTTTTTTGGGTCAAGGAATCCAATAAAGGCCTCAAAATAGTGCTCGGGATTATAGAAAAGCAAAAAAACAAAGGTGATTGAAAAGCATTGTCTATATATTTGTGATATAACTGTATTACATAATACATGATATTGCAAGTCCTTTGAAGTTATAGGTATGGGTTTATAGAGCAAGAAAGCAGCCTTGTTAGTATCAGATTGAACTATAACTCCTATACACAGGATCTACTAGGTCTATACCGTTCAGGAATATGCTTTTACAGATCTTCATCACTATCCTGAGTGTCATTTTCGGCATTACAGTCCACGTCATTTTCGCAGTCACTTCCATACAAAGGTCTGTGCAAGCCAAGTTGTGTCTCAAGTTGCAAGCCAAGTCAAGATAAGTGTTAGTTCAGTTAGAAAGATAAACAGAACTGCTGCCAAGATACATATTTCCTGAAAATGAATCACGTGTTAGAATAATTAGGAGTCTAGCTATACTACAAGTGGATTCCTTGTCTCTGGAAACATGGAATATGCATATTCAATGAAAAGTTTATGGGTCGGAAGATGTGAGCGGAATATTTTTTGTATCACTAACATCTGGAAAGTCCTAAAAGTGAAGCAAGTGTGAGGATTAGAAGTCTAATGATCCCACCAATGGTTCTCTTGACCCAGAAAACATAGGATTAGCATATCTAAATAAGATTATAGGTTGACTGGAAGCCAAGATAGCGCAAGTTATGTATTTCATGGCGGCCATTTTGAAAATCCAAAATGGCGGCCATGCAGGTGTCTACGCAAATGCCAACATTAATTTTTGGATTCCTGATGCTCTGAATATTCCAAAAATGTATAGTTTTGCTAATCTCCAAAAAATTTGAACGAAAAAACATAGTGAACCTGACTAGTAGTTACAATACAAACGATACCAGCACTCGGTAGAGAGCATACATCCACCATGGTGAACAGTTTACATTTTGTATCCTACTGATAGGCCAGATCTGGATCCTCCAGACCCTAACCAAAATCGAATTGGCTTGTTCTTATCAAACCCCCAACCTGTCCACTAAGTTTAATCGGAATCAGTCCATAACTTTTTGAGATATCGTGTTGTACATCTTCTTTTTTTTTTCTTTTTTTTTGTATACAAGATCGAGGCTCGTGAAAGAGCGAACATTAATCACACAGAAAGACAAACCGATACATAAAACATATAACATGGGGAGCGGTAGACAAGATGAGGAGAGAGGGGGAGGAACACAAACAACATCTGAGAGCAGGGATTTACACCTTATCTCTTAATGGTGAAGAATAACATTTTAAAATTCCAGTGTCTAGATCTGAATCTTCAACAAAATATAATCAATTCGTCTTTGTCACACAACCAACCTCCAAATTTTGTCCAAATCCATCCATAACTTTTTGAGATATCATGTTCACAGGTAAACAAACAGATGTGAAAGTATAGTCTCCGTCCATCAATTGTCAATCAATCCATCAATTGGTGGAGGTAAAAATCAGGGTTGTTTAATTGTCATATCCTGTGAATGTAGTTTACCCGACTGTGGGTAAAACCCTCGATTATAATGTAACGCATCACTTCCGACCCCTTCATATCTACACCTGACCCCAAGATTGGAGAGAGGTCGGTGACTGATTGGCCATGCGGATCGTCGCACTTGCCACAGCAGATCACCGGCTTGAAAGCTTTCACTGCAAAACCTCTGCTGACTCTCCCTGGCACGACCGTCACTGCATTCATTGTGGCTCAAGAACATGGGGAAAACGTGGCTTTCCTGGGCAGCCGAGCTGGACACTTACTCAAGGTGCCTCGAGTAAAGAACACAGTGTTCGTGTGGGTTTGGGTGCAAGTTAAAGCGTCAAATTATGGGAAAATTGTATGGTGCAACACTATACCTGGATTTATTGTGGTGGGTGTGCTAAACGGGTTCGGATAGAGGTCTCGGACCCTTGTATTCCAAAGCCATGTGCAGTTTGTCATTAAGCTTCCTGTTTAACCAATCGTGTGTGTGTGTGTGTGTGTGTGTGTGTGTGTGTGTGTGTGTGTGTGTGTGTGTGTGTGTGTGTGTGTGTGTGTGTGTGTGTGTGTGTGTGTGTGTGTGTCTGCCAGGGCCGTAACGTTTTTTCCATTTGAGTTTTGTCATCAAATTTTCAACAAAGCTTATGATAATACGAGAAGGCAAATTAATTATTTTGTCAAAAGGTCAAAAGGTTCAAGGTCAGCGTCACATAAAATCATCAATTTTCATCCGATTGACCTGAAATTTTAAGAATATCCCTATTGGGACAAATGAATTGGTTCACCAATCAAAAGCTCCAATCCGATTGTTTTATCGATGAAAAAGGCAAAGGTCAAGGTTGCATAAAATCACCAATTTTCATCTGATTGGCCTGAAATTTCATGAATTTGCATATTGGATCACTGCATTGGTTCACCAATTAAAAGCTACAAGCCGATTGTTTTTTGTTTTTTTTAGATCTAAAGCTCAAAGGTCGAGGCTGCATAAAATCATCAATTTTCATTTTGTATTTTTTATAACTGTTTTTGTTATTTTGCGCATACAGAAGAAGAAGAGGACGTCTGAATACAAACAGACGTGGACGGACGCTGCATTTTCAGATGCTTTCTAGTTGTTTTTGCATTATTTAAATTTACCAAAATCTATTTTTTTTAACTAAAATTCCCTTTTTTCTCATATCATCGACATCATGGCCGGTTAAATTTTCGTGTTGATTATTATGAGGGTTCCAAACTGACAGGTGCCAAAGCCTATTGTTCTTGTTGGGATTATTATTCTCGTTCCACTGATTTTGGTGAAACGACTTGAAAAGACTCTAACAGCTGGCTATGCCAATCCAATCTGCGCATGCTTATAGCGCACTCATGGAACTTGATCATAACAGATTTTGTTTTTTAATTTTGTCCTTTATTGGTGGCCATATTGGATTTTGTCGCAAGCATAAAACGATCTTTTCCAGAACTATTCAACTGGTCGCCTTGGCATTTGGCAGACAGCTTAAGCAGCCCGGGGCAATATTAATTGGAGTTTTTGTAGGGATCTTTTGAAGATTTTGCTCTAAAAACTCTGGAAGCTGGTCACATGTTAAAATGCTTGCATGAGCACTGTTCGGTCGCAATGGTCGCATGAGTTTTTTTGTTTGTTTTTTTTGTATGCAGAATCGAGGCTCGTGAAAGAGCTAACATTTATCACACAAAAAATCAAACAGACACACAAAGTATATAATAAGGGGAGCAGCAGACAAGATGGGGAGAGAAGGGGAAGCACAAACAAACACAACATTTGAGAGCAGGGACATCGTGAGATCTGTGGGAGGGAGAGGGCTTGGGTGGAGGAGGCGTGGGAAAGGGGGGGGGGGGGGCGGGTGGGAGAAGTACAAAACACAAGGACACTGCAAGGACTTCCAGGAAAGAAGTCGGTATTTCAAAAACGTGGATCTGGGTGAAATTAGCGGGGGTAGAAAAGATCAAGGTTTTGGATGGGGGAAGATAAGAGATGGTGGTGAACAGCTTTTTGAAAGACCTGGAGGGTGGAGTGGGATTGAAGAGAGTGAGGGAGTTTGTTCCAGAGGCGGGAGAAAAGAGGAATGAAAGAGTGAAGGTGAGCAGAGAGTCTTGATTTTGGCAATTTAACCATAAGAGGGTTGCTAGCAGATCTTGTGCGACCTGTAGGAATATTTGGGGGACAGAGCCCAGAGAGAGCTGGGGGGGGGGGGGGGCAAGAGAGAGAAGGTGGCAAGAGAAGTCAAAAGGAATAGGGAATGAAATATCATAAATGGTAATTGATCTGCCATGAGAGAAAGAGGGGCTGACGTTTCGGGCCTTACCCTCCGTCGGAGCAAACGGGAAAAGCGTATTGACGCATGGCCCCGATGCAGGGATCCCAGGTTCAAATCTCATATACCATACTGTTTATTTGTCCATTATCTACTCATGTACCTGTTCGTCACGCATGATACCCCCAACCCACCCCACTGTTACATGCTTAGACGGGTTGTGATAACGTGTGCTCTTTCACCGGAATAGGGAAGAAGACACCATGGGACATCTGGAATGTGTTTTTCCCTGTTTACGGTGGATTTGGGCTCCATTTTCCCAGTAAACATATGAATGCGGCTCCATGTGGGGGGAGTCCCGTTCGAATCTGACCTCTTGGAAGCCGACAGCACTGCTCGCAGTTATAGTTATTATTATTATTATTATTATTATTATTATTATTATTATTATTATTATTATTATTGTTATCACTGCCAGCAGTTGTAAAGTGGCAGTTCTAGTTATTATTATTATTGTTATTATTATTGTTGCCTTGTAGTAATGGTTCAAAAGTATCAACATAAATAAATTTATACTCTCTTCCCCCCTCTGTCCATTACCTCTGTAGGTGGCACTCAGTCCTAAACACGACTACCCCGTCTATGAGAACATCACTCTGCCAGGCGTTCCTGGTCATGTAAACAAAGACTCTGGCATTGATCCCTCTGGAGAACATTTGTATATATTGAAAGATCTGCAGGTTAGGGTGACCTTCCTTTATAAAGCATGTTGGATGTGTTCTGCTTAAATGATTTGGGGTTAATTACCCTCGCCAGAGGAGAGGGTATTGCATTTGCGTCAGTTTGTCTGTTTGTCCGCACATCATATGCCAACATGGACTACAATTTGTACACGTTATCTTTTTTCAGCCGAGTACCTCTATAAAGTATGTTCAATTAGAATGTGAGTGCGTCTATAAAATACGTACTATAAAATCACACAAAATTCTGGGTGAGGATATGCAATCTTTGATTGCTCTTTCTAGTTCTTCATGCAGAAGTTACAACTTGTTCTTGTCACCCAAGCTTCAGCCCAATAAACTCGACACACAATGTCGCTGCGCATAACGTGGTGCAGCATCCCGTCCTACACTGCACCCATATGCACCCCATATGCACAGCGCCCCTTCATGTGCATCCCTTCGGAAAGCATACCTTCCCACATCATTTTCCAAAGACCTACTACTACTTCACTACACAAAGCATCCTTATGCACATTACTACTACTACTACTACTACTACTACTACTACTGCTGCCCCCCCCCCCCTCTCCTCCTCTTGCGGGGTCGTTTTTGGCCCAAGTCTTTCAAGAACAGGGTAGTCAGGCCTGAAATTTGACTGGCGGTGGTTTGGGTAGGAAATTGTTTTTTTGTCCAGGGTACCAGTGGTGACTCACCTCCTCTTCACAAATGATATATCACCTAACCTTGTACCACTGTGTCAGACTCCTTTCCAATGAACTCTCCAGGAAATTCCCTTTTTCACAGAATGTCATGATTTATTTTGGGTTTGATTCCCGATCCGACTGTAGACAGTCATCCTGGTTCTATTCAAGCAGGGCATTGTATCAATGATTGTGCTGTCCTTCTGATGGGATGTTAAGCCAGGTGTCCTGTCTACCTGCATTTGTTGGTGGACGCTAAAGATCCAACAGTGGCTTCTGTGAAGAGTAGGCTATTGTGTGCCGGCACCCTGAATAAAATACAAGATCCTGCCCTCACCCATAGGGGACACTGCATCAGCATGAGTATTGCCACGTGCCTAAAATTGAGGCAACCAGCAGCCAGTTGCTGCAAATTAAATTAAAGGAGAAATGAGAATGAATAATCCATTCGTTATGTGAATAATGCAAGACTGTAAAATGCGTTCTGGCCTTTATTCCTTCTAGTCATCTCTATTTCTTCTGCTGTCTTTACTGGTACAAGTAATACAAAAAAAAATTGATTGTAAAAAGGTGTAGGGATGGGTATGCCAAAAGGTATGTAAACAAGGTAAGGATGGTCACAATAAATTATCATGTGGAACCATCCATTCATCTTTCTTTGAATAATGGTCGTGCCTGGAAATGACGCGATACATCTCTCCCGATTTGGGTTCACAATCACCACACCACTAGCTGAATCGTGTGTGTGTGTGTGTGTGTGTGTGTGTGTGTGTGTGTGTGTGTGTGTGTGTGTGTGTGTGTGTGTGTGTGTGTTTTATCTGTTTAATATTTCACTGGTCTAATTCATACAAGGACACAATCATCATACGCTATCATTGCAAATGGATACAGGGATGGACAGGGGACAATCATTATTTAAATAAAGATGCCGAATTGATTTCATGCGATCATTTTAATGTGACCATCCCGACATTGTTTACATTCAAGGGGTGTGAATACTTTCTGAAGGTACTGTATGCTGATGATATCACTCTGTTGGCAGCAAGTAAAGAGGCCTTCATGGAACTGCTGCAGACAGTGAATAAGGAACGTGAAAAGCTGATCATTTTAAAACCTAGAGACTAAAATCTTGTCAACTGAGAAGATCCATGTGTTCAAATTGGGAGAAGATCAAGTGGAAATAGTGGAAAGTTTCACCTTACCGGGTTCTTCAAGATTGAAGTGAGTCGAGAATGTAGAAGAGAAAATAATAGACGGCTAGTGTTCGGGGAAAACAGCATCGTCAGGATTGATAAATATCTGGAAAGACAACGATGTGACAAAACAAACCAAGAGGAGTGTTACGTGCTCCTCCCCAAACCCCGGTCACGGTGTACCTCCGAACCCCGAGAGGAGTCACGGCAGAAAGATGTGTTATTCTGTATGTCAAAGATCAATGGTGAAACCACACCAATTGTTACCAACAAACAAGTATTGTATTAAGATCACACAAGAATAACAGTACAAAAAACAATAGTAATCAATTGTACAACCAATATATATTTCCTATGATGGTACCATCAGGTTCGTACAATGTAACTCACTGTGCTCCAAGTGAGCGAAAAAAGAACATTCCCAATGTCTCTATCCCGGCATCAAGCCAAAGTCGATCCACGCTCCGTGATCGTCAGAACGATGTCGTATCGAGACCAGAATCCCGTTGGGTTGACAGTCACACTGCCAAAGATGGGTGAAAGTGTCCTCAAGAGGTGACTGGGAAAACACACCTTCGGGTATGGACGTTCAACGGCTCCCAATCGACGAACCGCAAATTAACCTTCGGGTATGGACGTTCAACGGCTCACAGACGGCGAACTGCAAATTCCCACTCGAAATCCACGTTACACACACACACACACACACCAGATTAACGTCTGGATGGTTGTGAAAATGGTTGAAGCGAGGTGAACAGCCTGGAGCGATCCAAAATCGGTGCGAGGCAAAATGGCCAACGGCCCGTACTCGAGACGTAACGGCACTCAAATGATTCTCTTCGGAATCAACCGCAAAACCTGACACGCAGGTTTATCTGTCACAGCGATAACAACTCTGCCGCAGGAATCCCTTTCCCAGGAAACCCCAAAGTTCGCTAGTGACCCCCGTTCACTAGCGTTTGCTCAAAACCTCAACGCAGCTCGGTTTCTTGTCCACCTCACTCGCTCCACCTCTTTCCTCTTCTTCCTCTTCGTCTTCGTCCGGTTCCAGTTTCTTTTAAAACATTAACTTTTTTTACCTTTTGAAAATAGTAATCTCTATTTCACTTAAGCGACAACAATAATAGTACATGCAACCAAAAATGTTTACAGTGGATGAGAACCACAACAACGGAAGTGACGAATCCATAACAAGGAGGTTGATGAATGCTCCGGTATTTCTAGTTGAAATATATGGATGCGAGTCTTGGAGAGTGAAAAAGTAAGGAAGGTGATTGACAGTTTTGAAATGTGTTTTTTTGGGGAGGTGGGTTGCATTCAATATGAAGACCTATAAAAGAGGGCGGAGCCAGAGGGGGGAAAAGGCAAAGTAGTGAAAGTGGGGCAGCAGTTTAACACAAGCAAGGGAATGACGAAAGAGAAAGAGAGAGAAGCGAAAGAGACACAGTAACTGTAAGGTAGAGTTACGTTGGGATAACGAGGGTGGAAAAGATGGAAAGTCGGCATGAGGAAAGGAAATAAATGTTTAAGTTTCTATTGGCTGCAAGAAGGACAAACAAATCAGTGTTTGAAGAAGTTAGACCACCATGTGCATTAAAAGTGCTGATGTTAAAACAGAAACTGTCATAGCTTGGACACATCATGCATGTGGAAAACAAAATTCTGGAGAACTCAACCATGTTAGGTATCTTTGAGGGAAGAAGAAGAAGAGGTAAACCTTGTACGCGCTGGATGGATGGGGTAAACACTGCAACCAAGCTGTCTCTGCCAGAGGTTCTGGAAGTAGTGCAGGATCGGGATGTTTGGAGAAATCTGATCGTGAATGTCACCAGAAGTCAAACATGACTTGATGGAACCAGACGATGACTATCTGTACAATTTAAGATGCACGTAATAATCCACCGTTAACCACACATCTTTAAAAGTGGTCTTCGATCTGCTGTCGCGACTGTCGGACTGTACGTAATATTACACCGTTAACTACACCCCGGTTTAGGTGTGATTGGCGCTCGGGCACAGTGCCGCCCCCACCAGGCTGATTGACAGGTGTTGGCCTGTCCACCCTTCGTTTCCCTTCATTTACCACTCTGTGTGGTTATGCACTCATGCCTACTTTTTATGGAATTCTTTCAAGTTATATAAATTTGAATAGTCATAGACCTTTCCTCCACTTTGTGGAATCCTCCAGCTTTAAGGGCTTAAAATGGACTTTTTTTACTCAACCTCTAGATCTCCCATTTTTGTGTTGTTCATCATGAAGACCAAGTGTAATTGCATTGTTCAAAGCTGGTACTGATCATATATACATGTAAATCTGCTTTACCATTGAATCCTGCTCTCTTTGAGTGGTAGTCTGTCTTTGCTCATGCCATGTGGTGGTCTTTCTGTGGTCGACGCAATGGCTGTCACTAAAGAGCCCGTGCTTGTTTGTGACAGGTGGTAAAGATTCCCGTAGAAAACTGTGGACATTACAAAACCTGCCTCTTCTGCATTCGGTCTCTCGATCCTTATTGTGGTTGGTGTGTACTACAGCAACGGTATGTCTGTTCTTCTTCTTCTTGTCTTTGTATGCAGCATAAGGGTGCGGGGTGGCACCGTTGGCTGAGGGCATGGCTGCGCCACACGTGGAACATCCTCTGTAGGTTAGGGCAGGAATTTGGGATTTGGCCAGGGTGCCGGTGAAAGCTCAACTACTCTTCGCGAAGGACACCGTGGGATCTTTAACATCCACCAACTAGAGCCAGCAGACAGGACGGCCGTTTAACGTCCATCTGAGGGACGGCAGACACATTGATGAATCGCCCAGTCTGTGAAACACCTGGATGACAGTTTACAGCTGGGGCAGGATTCAAACCCTGGCTATAGACAGTGTAGGGGCAAGTACGCAATACCCCTAGGCCATCTTGCCAGCCCTGGTATGTCTGATTCATCATCACATTGAACATGTAGAGTCCATAGAGCAAATTAAAGGATACAATTCAATGTCAAGGGTGGTGTTACTTTTTAATAAACAATAGTTGTCGGGTTACCTGGACAAACTGAGGTCAAATTGAAAAGTACCATTTTGGCATGAGTGAGATGAAATTTGTCTTTGCTTTTTTTTGTAATGTTTCATTTCGTTCTACCTTGTTGTCTGCCAGTTGTACACGGAAAAGGGAATGCTCAGACAAGGCCAACCATTGGCTGCGAAGCCTCGAGCACACAAACTGCCCATCAGTGTATTCTCTCAAACCAGCATCTCTTAGCTATGTAAGTCTTTGAAGGTGATCGCCTATGTGAACTCATTAGCCAACAGGATATGCCCCTTGATTATAGTTAATTGTAGTTATTAATTTGATGTACAATGGCCTGCAGAGTTGATTATTTGTTGAAGAGATGTGCCAAACTTCTGCCAGTTGGTGGTTTTTCCACTTTCCTTTTTTTTTGTTTCAGTTTGTAAATATCAAAGTGAATTCAAATCTGTGAAGAAAAACTTTGAGGGGTCGTTGGGGGATTCGGGGAGGGAATGGGGTGAATTTATTGTGTTCATGATTACGTAAAAGGTGTGGAGTGGACACCAAACTGAAAGTTTTCTCGTAGCGCGATGTTTGACAATGATTGTCAAGGTAAATAAATTCCACTTTGGTTGTAAAGATATGGCTGTCTGTGTCTTAAACCCCAACCCTTCTTAGCAAAACATTGTGAACCCCCAACCAGTGGTTGTGAACCTAAGCAGTCTACCTGAATTGAGTGATGGTGATGAGCTGACCTGTCGCATTGGGAAGCTCGAGGTAAATGCTTCAAGAACTACAATGACTTCGGTTACCTGTACCGATTCACTCTCGAGCAAGGACCTGCCGAAACTTCCATCTGGATCTGGTACCACTTTACATCCCATTCCTATCAAATGTATACTTTGAATAATAAATATAGCTGGCTTTCGATTTTGATTGCAAAACCTTTTCTCGAACGAATTTAATTTTGTTATTTGATTCCATCGTGCAGCACACTCAGCACATTTGGACTTAGAACAACACCCTCGGCACAGGCAGAAAAGCTCTAGGAGTTCTATGACACCTAATGTTTTCATGTCAATTTCACTGTACCACATCCCAAATTTGCATGATTGATAAAAATAATTTCAGAAGGCCTCGTGAAATCACCCTCCATTAAAGGATCATAGTGTCCCTTTAATTACCAGAAATACAAAAAGGACTTGTCGATCAAATAGCTCACTTAATCAAAAAACACAACAGAGTCAGATGGTCATGACAACTTAATCATCTATATATGTACATATTGTCGTGTCCACCCTGTAGTGAAGACCTCAGGGTGACGGATGGCCGACCGAGCTTTAACCCCGAGGTGTTTACCCAAACAATGGTGGTGTTGACACGCATGGGGGGTAAGGGGGAGGATCCTCCTCTATATTGAGGATAATCCTCTCAGACACAATTACACACAAGGGGATGATAAAATAAGCGTAAAAATGTAGTGTGGTGTGTTTTCCTGCTACTCCGCTCCGGCGTCCATGACCGTCCGGGGTCGTCACAGGTCCCGCGTCCGTGCGTGGAAAAACACGTTGGCACAAAGTCGCGTTCACCGCCAGCCACCGACGCGAAGCGAGCAGGCCCGAGATCCTCCCTGGTCTTTCCTGCTCAGCTGCACCGAGTCCCAATGTTCCTTTCAGGCGCACACGGCACCATGCACAGCCGCCACAAAGCCAGCACCAAGGAGAGGAAAAGATGCGTCCACCTTTCCTGAACCTGAACACGGAGAGCGAAAATGCGACCAGGACAAGAGAGAGAGCAAATAATAAGCGACCGTGACAGGATGAAATGCAGGTCTTGACAGAGACAAATGAGCGACCTGAGAAACAGGGAACGGAGCTTCGCCAAAAGCTGAAGCAAGCAAATGCGCGACCGCTCGCGACGACCACCAGGACAGAAGAGAGAGAAAATGGCGATGATCTGTCTTTTTGTTCCCGGTGCTCGATTATGTGACGATGAGGTCACACGGGCTCCAATTGTGCCGCGCCATCGAATCACTCCAACCAATCGCTCTTCGGGGCGTGGCCTCAGGGCCTTTCTTGATGCCCTTCGAGAAGATTCGAGCTGGGTGGTGTCATAGTAATGTCCGGATCCTGTCGGCGATTATGTGGTTCGCAATTATGTGCTGAGTGCATGGCTGGTCGTGTGTGCTTTATGAGAACAAAGGGGAAACTACAGAGGCAACTACACACTGGGGATTATTCTTAAGCCCTACCTAATTAGCATAGCTCCACCCCTCAAATGGAGACCCATATATGATCTTACCGGACATGCGGGCCTGACTTAAGTACAGGAAGGTTTGCTACACAGCATACGGAGCATGCTAATCTATACAATTCTACCTGGACTAAGGTATTTCATTACCTACCCCCACAAGCTTAACAATATTTTCAAGTGTTTGTGTGTTTGTACTTTATTCTTTCTCAGCTGAACCATAGCTCCCAAAGTCCACAAATTTTGGGTGTTGGTACTTCAGAATCTGGACAAGGCTTTAAGCTACCAGATAGTCATGACGTCTGTTTTGAGGCCACTATAAAGTGTATATTGGAGTATGCGGTCAAGAACTACTGCAGCTGGCTCGCAGGACCAATAACTCCACAGCTTTTCAATATCCAACACTTTCGAAAACCACTGCCGTGAAAAAGCTCACCCAGCCGGGCAGCGCCAGTTATTTCCCCCTCCACCCCAAGTAGCCCCTGCTAGTTCCTAAATAAATAAATAAAAACATTTTATTTTGAAGACAAAATCATTCATTTTTTTTTCAAAACAGAAAGTTATTTTGTGCATACTATGTATAGCAATGACAATATGGATGAAAGTGTTAACAACAGTGAAACATTTGAACAAGATAACAAAATATCACAACAAGATGAGATAAAGATGAACTGATGAAATTTTGGGGTCAAAAGGTCAAAGGTCAAAATCTGTAATAGGTCTATAACTTGAGAATGGCTGAAGTGATAAAATTCAAAGTTGGTACAGGTATGTATAATGTTGTAAAGATTAAGTGATTAGATTTTGGGGTCAAAGGTCAAAGGTCAAATATGTAATAGGCCAATAACTTGAGAACGTCTGAAGTGATCGAATTCAAAGTTGGTACAGGTATGTATAATGATTTAAAGATTAACTGATTAGACTTTGGGGTCAAAGGTCAAAGGCCAAAGGTCAGAGGTCATGTCGGGTAAAAATGTGATAACTTGTTAACAGCTGAGGGGATTTAAATGAAAACTTGGTACAGGTATGTGTAATGATGTAAACATGAACTGATTAAATTTTGGGGTCAAGAGGTCAAAGGTCAGAGGTCATGGCAGGTAAAAATGTGATAACTTCAGAACAGCTGAATGGATTTAAATCAAACTTGGTACAAGTATTATAATGATGTTATAACGTGGGCGGAGGCATATCGGTCGACGTCGTGACGTCGATGAGTGCTGTTCCAGTTTCCACTTTTTCCAGTTCAGTAAATAGCAGGTGACATTTAGAGTGTTGAACATGTAGTCTTCATTCTTCCTGTTGTGTCTTGCAGGTAGTGTAAACATATGGTGGGTATCCAGGAGGTGGTGTAGACGTAGGTGTATGTGGCATTTTTATGATACTACAAAAATAACTATTGCTACAATAAACAAGTGTGTTTATATAATAACACTGTCTACTATATAATCACTTTTTCAGATGACTTACCTTTCATAAAGAGTCATGCAACAAAGACCTGCTTGTTCATATAGGCTCAACAAGCTTGATAAGTAGTGTTGATGCAGGTTTGTACACGTGCACACTACATCTGGTCACTGACTAAAACAAAGGTGTTAATAAAACATGTAAATATGTTTAAATAATAGCACTGCCTACACCATAAACATGTTCTCTATGGTATAATCACTTACCTAACATAAAGGCCAAGGTCGTTCATAGGTTCAATAAGCCTATGATGTTTCAGATGCAGGAGTTGCTCTGCACGTCGCAGGATTCATGCACCTGGTGTGTTGAGGTGTAATTAGTAGGTGTAAGTATCCACAACACCTTGATGTTAGGTTAACACTCAAAAGCATTTGTGAAGAACAGACATCAGGGTTATAATTAAAACATTTAAACTCAGTTCATTAACATGAATGTATCGTCTCTTGAAGGTAAATCTAGAGTTTTTGACATAAGAAATTTCCTACTTTCCACAACATCGTCATCAATCTGACTTTGCTCCAAACAGCATGGAGAGGCGGCACGGACACGGGGAGAATGAAGGGAAGGGAGGAGTGGTGGAGGGATAGATAAGAGGAAGAAACTCCTTGCGGCATGTTTGTCTATGTGTGAAGTTAATAATGTTTTTATTACACGACTTGGGAACCGTTTTGATGATGGGGAAAAAATGGCGGTTTTGATTCAACCAATTAAATAATATTGTGGAAATGTAATACATTTTCGAATATTTTTAGGGACAACAAAAAGTGTTTCTTGGTTTTGGCGAGAAGGGTAAATAAAGGGTCGTTAAGATTCATGAATGGAGGGGATTTCACGAGGCCTCATACAGTAAAATGGATATTAAAATGTTAGGCATGCCAGAACTTCGATATCTTTACTAATACCGCACAAGAACAAGAACGGCACCCTCAGCACACTGGGCCTAGAACAACACCCTCAGCACACTGGGCCTAGAACAGCACCCTCAGCACACTGGGCCTAGAACAGCACCCTCAGCACACTGGGCCTAGAACAGCACCCTCAGCACACTGGGCCTAGAAGAGCACCCTCAGCACACTGGGCCTAGAACAGCACCCTCAGCACACTGGGCCTAGAACAGCACCCTCAGCACACTGGGCCTTGAACAGCACCCTCAGCACACTCGGCCGAGAACAACACCCTCAGCACACTGGGCCTAGAACAGCACCCTCAGCACACTGGGCCTAGAACAGCACCCTCAGCACACTGGGCCTAGAACAGCACCCTCAGCACACTGGGCCTAGAACAGCACCCTCAGCACACTCGGCCTTGAACAGCACCCTCAGCACACTGGGCCTAGAACAGCACCCTCAGCACACTCGGTCTAGAACAGCACCCTCAGCACACTCGGCCTAGAACAACACCCTCAGCACACTGGGCCTAGAACAGCACCCTCAGCACACTCGGCCTTGAACAGCACCCTCAGCACACTCGGCCTTGAACAGCACCCTCAGCACACTGGGCCTAGAACAGCACCCTCAGCACACTCGGTCTAGAACAGCACCCTCAGCACACTCGGCCTAGAACAGCACCCTCAGCACACTGGGCCTAGAACAGCACCCTCAGCACACTGGGCCTAGAACAGCACCCTCAGCACACTCGGTCTAGAACAGCACCCTCAGCACACTCGGCCTAGAACAGCACCCTCAGCACACTCGGCCTTGAACAGCACCCTCAGCACACTCGGCCTTGAACAGCACCCTCAGCACACTGGGCCTAGAACAGCACCCTCAGCACACTCGGTCTAGAACAGCACCCTCAGCACACTCGGCCTAGAACAGCACCCTCAGCACACTGGGCCTAGAACAGCACCCTCAGCACACTGGGCCTAGAACAGCACCCTCAGCACACTCGGTCTAGAACAGCACCCTCAGCACACTCGGCCTAGAACAGCACCCTCAGCACACTGGGCCTAGAACAGCACCCTCAGCACACTCGGTCTAGAACAGCACCCTCAGCACAATGGGCCTAGAACAGCACCCTCAACACACCAGGTCACAAACAGCATGTCCCACAGCATACTGGGTCTTGAACAGCACCCATAGAATGCTGGATCTAGAACAGCACCCACAGCATACTGGGCCTAGAACAGCGCCCACAGCATACTGGGTAAATAACAGCACCCTTCACATACTGGGTCTAGCACAAAACGCTCAGCATACCGGGTCTAGAACATCACCCTCGCCATAGGGGGTCTAATACAGCGCCTCTATAGTACACCAGGTCTATAACAGCAACCTCAAAACACCAGGTCACAAACAGCATGTCCCACAGCATACTGGGTCTCGAACAGCACCTATAGAATGCTGGGCCTAGAACAGTACCCGTGGCATGCGGAGTCTAGAACAGCACCCTCGGCATACCTGGTCTAGAACAGCACCCATAGAATGCTGTGCCTAGAACAGTACCCGTGGCATGCGGAGTCTAGAACAGCACCCTCGGCATACCTGGTCTAAAAACAGCACCCATAGAATGCTGGGCCTAGAACAGTACCCGTGGCATGCGGAGTCGAGAACAGCACCCTCAGCATACCTGGTCTAAAAACAGCACCCATAAAATGCTGGGCCTAGAACAGTACCCGTGGCATGCTGAGTCTAGAACATCACCCTCAGCATACTGGGCCTAGAACAGTACCTTTGGCATGCATGCCAGGCCTATAACAGCACCCTCAATCCACCAGGTCACAAACAGCATGTCCCACAGCATACTGGGTCCAGAACAGCACCCATAGAATGCTGGGGCTAGAACAGCACCCATAGAATGCTGGGGCTAGAACAGCACCCATAGAATGCTGGGTCAGGAACAGCGCCCTCAGCATACTGGGTCCAGAACAGCACTCATAGAATGCTGGGTCTAGAACAGCACCCATAGAATGCTGGGTCAGGAACAGCGCCCTCAGCATACTGGGTCCAGAACAGCGCCCACAGCATACTGGGTCCAGAACAGCACTCATAGAATGCTGGGTCTAGAACAGCACCCATAGAATGCTGGGTCTAGAACAGCACCCTCAGCATATTGGGTCCAGAACAGCACCCATATAATGCTGGGGTAGAACAGCACCCATTGAATGCTGGGTCAGGAACAGCGCCCTCAGCATACTGGGTCCAGAACAGCGCCCACAGCATACTGGGTCCAGAACAGCACTCATAGAATGCTGGGTCTAGAACAGCACCCATAGAATGCTGGGTCCAGAACAGCACCCACAGCATACTGGGTCCAGAACAGCACCCATAGAATGCTGGGTCTAGAACAGCGCCCTCAGCATACAGGGTCCAGGACAGCACCCATAGAATGCTGGGTCTAGAACAGCGCCCTCAGCACACTGGGCCGAGAACAGCACCCATAGAGTGCTGGGTCTAGAACAGCACCCTCAGCATACTGGGTCCAGAACAGCGCCCACAGCATACTGGGTCCAGAACAGCGCCCACAGCATACTGGGTAAATAACAGCAAACTTGACATACCGGGTCTAGCACAAAACCCTCAGCATACCGGGTCTAGAACATCACCCTCGCCATAGGGGGTCTAATACAGTGTCTCTATAGTACACCAGGTCGATAAGATGCAGCAACAATAGAGTACACCAGGTGTATAACAGCACCCCTAGCACACCTGGTGTAGAACAGCAGCTGTAGAGTACACCAGGTGTATAACAGCACCCCGAGCACACCTGGTGTAGAACAGCACCTCTAGAGTACACCAGGTGTATAACAACACCCCTAGCACACCTGGTGTAGAACAGCACCTCTAGAGTACACCAGGTGTATAACAGCACCCCGAGCACACCTGGTGTAGAACAGCAGCTGTAGAGTACACCAGGTGTATAATAGCACCCCTAGCACACCTGGTGTAGAACAGCACCTCTAGAGTACACCAGGTGTATAACAGCACCCCTCGCACACCTGGTGTAAAACAGCACCTCTAGAGTACACCAGGTATATAACAGCACCCCTAGCACACCTGGTCTAGAACAGCACTGTAGAGTACACCAGGTATATAACAGCACCACGAGCACACCTGGTGTAGAACAGCACCTCTAGAGTACACCAGGTGTATAACAGCACCCCTAGCACACCTGGTCTAGAACAGCACCTCTAGAGTACACCAGGTATATAACAGCACCACGAGCACACTTGGTCTAGAACAGCAGCTGTCGAGTACACCAGGTGTATAACAGCACCCCTAGCACACCTGGTCTAGAACAGCAATCCTGGAGCATATTATTGGGTGTTTTGGTAAAATTGTAATCGGTACTCATTTCGCATCATTACTCCCGCAGACCATGTTGACCTGAATGTGACAGTCCTGCTTAGAGGTGTCGCCATTGGCACAGCACCTTTGTCCTACTACAACTGCACGGCATCGGTGGTTTCCAGCGATATAAACCCGTATGTAAACCAGCACGACACAGTCGTACTGTGCTCACACCTTCTTACAGTTACTGCCTCTCTTCATTGTGAGGAAACACCACATCCTTGTGCAGCGGCTTTTCTTGTTCTTTTCATCGTTTTTGCGATTTGTTTCCGAATGTACTCTGGGTACCTCCTCAGCATATACGGAATATTATAGCAATGATGTAACAGGTGGTATGGCTACCTGTCTCCTTTATCCAACGTAATTGTCGCCCCTTCTTAGTTATTGTCTTTTTTGCATTGCAACTCGATTTTCCGACAAGGAAGGAAATCTTGAGGAAATGATTTCCTAATCACAGAATATTTAACTATAACGCCACTCAGTAGAGCGCATATTCCCGCCGTGGGTCAAGTTGGAATAGTACGATTTCACAAAAGTTTGAGGGAGTAGTTCAGTGACAACACAAGACAAGACAACACAAGACAGACACTGCACAGATATATATTTATATATATAGAATGTATAGAAGATAATGTTAAAAGAAAACAAGGCAATTTCACTTACATTTTCGGATTCAGCGTTCAATTCTATATAAGTGAGCGTATTTTGAGGCATGTGTGACTTCAAATAAAATTGTAAGCCAAGAAAAACGTTCGTTTCATTCCTTAGGGTTACAACATGTAAAACTGGGCCAAACGTCAAAACAAAACTCGTTCATTTAAAGTCGTACAAGCTATTATGCGACCACTCATTCTTCTGGGAAGAATCCCGTGCACATGCTTGTCACACTTATAACTCGCCGAAGTCTTTATAAGTTCATCAAATACTGACACCGCGATTAACATTCGCCGAGGTAAATGCTGATATCTCTTCTGAGGTAGAAACAAACAAAAAAAAAAACATTTTAAAAGCATTATACGTATCAAACGATACATTTTATGAAACAGGGAAACCGAATACACACTTTGGTGGTTTTAAAATGACAGAATATGTCTTTATTAGAAAAAATAAAATGAACATTGAAGACGACGCTGCTAACAAAATACACCGCTCTAACGCATAACCACAAGTTTAAACTACATTTACAACAAATATGAAAACTATTTTCATATCACAATGTTAAATATAGAATATATAGAAGATAATGTAAAAAAAAAAATGAGCCCTATCTTCCAATGGTAAACAATCCTTCACAAAATTCCTGGATCCGGAATAATATCCTGAGCTTCACCAAAAACTAATCAATTCTTCCTTATCCCAAGGGCAATCATCCCACCAACTTTCATCCAAATCCGTTCAGAACTTTTCCAGAATTCCAGATATCTTGTTCACAATCACACGAACACACACACACACAGTCACACATGGACGGACACGATCGAATGCATTACCCCTGGCGGGAGTAATAACGCACTATCTGCTTGAGATGGAGCGATGAGGGCACAATCCACCATTATGGAATCCCAACGAGACACCCAGAACCTTCTCGAATAATCACGAGCAAATGTGTTGCCACAAGCCTGGAATGAGGAAGTGTTTTGTCAGGAGTTGCAAAACTACAAATAAATCTTCATGTTGGGGCAAAGAATGTGAAACAGAAATACCTGGATGTAATATGGCATTTTCTATCATCGTGCAGGTGCCGTCACTGTGTGGGAAGACAGTGGAGTTGTAATTGGTGTGTGAAAAGTCACCATTGCACACACCTTGGGACATGCTCGGCTGATGACCAGGTTTGGCTGTTATTTTAAATTTTTTTCTCTTTATCTGATTGTTTAACCTCTTCTTGTCAGACTGTTCCATGGACTATTCCGTTGAGATTTGGTTACAATTTTGCTGTGCAGTGAGTGAAGTATTACTTGGAATGTCTTGGTATTACTTGAAGTATTACTTTTAGCTCTTTCACGAGCCTCGATTCAGTATACAAAAAAAAAAAAATGTCCCTACAAATTGATACATGCTCAGCAATGTTTTCCATTTTGAAGGGAAGTCCAAGAGATCCCAATAAATACCATTTATTGTTTTGCTGATTTATTTTTCTCCTTGTTCTACCTGCTTAAGTTGGTATTTACTGTGCAAATTCTCAGAGTCCTTGATTGCATGATTGTACAGGGGCTGTGTCGATGTGATTGTACAGGGGCTGTGTTGATGTGATTGTACAGGGGCTGTGTCGATGTGATTGTACAGGGGCTGTGTCGATGTGATTGTACAGGGGCTGTGTCGATGTGATTGTACAGGGGCTGTGTCGATGTGATTGTACAGGGGCTGTGTCGATGTGATTGTACAGGGGCTGTGTCGATGTGATTGTACAGGGGCTGTGTCGATGTGATTGTACAGGGGCTGTGTCGATGTGATTGTACAGGGGCTGTGTCGATGTGATTGTACAGGGGCTGTGTCCATGTGATTGTACAGGGGCTGTGTCGATGTGATTGTACAGGGGCTGTGTCGATGTGATTGTACAGGGGCTGTGTCGATGTGATTGTACAGGGGCTGTGTCCATGTGATTGTACAGGGGCTGTGTCGATGTGATTGTACAGGGGCTGTGTCCATGTGATTGTACAGGGGCTGTGTCCATGTGATTGTACAGGGGCTGTGTCCATGTGATTGTACAGGGGCTGTGTCGATGTGATTGTACAGGGCTGTGTTGATGTGATTGTACAGGGGCTGTGTCCATGTGATTGTACAGGGTCTGTGTCCATGTGATTGTACAGGGGCTGTGTCCATGTGATTGTACAGGGGCTGTGTCCATGTGATTGTACAGGGGCTGTGTCGATGTGATTGTACAGGGGCTGTGTTGATGTGATTGTACAGGGGCTGTGTCCATGTGATTGTACAGGGGCTGTGTCGATGTGATTGTACAGGGGCTGTGTCCATGTGATTGTACAGGGGCTGTGTCCATGTGATTGTACAGGGGCTGTGTTGATGTGATTGTACAGGGGCTGTGTCCATGTGATTGTACAGGGGCTGTGTCGATGTGATTGTACAGGGGCTGTGTCGATGTGATTGTACAGGGGCTGTGTCCATGTGATTGTACAGGGGCTGTGTCCATGTGATTGTACAGGGGCTGTGTCCATGTGATTGCACAGGGGCTGTGTCATTACCGCAGTTGTGTTGGTATGTCGCTGCCATGGCTATGTTGGTGTGTGGCTGCCATGGCTATTGGCTATGTTGGTGTGTGGCTGCCATGGCTATGTTGGTGTGTGGCTGCCATGGCTATGTTGGTGTGTGGCTGCCATGGCTATGTTGGTGTGTGGCTGCCATGGCTGTGTTGGTGTGTTGCTGCCATGGCTGTGTTGGTGTGTTGCTGCCATGGCTATGTTGGTGTGTGGCTGCCATGGCTATGTTGGTGTGTGGCTGCCATGGCTGTGTTGGTGTGTGGCTGCCATGGCTGTGTTGGTGTGTTGCTGCCATGGCTGTGTTGGTGTGTGGCTGCCATGGCTATGTTGGTGTGTTGCTGCCATGGCTGTGTTGGTGTGTTGCTGCCATGGCTATGTTGGTGTGTGGCTGCCATGGCTATGTTGGTGTGTGGCTGCCATGGCTATGTTGGTGTGTGGCTGCCATGGCTGTGTTGGTGTGTTGCTGCCATGGCTGTGTTGGTGTGTTGCTGCCATGGCTATGTTGGTGTGTGGCTGCCATGGCTATGTTGGTGTGTGGCTGCCATGGCTATGTTGGTGTGTGGCTGCCATGGCTATGTTGGTGTGTGGCTGCCATGGCTATGTTGGTGTGTGGCTGCCATGGCTATGTTGGTGTGTGGCTGCCATGGCTATGTTGGTGTGTGGCTGCCATGGCTATGTTGGTGTGTGGCTGCCATGGCTATGTTGGTGTGTGGCTGCCATGGCTATGTTGGTGTGTGGCTGCCATGGCTGTGTTGGTGTGTTGCTGCCATGGCTGTGTTGGTGTGTTGCTGCCATGGCTATGTTGGTGTGTGGCTGCCATGGCTATGTTGGTGTGTGGCTGCCATGGCTGTGTTGGTGTGTGGCTGCCATGGCTGTGTTGGTGTGTTGCTGCCATGGCTGTGTTGGTGTGTGGCTGCCATGGCTATGTTGGTGTGTGGCTGCCATGGCTGTGTTGGTGTGTTGCTGCCATGGCTGTGTTGGTGTGTTGCTGCCATGGCTATGTTGGTGTGTGGCTGCCATGGCTATGTTGGTGTGTGGCTGCCATGGCTATGTTGGTGTGTGGCTGCCATGGCTGTGTTGGTGTGTTGCTGCCATGGCTGTGTTGGTGTGTTGCTGCCATGGCTATGTTGGTGTGTGGCTGCCATGGCTATGTTGGTGTGTGGCTGCCATGGCTATGTTGGTGTGTGGCTGCCATGGCTATGTTGGTGTGTGGCTGCCATGGCTATGTTGGTGTGTGGCTGCCATAGCTATGTTGGTGTGTGGCTGCCATGGCTATGTTGGTGTGTGGCTGCCATGGCTATGTTGGTGTGTGGCTGCCATGGCTATGTTGGTGTGTGGCTGCCATGGCTATGTTGGTGTGTGGCTGCCATGGCTGTGTTGGTGTGTGGCTGCCATGGCTGTGTTGGTGTGTTGCTGCCATGGCTGTGTTGGTGTGTTGCTGCCATGGCTATGTTGGTGTGTGGCTGCCATGGCTATGTTGGTGTGTGGCTGCCATGGCTATGTTGGTGTGTGGCTGCCATGGCTGTGTTGGTGTGTTGCTGCCATGGCTATGTTGGTGTGTGGCTGCCATGGCTATGTTGATGTGTGGCTGCCATGGCTGTGTTGGTGTGTGGTTGCCATGGCTGTGTTGGTGTGTTGCTGCCATGGCTATGATGGTGTGTGGCTGCCATGGCTATGTTGGTATGTCGCTGCCATGGCTATGTTGGTGTGTGGCTGCCATGGCTATGTTGGTGTGTGGCTGCCATGGCTATGATGGTGTGTGGCTGCCATGGCTATGTTGGTATGTCGCTGCCATGGCTATGTTGGTGTGTGGCTGCCATGGCTATGTTGGTGTGTGGCTGCCATGGCTATGTTGGTGTGTGGCTGCCATGGCTATGTTGGTGTGTTGCTGCCATGGCTATGATGGTGTGTGGCTGCCATGGCTATGTTGGTATGTCGCTGCCATGGCTATGTTGGTGTGTGGCTGCCATGGCTATGTTGGTGTGTGGCTGCCATGGCTATGTTGGTGTGTGGCTGCCATGGCTATGTTGGTGTGTGGCTGCCATGGCTATGTTGGTGTGTGGCTGCCATGGCTATGTTGGTGTGTGGCTGCCATGGCTGTGTTGGTGTGTTGCTGCCATGGCTGTGTTGGTGTGTTGCTGCCATGGCTATGTTGGTGTGTGGCTGCCATGGCTATGTTGGTGTGTGGCTGCCATGGCTGTGTTGGTGTGTGGCTGCCATGGCTGTGTTGGTGTGTGGCTGCCATGGCTGTGTTGGTGTGTTGCTGCCATGGCTATGATGGTGTGTGGCTGCCATGACTATGTTGGTGTGTTGCTGCCATGGCTGTGTTGGTGTGTTGCTGCCATGGCTGTGTTGGTGTGTTGCTGCCATGGCTGTGTTGGTGTGTGGCTGCCATGGTTGTGTTGGTGTGTTGCTGCCATGGCTATGTTGGTGTGTGGCTGCCATGGCTATGTTGGTGTGTTGCTGCCATGGCTGTGTTGGTATGTTGCTGCCATGGCTGTGTTGGTGTGTTGCTGCCATGGCTGTGTTGGTGTGTGGCTGCCATGGCTGTGTTGGTTTCGCGTTACCGCGGCCTTGTTGGTGTGTCTTTGCTGTGGCTATGTTGGTGTGTCAGTCCTGCAGCTGCATTGATGTGCATGTACTGCGGCTACGTTGGTAGAGCAGTACCACAGCTGTGTTGGTGTGTCAGTCCCGTGGCTTCTTTGATGTGCCGGTGCAACTGCTGTATTGTTGTAGTTGTGCTGCGGCTATGTTTGATGTGGTTGTGCACTGACTAAAGTGATGGTGAAACATTGATACGATGTTTCTTTGCTCCCAGTATGTACAGCATGGTCAACCAAGCCTTTGTCCAACAATTTCTGGAATTCATGAGTCTTCCACCTCTTATTACATTCCTGTTGGGATTCCATGGGATATTCAATTTGCTGTCAATAACCTTCACAATCCTCCTGCCACTGTGAGTGATTGAATGCAACCATTTTTTATTTTGTGATCCAACTATGTTTTAAGCAATGTCTTCCTACCCATGGCAACATGACCTTTGTGTATGGATGTCAATCCAGACCACGGTGGCGACTGCATTGCTCGTTATCTCTTTTGGGAGTCCCTCCTCCTTTCACTGGGTTATCTTGTCAATACAACCAAGCACATGTGCAAAAACCTCCAATCCCATAATTTATCCCATACATGTGTTCTTTCTTTTTCCCATGACACCCTATCTCCTCCTAACCTCCCCTCGGTGTCCTTCCCCTCCTCCTGCACTCCCCTATCTATGCATCTCCTCTATTCACCTCTCCCCCCACCCCCACTCTTTGTTTCTTGATGCTGTTTTCATCATTAACTTTCTCCACCACTCTGTTCTTCCACCCTTGGGTACAGAAATTGTAGATAGCTTCCAAGCAGGCATTCCCGTTGTCATACAATTTCAATATGTTTTTATAAATGTGCACTTTCAAATTTTTCTGTAGTGAGATTAAAAAGTTTTATTTCCGAGATATTGATTCGTTGAAAAAATTAATCAGTTGTTTGTATTGGTGTTTATCACAGGGAACTTGTGCAGTACGAACTAGAAAGCATCTGAAAATGCAAAGCCCGTCTGCGTCTGTTTGTATTCAGACGTCTTCTTCTTCCACATGCTCCAAATAACGAAAACTGTTAAAAAAAATACAAAATTAAAATTGATGATTTCATGGAGCCTTTAACTTTGAGCTTTAGATGTAAAAAAAAAAAAAATCACCTTCTAGCTTTTGATTGGTGAACCAATTCTGTGACCTGCAAATTTTTTAAATTTCAGGTCAATTCGAGGAAGGTTTGATGGTTTATGCAAACTTGACCTTTGACCTTTTGATCTAAAACAACAATAGTCTTCTGCCTTTTGATTGGTGAACCAATTTAGTGACCCAATATGCAAATTCTTTAAATTTCAGATCAATTGGGAGAAAATTGGCAATTTTATGCAAACTTGACCTTTGACCTTTTGATCTAAAAAATAAACAATCAACTTGTAGCTTTTGATTGGTGAACCAATTCTGTGACCCAATATGCAAATTCTTAAAATTTCAGGTCAAAATCGGATAAGAATTGACGACTTTATTTGATGCTCACCTTTGATCTTTTGACTAAATTATTAATTTGCCTTCTCCATATTTTCATAATAAAACTTTGTTGAAAATTTGATGACAAAACTCAATTGGTAAATTTAAATTTCAGGTCAATTGGATGAAAATGGATGATTTTAGTGACGCTGACATTTAACTTTTTGGCAAAATTCTTAATCTTCCTTCTCTGTATTATCATACTAGAGCTTTGGTGAAAATTTGATGAAATAGCTCAAATGGTTAAAAAAAGTTACGGCCCTGACACACACACACACACACACACACACACACACACACACACACACACACACACACACACACACACACACACACACACACACACACACACACACACAATCTCATTTTTTCATTTCTGTTCCTCAAAATTCTATCTCTCTTTTATTCACAGACACACACACACACACACACACACACACACACACACACACACACACACACACACACACACACACACACACACACACACACACACACACACACACACACACACACACATATACACACACACACACACACACACACATATACACACACACACACACACACACACACACATCTCATTTTTTCATTTCTGTTCCTCAAAATTCTATCTCTCTCTTTTATTCACAGACACACACACACACACACACACACACACACACACACACACACACACACACACACACACACACACACACACACACACATCTCATTTTTTCATTTCTGTTCCTCAAAATTCTATCTCTCTCTTTTATTCACAGACACACACACACACACACACACACACACACACACACACACACACACACACACACACACACACACAATCTCATTTTTTCATTTCTGTTCCTCAAAATTCTATCTCTCTTTTATTCACAGACACACACACACACACACACACACACACACACACACACACACACACACACACACACACACACACATACACACACACACACACACACACACACACACACACACACACACACACACACATACACACACACACACACACACACACACACATCTCATTTTTTCATTTCTGTTCCTCAAAATTCTATCTCTCTCTTTTATTCACAGACACACACACACACACACACACACACACACACACACACACACACACACACACACACACACACACACACACACACACACTTAATTAATTGTACAGTATCGGTTGTTCCTAAACTTAAATATACATAATTTAAAGGATTGTTGAAAATGATGTTAATTTTACAACATTCCATATTCAACTTTATTTAAATTGTAAACCTCAAACATAGTTTCTCCACCTAAAGCAAGAACCTTAACCCGTAAGCAATTGACTAGTTCCCCGACTGCACGGATCATCAGCTGGGCACCGTTCTTCCTCGAGGTTTCGATCCTTTCAGCCCAGGACCTCTCCAAACGGCGGATCCACAACCTCGATCATGGATCCACATCAATAGATGGTACATCAGTAGATCACACACAGAAATGATCTGCTGTGCAGAGGACGGGCTAATTAGCGTACTTTGTTCGTATTTCAGGAACGTTCTTGTCACTTCCATCAGTGATGGCTTCATGTTCGTGGAGGTTCTAAGGTGTGTTACAGGTTGACTTGCGAGTTATTCACTGGCTGTGCGTGTTTCTCATTGATATATGGCAGGTTCAGTGCGATGTGATGATCGAAGGTAACACCACTCACCTGAAGGGAAACCGCAACGGCAGTGAAAATGGAAAAACCTTTTACCATTGCGAAGAATCTGAGGTCGGTGTGAGTTTACAAACCATGTTTTTTTTGGGTTTTTTTAGGCCGCACATTACACCTGTTAGACTTGTTAAATCAATTTGTGAATTAACTGGTTGGCAATAACAAACAGAATCAACACAATTTATTTTTTATCACTAAACGTAATCATATATTTGTTTTAATGACGTAGTTCAGCGTAATGCTGTGGGTACGTCGGTGAAATCCCAAAATACAGAACATAAATGTTATGTCAATAGGGAGACTGTGAGTACAATGTCATTGTTTTCAGGGTGGTTTAAGGGTTGCGATTGCTGTTCCTTATTTTCCACACCCAATGCAGTTTTCTTTCTCGAGCAAGAGCCTGTACTACAAGGCCTCACTAAACGTACAGTGGGAGTCAGGCAAGAGGTTAGACAATGCTGGATACAATGGTGAGACTGTCAAACACTTTCTTGTTCCCAGTTATTCATCCTAAAAACTGTTTCAAACAACTTGGCTTGAATATTCGTAAAATATTTTTGCGCAACAACATTCCCCTTTCACATTTTGCTTCGTACGATCAACTTTAAAATTGACAAGCAAACATAATGCTATATTCAATAAAACGAAATACTACAGACAGATGAGTAATCCTGTCCCCACTGTCTGATCGTGTGTCGGTGATTTGAAGTGACCTTTTATGACTGTAAAAGGACCCATTCGGACTGTAGTCAATGCCAAGCCTCGGATGATGTCCTGCGGTGCGAATGGTGTAAATCTTCTGCTGACTGCATGTACGAGACTCAATGCAATGGTGATACTGCAGCCAGTGGAGATTGCCCCCCACCTAACATCATCAGTGTGAGTCTTTTCACCTGAGCCCACTTCACCTCTACGCACACAACATTGGATTCAACTGTGTCGGTGATCATTTTCATCTCCATATGTGGGTTTCAGAAGGTGGAACAAAGCCCGCATAGGTCTCAAAGTATCCAACTTCTTGTGTGTGTATATGTATGAGTGTGTATGAGTGTGTTTATGTGTGTGTGTACGTGCGAGCGTGCACAATCACAACCACATTTGTGCTCGTGTATATAAATATATACATGGTTGCCCAGAAAAAATTAAGTTATGATGGGTGTTTCACTGTTTAAAACAAAAATAACCTGCAACAAGGAGAAATAAGGTATATGAGCCAAATATTATAAAGACATATATAAATGCTACATGCAGTGCCTTCAGAAAGTATTCACACCCCTTGACGTTTTTCACATTTCGTTGTGACATCCTGAATTTAAAATGGATTAAATTGAGATTTTTTGTCACTGATCTACACATAATATTCCATAATGACAACGTGGAATTCTTTTTGAGAAATCTTTACAAAATAATTAAAAATGAAAGGCTGAAATATTCTGAGTAAAGAAGTATTCAACCCCTTTGCTATGACATTCTAAATTGAGCTCAGGTGCATCCAATTTCCTTTGATCATCCTTGAGATGTCTCTACAACTTGATTGGAGTCCACATGTGGCCAATTCAATTATTTGAACATGACTTAGAAAGAAACACACCTTTCTATATAAGGTCCCACAGTTGGCGGTGCATGTCAGAGCAGAAACTCTACAATGAAGTCCAAGGAAATGTCCGTAGAACTCCGAGATATAATTGTGAAGAGGCATAGACCTGGGGAATGGTATGAAACCATTTCTAGAGTGATGAAAGTTCCCAAGAGCACAGTGAGCTCCACCATTAGATAATGGAAAGAATATGGAACTACCCAGACTCTTTCTAGAGCTGGCCGTCCGACCAAACTGAGCAACCAGGTAAGAAGGACCTTGATCAGGGAGGTGATTGAGAACCCAATGACCATTCGGACAGAACTACAGAGTTCCTTGGCTGAGATGGGAGAACCTGCCGGAAGGACAACGGTCTCCTTCACAAATCGAGGCTTTATAGGAGAGTGGTCAGACAAAAATGAAATTTAATCCATTTAAAATTCAGGCTGTAACACAACAAAATGTGAAAAAGTGAAGGGGTATGAATACTTCTGAAGTCGCTGTATGAAAGCAAATGATTTGTATAACTCATCACAGAAACAAGCAACCTATTACAGCAACTGACAAAAATACCCCTAACCCGAAGCAATATGTTACTTTTTCTGGCAACACTGTATGTATGTATATGTATATGGCGGCCATTTTGGATTTGACCTCTCACGGTTCTCAGAGGTCAAATCTGACTTCCCTCCACATCTGAAAATAAACCTTATGGTATGCACTAACTATGTTAGAAATTTCATGCTTTTCTCATAAAATGCACAATTGTTGTGTTTATCTGCTGCACTAGTACACCCTTTCACCCATGGGACTCGCTCATTCACTTGGCATGATGAAAGAATGTCCACTCCCCCAGGATAGCTCCTGCCCCAAACTCAACCCCCATTACCAGCATCACCCCCTACTGTCTGTGTTTCTTCTGATTTACCAGTCACATCCTTTTTCACACATGGTGCTCAAACTTGTCTTCGAGAGTGTTCACTCCCCCAAGATGGTTTTTCACTTTGACCTGCTTCTCCAACAACTTCAAATCCCCACCCCATCTAAATCTACATAGACTAAGTACATCTCTATCGATGAAATAAATCTATATAGAGTAGCAGAAAATTCTATATTTTCACATCATTCATCCTTGAATAGTCTCGCTGTGTACCGAACAATGCATGCGGATTTGCCGACGTGCAAGTTGCAGATACCAGAAGGAAGGTCAGACAGAGTAGCGGAATACATGTCCGGCAGAAGGAATGAAAATATAGTATAAAACATTCAATTTCATTCATATATTTACAATCACTAGAAGGCAACGTTCTCTGAAGAGCCAAGCGGCTTATGTTATTATCCTCATTCAAACGTTTAATTCAAAATACCTTTTTACTTGATATGTTTTACTTGGTATGTTTTCTTGGTATTCATCTGCATATATGTTTTACCATTACAGACCAATAGCAATTGTTAGTTCAGTCCCTCCATTTTAGGTAAGCCCATTATCTTCCCAGTACTGGCTGCAATACATTCCTATAAGCCCGATAGGGGGGCTGTATATCGAAGTTCATGCCAAAAAGGTGTAGCCGATGCAACTGTTTAGCAAGAAGAGCCTTGTAAAAAAAGAACAAGTCAGGAGACGACGATGGTTCACGAGCGAGCGGTATTCAATGACAAAGGACGGACTATAACCGAAACAGGCCCGGACAGGCCAGGCCCGGAAATGTCAAAACGAAGGTTACTGATCTTGAAATGAGATAGAAAATAATGTATAATCGGTTATGAGGTTAGTTAGCTGCACAATACCGAAAATTCGGTGAAAAATGAAATGAAAAAAGAAAAAAAGAAAAAAAAAAACGAAAAAAATAAAATAAATGAAAAATCGAGCTCCGTGGGGCTAGACACATGACATTGGCCTAACCAAATATCGAAACCCCTGTCAGATTCCACCAAACCCCTCGGAGAAGATGTAGCTTGAACTCGATTACCCCCTAAAAAGACATCTTTTTCGGGCGTGGCTCCGCCCACAATGGGCGCAATACGCCCACTCTAGGCAGGACACAACTAGATCACGATATCAACCTTCTACCCAAGTTTCATCAAGATCGGATGATATCATCGGGTAGTTATGCTGCGGACAGTCCGACACACACACACACACACACACACACACACACACACACACACACACACACACACACACACACACACACACACACACACACACACACACACACACACACACACACACACACACACACACACACACACACACACACACACAAACAGACGCATACACATAACGAATATAGTGGTCACTTGATAACTCGTGAAACAATATATACATATATGTCTGTTTACTCTTTTTCTGTGCTCTCTTCACATTCTCTCTCTTTCATTTTCGTGCTTGAGTGTGAAGTGATGAGTTCCAATTGTTCATTCGTTGTGAAATCACTTCGCAGTTTGAACCAAAGCGAGGTCCCACTGATGGGGGAACAAAGGTCACCATATGTGGAACAGACCTCGGCCAAAAGGCCAACGACATACAGGACCCTGTAGTCATCGCTGGGGTTCGCTGCAATGTGACTATCAGCAGCTATCGGATTTCACAGAGGTACGATCACACAGGTTTTGCGTATTGAAAAATCACGCGCATGTTTTGAATAAATTCTTCAGGTTATTTAATTGGTGGAGACCGTGTAGGTAGGCTTGCGAAAGTGATTGTGTCTCGAACGTCCATGTTCTGTGTGTGCAGAATCTGACAGCTTATTTCAAGGCCTGTTGATGTTATCATGACCATCTGTGTATCCTTTTGATTGCCGATATGGTCACACAGGGTGGTATGTGTAACCGAGGAGGCAGTGAGGCCCATCTCAGGCCCTTTGGAGTTGGACGTTCGCCTTCCAGTTTCCAAGCAACAAGTCCGAGCTTCGACGACTGATAATTTTACATTTGAGGTGAGCCTTCTAAGACCGACCCAGCTATAAACTGTCATCCTGGTGTTTCACAGGCAGCGTGATTCATCAGTGTGTGCTGTCCCTAGGATGGACGTTAAACTGGGCCATCTGCCAGCATTAGTTGGTGGATGTTTAAGATCTCATGTTCTTCATGAAGAGTAGGTGAGATATCGCTGGCACAATTCCCAAACTACTGATGGGAAGGCAATGGCAAACCACCTAGCTATAACCTTTGCCAAGAAACCGCTTCGGCAGTCCTGAACCTTCCTCGTTTCGGCAGTACAGAACCACTGAACCAAGAACCCACATCTTCACCCTTCCTGTAATTTTGTTACAGACGTGAGTAATTGTGGAGGTTCCTCTCATGTGATGGGTTGACTGTAGCAGATCTGAAATTCTCGCTCTTGCTATTTTGCCAAACAGTGTATTGCGAAATTGCTGTGGATCCTCTTTGAATACCATTCTCCTTATTTCTCTGCATATGTCTCGCTCTGACCTTAATTCATGATGTCATTGCCAACTTAATTTCGGTGATCATAAATGAATATTTTGCGTACAGCTAATCAATTTTGTCCATGTTACATTTCAAACTAGAAAGGCACTCGGTAGAGCGCAAACCTCCGCCAGGTTGAACAGTTTCCGTTTTGTATCCCACTGATAGACCAGATCTGGATTCGGACCTGAACCAAAATCGAATCGGCTTGTTCTTGTCACTTACCCAACTTTTCCACCTAGTTTCGTCATAAGTTGTCGACAACCTTTTTGAAATATGTTGTTTATCGTTTTTGGCATCTATCACTCAATGGTGAACAACAACAGCAACAACAACAGCAACAGGCATTTTAAGACCATTTTCCCTGCTAGAGTGGGGGTTAGCCTTGCGGGCCCCATGACGATCTTCTCCATTTTGCCCTATTTTCTGCATCTCTCCTTGGTAACCCCCTTGCCCGCATTTCTTCTTCCACCATCTTTAGCCAAGTCTTTCTCGGTCTTCCCCGTCCTCTACTTCCTTCTACATTCGTTTCCATCACTCTTCTCAACCAGTCACTTTCATCCTTCCTCAACACATGACCAAACCATCTCAACCTGTTCCTCTTCACAGCATCAATCACAGGCTCTATTCCCATCATCTTTCACAATTCATCATTTGTCTTCCTCTCTCTCTCGACGATACTCAGCACATCCACCGAACCATTCGCATTTCCACCCTTTCCAGCCTTCGTTGCTGCTCTACGTTCATTACCCATGTCTCGCTCCCATAAATCATAACACTTCTCACACATGCAACATACACCTTTCCCTTCAGCTTCAACGACACTTCCCTCCTCATCAGCACGCCACTCAGTTCCCGAAACTTCTTCCATGCACATGTCACTCTAGCAACCGTTGCCGAGTCTGATCCAACTTCTCCATTCAACATGTCTCAACATCACTCAATGGTGAACAATCACTTTATAATTTAAAAAACTCGTATCCGGATTCTGATCTTCACCAAATTCTAATCTATTTGGCCTTGTCACACACCCAACTTGTCCACCAAATTTTGTTCGATTACGTCTACAACTTTTTGAGATATCGTACTATATGTCAGTTTTTGCTCCATCACTCAATGGTGAAGAATAACTTAAAATAATTGTCTGTTCCAGTTCCGGATCTGGATCTTCACCAAAATCGAATTGATTTGGCCTCGTCACAGACCCAACTTCTCCTCCAAATTTCATCCAAATCTGTCCTCAACCTTTTGCGATATCTTGCTCAGACAGACAACCAGGCAGGGGTGAAAACATAAGCTCCCAAAACATAAGAGGTAAAAAACCCCCCAAAAAACCACATGGACACTGCTAGGACTTCCAGGAAAGAAGTTGGTTTTTTCAAATAAAGTGGATCTGGGGTGAATTAACGGGTGTAGAAAAGATCAAGGTTTTGGATAGGGGAAGATAAGAGATTTTTTTTTTTTGTATGCAAGATCGAGGCTCGTGAAAGAGCTAACATTAATCACACAAAAGGTCAAACCGACACATAAAACACAAAATAAGGGGAGCAGTAGACAAGATGGGGAGAGAGAGGGAAGGACACAAACACAACATTTGAGAGCAGGGACATCGAGAGATCTGTGGGAGGGAGAGGGCTTGGGGGGAGGAGGCGTGTGAGGAGGGGGGGGGGGGGGGTTGGAGAAGTATAAAACACTTGGACACTGCAAGGACTTCCAGGAAAGAAGTTGGAGAAAGAAGTTGTTAGAGGAAAACACACCATGCTGTTCTTGGGCAGTGACTGAGAGTTCAGGGAAGGTTAAACGAAAATCTACTTCTTAATTTGCCCCATTCCACCAAATATTTAAATCTAAAAAAGTCTGGGATACAATCTTTATGACCCTGCTCACTATTCTAATTGAACGCAAGCCAATTTTTCCAGAAACAGTGCTGGCAGACAACCATCGCTTCAAGGATAGTTCCATAAGATCTCGCACTTTATTAATCCCATTGTTCGTAAAATGTTCCATAAAAGCTTGGCTGGTAGATACTTCAGCGAATAATGACTTTTGGAACAATGGCTCATGCACAAACTTCCTGGGATCGTAAGAGATCTCCAACTGCTGCACTCCTAGAGCTTGCCAGGTGTTCAGGAGAGACCGATGAAATGCAGGGAGCCGAGCTCTTTCGACCTGCTTCAAGTCCATAAGGAAAAGTTCCCGGTCATAGTCCATTCCACCTACTTGCCTGAGCAAGCTATTCGTGAGTGGACGCCAGGGCACAACCTCACTGTATAGCAGACGTTTTATTGTCATTAGCCGAAAAGCCATTATTCGACTAGGGATGTGCACCAGGTTTTGACCACCTGAATTACATGGTCTGCACAACACATCTGGCTTAAGCCAGTGGTAGCCTCCCCAGAAAAAGTCAACGAGACCCCTCTGAATGTTGGTGATCAGAGCTTGAGGAGGCTGGAGTGCTATGATCTTATGCGATACGATTGGAAGCACCAGGTTGTTTATTATCGTTACCCGTGCCTTAAGTGACAAGATATGGAGCATCCCTTTGCATTTTGATAATTTCTGCTTAATGTTATCTAGGAAACCATCCCAGTTTTTCTTCATATAGCTTGTAGTTCCCAAATGGATGCCTAAGTATTTAAACCCATCCGTTTTCCATAACATTCCTCCTGGAAGAGTTGGGGGAACTGTATGTGAAGCCTGTGACGCAGACAGGGTATTTGGGTACAGAGAAAGAGCTACGCTCTTGTTCCAATTTACTCTTGCTGATGAAGCAAGTTCAAATTTGGCAAAACACCGGGATAGCTCAAAAACATCTTCCTGGTTTTTAACCACAACACACAGGTCGTCTGCATATGCTGACGTAACAATTTTGGAATTGTTTGACAAGGACAAACCAGATAAGTTGGTACGAAGGAGAGCCAGTAAAGGTTCGATGGACAGTGTGTACAACATGCCTGACAGTGGACAGCCCTGGCGGATGCTGTGCTGAAAGGGGAAAGGATGACACAGACTGTTATTTACTTTTAGCAGGCATGATACATTGTTATATAAAAGTTTTATGCAAGAAATGAATTTTTCTCCAAATCCTGCTTTAGTAAGAACTTCAAACAAAAAATGAGTGATCCACACTGTCAAAAGCTTTCTCCTGATCAAGGAGTAATAACCCAAAAGCCTGCGACGCAGTTTGACCGATAGTAATCAAGTCTCTAACCAAGAAAACACTGTCATACATGGATCGTTCAGGTATGCAATACGTTTGGTCATTCCCAACTAAGAAAGAGATGACCTTTTTAAGACACATTGCAAGCATTTTTGACACAATCTTATAGTCAGTGTTTAGCAATGACACAGGCCGCCAGTTTGTAATCTGCTGCAAATCCCCTTTCTTGGGAAGAAAACACAAGACAGCTCTTCTGCAGCTCAGGGGCAATTCCCCCTGATTTAGGCTCTCGTGAAAGGTCTCCATTAGAGCAGGACCCAAAACATTCCAAAAAACTTTGTAAAATTCAGCAGGAAGTCCGTCAATTCCAGGGACCTTGCCGTCTTCGAGTTGTTTCACTGCTGTAGTGAGCTCCTCAAGAGAAATGTCACATTCCAGTTGAAATTGCTGCTCTTCAGAAAGAGACATGGGAGAAGTTCAATCATCTCATTTGCCGTCGTTTTATCCACCGTTCTTGAAGTTTTTTTGTTTTTTTTTGTATTCAGAGTCGAGGCTCGTGAAAGAGCTAACATTTATCAAACAAACAAATCAAACAAACAAGCAAATAAAGTATATAAAAAGGGGAGCGGTCGACAAGATGGGGAGAGAAGGGGAGGAAGCACACAAACACAACATTTGAGAGAGGCTATGGGGTGAAAAGACTGGGAAAAACAGAGAACGAAAGTTATTGGGGCACAAACGACGGACCGCTGAGAGAAAAACAAAGCCTCAAGGTTGGACACTGTACAAGGCCTCAAAAGACACGACACGAATTAACACGATTTTCTATACAGGTATGAAAGATTTGCACCGAAAATCTTCCTCGGGACACACTATACGTACACACACCATAAAATAAATACAGTTATAACGGTAATACAAATGGGAACAATTACTTAACTTCGATTTCGATGGAGAGCGTGGACAGCTGCGAATAAACGAAACCTCGCTGGCAAGACCGGAAGCGGAAGTCAGTAAAACACGTTTGGAGTAAACAAGTTTGAGTAAAACTCTTGCAGTGAATGTTTAATGTCACTCTGGCAAGTCAGAACACCGTCGGAAGAGCGTAGACTCTGAATCTGCCGAGAAGTGTTGGCAGCCTTCTGCATTTTGAAGAACGCTTTGTTTGGAGTTTCGAGGTGTATTCTGCTCATCCGCAGGTGAATCATTGCTCCCGCCGCACGCTCTTTGACCAGTTGGCCAGCAGGGTCTTTTTTTCTATCAGCTGCTGATATTGGTCACTTCCCCAAGATGTTCCAACTTCTTTTTCATATTTCAGTACATCTGCTTTTAGAGCACTTATCAAACCAGACGTATTACTGGTGGCATACGAGCAATATTGTTGGCAGAAAATCCGAATTTGTGATTTGGTACAGTCCCACCACTGTCGCATATTGACATAGGAACACTTTTTCTTTTCTAATCCTTTCCAAACCAGTCTGAAGGCATTTTTAAAAAGTTCATCTTGTACCAATTTCACATTGAAATTCCAGTGTACACTCTTGCAGCAATGATAGGGTAACATACAATCCATTACAATCAAATGGTGATCAGAAAAGCCAGATGGAGTTATACATGTTCTCTTAACCAGATTCACCATTCCTTGGTTCACGTACAATCTGTCCAGTCGACCCATGGTTAACTGGTTTTTTGCACAGCACACCCATGTACAGTCACGTGAAAAAGTAAGTACACCCCATGTAAAGTTTTGAATTTTTCAACATATTTCAACATACAGCTATTTGATCTTCATTTCAACAATATTGACAGATAAAGGTGATATAATATAACAAATATCATGAAACATTTACATTTTGTAGTCCATTGTATAATTTAAATAAACATAAATGCAAATTTCGCATGTGGAAAAAGTAAGTACACCCATGGCTCTAATAGGTGGTATTGCCCCCTTTGGCAGAAACAACCTCAAGTAGGCGTTTCTTATAACTGTCTACCAGTCTCTGACATCGACTGGGAGAAATTGTTGCCGACTCCTCCATGCAGAATTCTTTCAGCGGTGCGATGTTTGAGGGGTTTCTTGCATGCAAAGCTCGTTTCAAATCCCCCCACAACATCTCGATGGGATTTAGATCCGGGCTTTGACTTGGCCATTCCAGAACCCTCCATTTCTTTCTTTTCAGCCATTCCTTGGTGGATTTACTGGTATGTTTAGGGTCATTGTCATGTTGCAAGGTCCACCTTCGGTTGAGCTTCAACTTTCCGACAGATGGCCTCACATTATCCTCAAGCACCCTCTGGTACAATGAAGAATTCATAGTGGATTCTATGATGGTGAGCTGCCCAGGACCTGATGCAGAAAAGCTGCCCCAAACCATAATATTTCCACCACCATGCTTTCCAGTTGGCATCAGGTTCTTGTGGTCAAATGCTGGCGTTGGTTTTCGCCAAACATGTCTTCTGGTACTGTGGCCAAATAGCTCTACCTTTGACTCGTCTGTCCAGAGCACATTGTTGCAGAAGTGCTGGTCTTTGCCGAGGTGTTCACTGGCAAACTTTAGTCTTGCCCTGATGTTATTTCTGGACAGCAAAGATTTCCTCCTGGCACACCTCCCATGTAGATCAAATTTGTGCAGCCTCTTTCTAATGGTAGGCTCATGCTCTTTGACATCAACAGTGGCAAGAGCTACCTGTAGGCCCCATGATGACATTCTGGGGGTTCTTAGAGACTTCTTTCAGCATCTTGCGGTCTGCTCTCGGGCTGAACTTGCTGGGGCGGCCTGGCCTGAACAAGTTGGCAGTTGTTTGGAATCTTCTCCACTTATAGATGATCTTCCGGACAGTCGAATGATTGATTTCAAATTGTTTGGAGATCTTTTTAAATCCCTTCCCAGACTCGTAGGCATCTATAACCTTCTTTGTGAAGGCTTCAGAGGGCTCTTTTGATCTCGGCATGGTGACGCCGCACACTTCAACAACAAAGAGCAAACCAAACGAAATGTCTGAGGTTTAAATAAGACAGGTTCCTCCAAGATCCTCTCTAACGATGTTCTAATCATTTGCACCTGAGCTGGTGCACCTGATTCTAATTTTAGGGATTTGATGTTGTGATAAATGTAGGGGTGTACTTACTTTTTCCACATGCGAAATTTGCATTTATGTTTATTTAAATTATACAATGGACTACAAAATGTAAATGTTTCATGATATTTGTTATATTATATCACCTTTATCTATCAATATTGTTGAAATGAAGATCAAATAGCTGTATGTTGAAATATGTTGAAAAAGTCAAAACTTTACATGGGGTGTACTTACTTTTTCACGTGACTGTATATTGACGGGTGTTTGGATTTTGTAATCGCCATACATCTCTAAGTTTGTATTTTTTCACAAGTTGTGCCAAGGACTTTGCACTGGGTGAATGTGGCTCAGGAGTGTTCCTGTCCAGTCGAGGGTTGAGTGTGCAATTATAGTCCCCTCCCCTACCCCCCATACAAATTAAACAAGTCAAATCAACAGTGCTTAAACAATCCGCTAATTTTGGAAGAAATAGAGCCCTTTCAGTGCTGTCACTGGGGCAATACATCTATCTATAATTCCAGTAATCTCTGTATGTGTGTTTGTTTGTATGTTTGTATGTTTGTCTGTGACCGCTGTTTCTCGACAACTACCGGTCCGATATACTTGAAACTTGCCAGGTATATTGCTGGGGACCCGAGGATGTGCATTTTCAAGGTTTTAAATTAATCGCAGAAGTAGTTACCGAGCTATGTCCAAAAAACGATTCAACCAATCAGAGAGCAGCGAGCTATCACGTGTGCCGAACGTGGCGAACAGACTCTGCCTCGGATGGCACATTTGAGAGCGTATTCATTTATTTCCCGTCGGCAAACTATGTTGGCGCTATGTTGGCGTTAAACGATGTTTTAAAACTAATTAAAACTAATTTGCGATTCTTTCGCTTTCCTGCGATATGCGACCTTCCGGAGCTCCTGTGAGAGCGTGCGCCATTACGGATAGTACGGGTACGGGCATGCCATATGTTGGCGTTAAACTATGTTTTAAAACTAATTAAAACCATTTCATGTAAATAGAGGGGGGGGGGGGGGGGATTGTCACTGTACTCGCAAGCCGTTCGCCGTTCGCTTTGGCGTTGCGAATGGACCAAAACATTTCATGGACCAAACCATTTTATGTAAAGCGTTCGCCGTTCGCTTTGGCGTTGCGAATGGACCAAAACATTTCATGGACCAAACCATTTCATGTAAATAGAGGGGGGGGGGGGGGATATAATTTTAGATATATATATAGTACGGGCATGCCCTAGTATTAATAATGCTAACCTTTTGATTGCTGCTAATAAAATCCACCACCATCAAGAAACCCTTACAAATCTCTCTTTAGTGAATCTCAGATGGTTGAAGGCGAGGATGCAAGATTATTGCCACCTCCGCTTTAGCTTCTTCAACCGCACTGGAGAAAAAGAATCACCCTTTAAACATTATGCGCCACTCGTCTTCACAAGATTGGTTGATGTGTGTCTCTTGTAACAAGAAAATATCAATCTTTTCTTTCTCAAATAGTTGTAACACCTCGAGACGCCGCATCCAGCTGTGGCCTCCGTTTATATTGAGAGACGTTATCTTCATTTATTCTTTATTAATTTTCCTCCTCTTGGAGTTCTTTTCCTGCCTTAGTGGCACACTTCCTCAACCGCTGAAATTGAGGTTCTGAGATCCCAACTTGCTGGGGTTCACGAATCATGTTTCTAGTAGTTTCTAGAAAAGCATGTAGGTTTGGGAAATAATCCTGAATTCTAACATTAATTTTCCTGAAGGTTTCATCAAGGAATTTTATAATTTCACCTTCTGTAACTACAGTGTCCACATCCTCATCCTTTTGGGCACAAAACCCACTACCTGATGGGGTAGAGTACGGTTCATCAAAAGCAAACGCATCATCTGTCATTCTCTTCCTGATGCAAAACTATTTCTGAGGAACAAATCTCCCCAGGATCAGAAACGGATATCGTTTTCATTCCTGTTTAGCTGCTCATTGTCACATATAGCATCCTTATCATCCCTTTTATTTTGTTCCAGATGTGTAGGCTTACAGGTTTCCGCTGTGGGGCTGTCCGACTTATCTGTTCTGTCATTACGCTGGGCCATCCCTGCGCCCACCTCTGTGACCATCTTACTATAATTCTGGAACCTGGAACCCCCTGGAGTAAAATAGGCCATTGTGGCGGACATGAAAGCTCACTGGCGTGATGGCATCATTCCGCGCACCAAGTGGGCGTCGGCCACGCCTGAGGGGTAGGCGTGGCCTCGGGATATATACGGGGCGCGCAGCCCCGAGCACTCCAGTGCTACAGTAGGGCTCTTTCAATAAAGACTCTTTTAATTTACCGCGTTGTCTGCTTCCTCCTTGGTAAGCAAGTAGCGCGCGTAGCACTGCGCTTCATTTGGTGACCTCGACGTTGGATCAGCCGTCGCTGACCATCCGTATAGCAATGGCAATCAACGCGGTCAAGCTTCCTGAGTTCTGGGAGGCCCAAGCCGAGCTCTGGTTCGTGCAGGCCGAAGCCCAGTTTCAGCTTCGGCGCATCACGGGCGACGCGACGCGATACTACCACGTCGTCGCCGCCCTCGGGCCCGGCACAGCCGCCCGGGTCGTGTCTGTCCTGAGGAACCCGCCGGACGACCACAGGTACGAGGCGATCAAGCGTCTCCTCCTCGCCACATTCGGCCTCACGGTGGACGCACGGGCCGACCGCCTCCTGGACCTCCCCGAGCTCGGCGACACGCGACCGTCAGTCCGAATGGATCATATGCTGTCACTGCTGGGCGACGAAACCCCGGATTTTCTATTCCGAGCGCTATTTCGACGCCAGCTGCCGGCACGAGTACGCCTCGCGTTGGCCGGTTCCATGATAACGGAACCCCGAGCTCTCGCTGCCGAGGCCGACAAGTTCTTCGCGGCTTTAGACACGCGGGTGAGTTTCGGTGCGGCCGTCGCGGCTCCCGGGGCTGCGGCGGCTGCGGCGGCTGCGGCTGCGCGCCCCTACTCCGAGCCCAGAACTGCTGCGGGTGACCACCCCTACTACGCGATGCACCGCGTGGCCGCTGAACCTCCTGCGGGTGACCACCCCTACTACGCGACGCACCGCGTGGCTGCTGAACCTCCTGCGGGTGACCACCACTACTCCGAGGGGTGCCTCGTGGCGGCCGCCACGCCACGCCCACCTCCGCCGCCGTGGAAGAAACTGCAAGCCTGGTGCCGGTTTCACACCAAGTTCGGCCACGAGGCTCGGCAGTGTCACCCGCCGTGCTCATTCGGCAGGTCGGGAAACGCCCGGGCCGGCCCTCGGTAGTGGCACTGAGCGCCGGCCATTCAAACAGCCTACTGTTCGTAACGGACACCTTGTCAGGGCGCCGTTACCTGTGCAACACGGGAGCGCAGGTGAGTGTCGTTCCCGCCGGTACGTCCGACAAGCAAACCGCGGGCCGGGGCCCCGCGCTGCTTGCTGCCAACGGTACGTCCATTCGCACATACGGAAAATGCTGCCTCTCTCTGCGGTTCGGAGGGCAGGTTTTCCGGTGGTCGTTCGTCACTGCCGACATGCCCATGGCATTGCTTGGCGCGGACTTCCTGTGTGCAAATGGACTGTTGGTGGATGTAAAGCACAGAAGGCTCGTCCAGGCCGAGACGTTCAGCTCGCTCGCTTGCGCGCTGCCCGGCTCGTTGAGCAGCTCCCGGAGCAGCTCATCGAGCGGCTCGCTGAGAGGCTTGCTGAGCGGTTTGGTTCCGGCCAGGTTGACCTGTACGCTTCCGGCAGCAGACGAATTCACCCGGCTCCTCGCCGGCTTCCCGGCCCTCATGCGGCCCACCTTCTCGGCGGGGGCCGTCAAGCACGGGGTGGAACACCACATCCCCACCGCCGGGCCACCGGTCTACGCCCGGGCACGCCGCCTCGAGCCGACGAAGCTCGCGGTAGCTAAAGCGGAGTTCGCTACGCTGGAGCGGCTCGTCATCGTGCGGCGCTCTGAGAGTGCTTGAGCGTCGCCGCTCCACATCGTGCCAAAGCCCGGTGGGGGATGGCGACCATGCGGGGACTACCGGCGCCTCAACGACGCCACCACCCCCGACCGCTACCCCGTCCCCCACATTCAGGACTTCTCCACCCGGTTGGCGGGCATGTCCTTCTTTTCAAAGGTGGACCTCATACGCGGCTACCATCAGGTCCCCGTCAGGCCGGAGGACATCCCGAAGACGGCCGTCATCACGCCATTCGGACTTTTCGAATTTCTTCGGATGCCCTTCGGGTTGAAAAATGCGGCTCAGGCGTTCCAGCGACTAATGGACAGCGTCTTGCGTGACTTGGATTTCGTGTACGTCTACCTGGACGACATCGTCACCAGCGCGTCCCGCGAAGAGCACCTCCACCATCTCCGCACGCTCTTCGAACGCCTGGGCCAGCATGGCCTCATCGTGAACCCCGCCAAGTGCCGGTTCAGCGTCGCCGACATCGACTTTTTGGGGCACCGCGTCACCAGGCACGGGGCCGTCCCCCTACCGGACAAGGTGGAGGCGGTGAAGGGGTTTCCGAGCCCCCGCACGATCAAGGGGCTCCAGGAGTTCCTGGGCATGGTAAACTTTTACCATCGGTTCCTGCCCCGCATCGCCCAGCTCCTGCGCCCCCTGCACGAGGCCCTCCGAGGGAAGCCGGGCAAAGGTGATGTTACCTGGACCGAGCAGATGGACGCGGCGTTCGTGTGTGCGAAGCTCGCCTTGGCTAACGCCACCATGCTTGCGCACCCGGCGCCCGATGCACCGATCGCCCTCACCACCGATGCCTCAGACTACGCGGTGGGCGCGGTGCACGAGCAATGGGTGCGTGGTGCCTGGCAACCGCTGGCGTTCTTCAGCCGGCAGCTTCGCCTACCCGAACGCCGTTATAGTACCTTCGACCGTGAGTTGCTCGGGCTTCACCTGGCGGTCAGGCACTTCCGCCATCTGCTCGAGGGCCGTGCGTTCACCGCCTTTGTCGACCACAAGCCACTGGTCTTCGCGATGGGCAAGGTCACCGAGCCGTGGTCGGCCCAGCAGCAGCGTCACCTCTCGGCCGTGTCCGAATATACGACGGACATCTGGCACGTCGCGGGGAAGGACAACCCGGTGGCGGATTGCCTTTCCCGGTCCGTCGCCCACGCAGTCCACCTCGGCATCAACTATGCCCGGATGGTGGCGGACCAGGCCGCCGACCCCGGCGTCCAGGCCTTGCGGACCGCCGTCATGGGCCTCCGCGTCACCGAGGTGCTGTTCGATGGCGCGGGCACGGCCCTCTTGTGCGACGTCTCCCTCGGGCGGCCTCGCCCCATCATGCCCACGGGCTGGCAGCGCCAGGTTTTTGACGCCATCCACGGCCTGTCCCACCCGGGCACGAAGGCCTCCCAGAGGTTGGTCGCTGACAAGTTTGTCTGGCATGGCCTCCGGAAGGCCGTCCGCGGCTGGACCAGGACATGCCTCGCGTGCCAGCACGCAAAGGTGCACCAACACACCCAGGCCCCATTGGCCCCGTTTACGGTGCCGGAACGTAGGTTCGACCACGTTCACGTGGACCTGGTGGGACCTTTGCCCCCCTCGCGGGGTTTCACCCATGTCCTCACAATGGTGGACCACACCACCCGGTGGCCGGAGGCTGTGACTTTGGCGGCGACGACGGCGGCGGACGTCGCGCAGGGGTTCATCGCCACCTGGGTCGCCCGGTTCGGCGCCCCCTCGGACATCTCGTCCGACCGCGGCCCCCAGTTCACCTCGGAGCTCTGGGGGGCGGTCGCGCGGGGGCTCGGGGTCCAGCTGCACCGAACCACGGCCTACCACCCCCAGGCCAACGGCCTGTGTGAGCGGTTCCACCGCTCATTGAAGGCCGCGCTCCGGGCCACCCTCCATGACGGCGGCTGGGTCGACAGGCTCCCCTGGGTCCTGCTGGGCCTCCGGACGGCGCCCAAGGACGACCTGCGCGCATCCGCAGCGGAGTTGGTCTTCGGACAACCGCTGCGGGTGCCGGGCGAGTTCCTCCCCGACCCCACGGCACCATGGTCCGCGGCGCAGGAGCGCTCCGCGCTGCAGGAGACCGCCCGGAGGTTCGCCCCGGTGCCGACGGCGCACCACGGGCACCCATCTACGCACGTCGCCCCGGAGCTTCGCACCACGGAGTACGTCTTCGTCCGGCACGACGCCCACCGGACACCACTGCGGCCCCCGTACGACGGGCCTTTCCACGTCCTGGAGACCGGGGTGAAACATTTCACCTTGGACATCGGCGGTACTCCCGACCGCGTCTCCGTGGACCGCCTCAAGCCGGCCCACCTCGACGTGGACCACCCACCGCCGGTGGCTCGGCCCCCGCGTCGGTGCCGGCCCCCTGCGGGCGGACCCCCGGCACCGCCCAGCCCCGCCGGCACGCCGCCCCCCGGGTCCTGCACCCATCCCGGGTGCAGCCGGAGGCATTCCAGCGGGCATCCCTGCACCTCGGACGCCGCCAGTCGCCAGAGGGCGCTTTGGCCGGGTCATCCGTTTGCCCCGCAAACTGACCCTCCAGGTGCGCGGGAATTCTGGGGGGGCGCGTGTGGCGGACACGAAAGCTCACTGGCGTGATGGCATCATTCCGCGCACCAAGTGGGCCTCGGCCACGCCTGAAGGGTAGGCGTGGCCTCGGGATATATACTGGGTGCGCAGCCCCGAGCACTCCAGTGCTACAGTAGGGCTCTTTCAATAAAGACTCTTTTAATTTACCGCGTTGTCCGCTTCCTCCTTGGTAAGCAAGTAGCGCGCGTAGCACCGCGCTTCACTATATTGTTTTTCCAAGTTTTCCAATTTTCCAATTTTCCAGTTTTTCCAAACACGATGGAATAATATTTACCAATATGAACAGTGATGTGGCTTTTATTGAAATTCTACAAATACTGTTTAGATTTTGATGAGAATTACAAACCTGCAGCGAATCCGGAAGTGGACAGATTACACAATGCGTGGGATTGATAATATCCCAATACAACCGTCATTCAATCGTAATGTTTAATCGTTAAACGTTAATCATGTTCATCGTTTGGTTAAAGTATCAATTGATGATTGGAATTGAGTGAATACAATTACGATTTTGAATTCGTAATTGTGTTCACCCAACCGTACGGAACTTCACATCAGGATTTAAATATTTGTTTATGTCACGAATGTTGTTGTGGAATGTGGAATTTCTTGGTTTCATGCTTTAGCATTCGTCGTTTCTGCATTGTCCGTTTGCTTCTGGCCTCCCACCCGTGCATAGCACGGGTACCTCACTAGTTACATTAATGTCATGTAAGACATCAGGGTTATCAATATCACCACTTGTGTCCTCCTGAGAGGCGTGAGGATGCTCGATGTCTATATCACACTCGGAACCCTCAAACAGTTCGGCAAGTGGTGCAAACGAATTGCTTAGATTTAAACCCGGTTCCGGTTCAGTTTGCAATCCCAAACAGGGATTCTCTACACAAGCTCCATCTTGCAAGCTCGACGACACATTTGACACAACCAGTACCTTACTTTGTACTGTGCTTGCATCCTTCACGACGGGACATCAACGTTTATGTCCTTTTTTACGAGACACAGTTACGAACCCTTCCATATTGTCATCCATGCAGTCCTGTACAGTAGGAGAGGGATCAACCACTTTTGTCACACCAGCAGGTAGAGAGGAGTGGTCTACTGTTTCCCGCTCACCCATAGGTCGTAGGGAGGGGTCTACCATTCCACGGATCCCAATCGGTGACGGGGAGGGGTCAACTGTTTCCCGATCACCATTAGGTCGTGGGGAGGAGTCTACGATATCATCCGCCCCATTAGGTGGGGAGGGAGGAGAATCTGCAATCACCTGGTCTCGATTTTCTAATGGTCTCACCAAACCGGGTCAGGAACTCTTTACGTGTCCATAAGCTCCACACCCATAGCATGCCATGACGTCAGTGGAGAGATACATTCTATAAGTATGGCCATTAATCTTTGCATGCAAAACTACATTTAGCTTTTGCACATTTTCTAGCAATATCATGTAAACGACCCTTTTAAAAGTCATCACTCGTCTAAATTCACCCCTTGCCGAGTGTTTCGGCACCATTGCCACTTTTGATACGATCGTACCGAACTTGCTCAATGAGCACACAAGTCCTCACCTTTAACAAAGGGAGGGACATTAGACACATTAACCTTCACCACAGGTGTATCTAATGGGGAAACCACGAGAAACAGGTCGGTTTCTATGAGAAGGCCTTGCTCCACAACGGAGTTCACTATGTGCACCTCTGACACGAACACAACCACCTTCTTGTACATTCGAGAGGCTGCAAGGATGTTATGTTAAAGATCCCACGGTGTCCTTTACGAAGAGTAGCGAGCTATCGCCGACACCATATCCAAGCTCCAAATTCCTGCACACTCAGTTGACTATCTTCCATCGGAGTGGACACCTGTTTAGGATTGTAACCCTAGCCAAGAAACTGCTTCGGCATAACCGACACTCTGTACAGAGCATTGTGCATTATCATGATGATGATTGTCTATAGCCGTGAATATGGACATATCGCCATGTTTGGCAAATAAGGGAGGTCGCGTTAATTTGGTGAAAGAGAAAATTGAGATGAGGAGGAAATTGGGGAAGTTGATCACAAGGAAGGGAAGAAGGAAATTCAGTAGAAAAGTAAGAAAAGAGAGGGGTCAAAGCAGAGGAGTGGTGTGGAGCGAGATCGCAAAGATTGCGCCATTTTGCATTCAACATGCAACTTCAGCGATTGAAGGAATTTTTCATTAATTTTGAAATTCTTTCTTTTCCATATTCAGGTACCTGTGTTTTCCAATGCAAGTCCAGAGCGGGGCTTTGAGTCTGGAGAGACACGTCTTACCTTGTATGGAGAAAAGCTTGACTTGGGACACGAGGGTCAGCTTGAAGTGTTTGTTGGACCTGTCACCTGTCGGTAGGTGGATCTTATCACGTTCAGCAATTCGTTTAATTAAGGATAAGAGCCATCTATAAAATAGTATCGAAAGTGTGTTGACTCAGTCAGGAATGAATATGGATGTTTTCTGGATTATGATAGAGTGTCGTGGGCCTTCTCCTTACAGAATGGAGACGGTGCTTCCTTCCAAGGTAGAATGTATCACCGGGCCATATTCACCTGGTGAGCAGTGCATTGTTCTGCAATTTCGCAAGAAGGTGCAATACTGCAACCTGACGTTTACCTACATCAAAAACCCGGTCATCTCAAAAATTTCACCTCAGGACACATACTACGGGTTAGTACGTATGTTAAGTACATGACATTGAACTACTCGGTGTGGAACCACAATGGAGACTGTGATGAGTGCTATCTATGCTGGATGCAGAGGAGGCCGAGTGGTCACGGTAACGGGAGAAAGGATAGACGCGGCACAGCAGGTTCAACTCTTCATTGAGACGACAACACAGTACCGTCGAAGGAGACATTTTACGGCATTTCACTCAAACATAAAGGATGAGGTGAATAAGGTGAGATTGGGATCACATTTTATTCTCTTTCATGCCCTCAAAGATTTGCACAAAGTTGTAAGTGCTCGTAGAATACTCAACTTGCCAAAATGTGACTTTCATCCACCGTGAAAACATTTGTTTTTGATCTACGTTATATTTATATAGTGACGTTATAGTGACGTAATGGTTGGATTACCTGCTTTGAGTCTGGGAGGGTCGGCGATTCAAACTCGACCCCGGCTCAGTCATACCAAGGACTTAAAAAATGGTCCTTCTTGAAAATTGGATTGAAAATGGGGCAAACGTCAATAGGTGGGGCAACCATTGCGCAGACTTGATGGGCCGAATGGCCTTCTCCTTTGTTGAAGTTCCCTGAAAGGGAACTCTTATTCATTATTAATTAAATTAATTAATTATGGTTGAGCATAATAATCTCATTCACAAGTTGCTGCAGGCTTTTCCTACCCAAGGCCTCAATATGGTCCATTTGCATTTTCCTATCAAGTCATATTGGAGGATACCTTCCAAACATGATTCAGTTTCCCATTGTGGGAAACTACTTTTAAAACACCAAGATGGGGAAATTTGTACCAGGAACCATTTTTTGTACAAGGAACCACGTTGAGCATTTTCCTTTCCTCCAGCGCCTCATGCTCATGGAGGAGCTGTCACGCAGAAAAAAACATGCATGTTACTTGGGGGAAGTGATTTGACTCCCCAGATTTTTTCAGAGAACCGCCCTACCACTCCTGCCCCCTTCCCCCTCCATGAGATGGGATGCCAAGTCATGTGGTTTACCTGTGCTCTATCCTCCAAATACTGAATGTCAAATGAGGATGGAGCACCTTTTAGACGTTTCTGGCATGACTAGGCCAGGGTTACAATTATTTGGCAGAATTTCCAGTCTTGGAGTAGAATGTTCTAACCATATGCCACTGAATCTGGTCTTATATAAAACCTCTACAAGTGCAAGATAATTGTTCATTTACACAAAGCTGACAATGTCACATGCCCTTCATTATTCTTCCCCTTACCTATCTGGCCTTTTCATCCCCGCCAGAGTTCTACGAAGTGTACTGTTGTGAACAAGTCCCAGGCTTTGTGCCACACTCCTCACGTGCCTGCTAATCACAAGTTCAGCCGTGCTTGGCTGGAATTTGATGGGCACACCGTAGCACTGAATGGCACCGATACTAAGCTCAACTACTACTCAGACCCCCAGCTATGCCTTGCCGGCAGTCAGGAGGAACCGTACCAGGTCATGGGAAAAATCGTGCATGTGCAGGTAAGGCTGTGTGTGATCAGACCAAGGAGCGATGGTTAGGATGGGGAGGATTTTGTTTACCTGTTCCAGTGATAAGATAGACCGTGTACAGGTTGATGACATTACCAGAGTGCATGGTCAATTTTCATGACCTCAAGCTTTACCTTGAGACCACGCTCACCGGATGGTTTCCCTCCTGTGCTATAGGAGCAGGAATCAGCACAACCAAGTTTTAACAAAACTATTTGATGCCTTTGTCTCCTCTCAAACGTTTTATATCCACCAAATTCGGTAGCTCTTTCTTGGCCTCAGGGACATACGTATCTGAGTTCAGAAAACCCACATCAACTTGTTGAAATATTGTGACAGTTTTGTTTTTATTAATATGAACAATGTGAAAACGTGTCACGTCTGAAGCTCCCGCTAACACAGAAACCTCACTGCCAAGACCTTAGTCTCGGGAAATGGACCGAACGATCTTTTATTGCACTGCATTCAATTAGAACGAACCAAGTGAGTCAAATTGACTCAAGGAGGGAAATGGGAATATTCAAACTTATGTACAATGGTTGGAAATAAAACAATTCCTAACCCACTGGGTGCCACAGATCACACTCATGCAAAAAAACAATTGTTGGCAAGACTTTCCTTTCTCTAGTGTGTAAGATGGACGCCAGACTCAAAAGAGACCGCTTCGGTATCCAGGTGCGAGATGAATAGCTCCTAAGAACCAAAATGAACACAATGAAGATGGTGTTTGGTGTGGAATGCCAGCGATGATTTGCCTCCTCAACCAGGCCTTACTTGCCCCAACCAGGCCCCTTTGTCCTTTTTGCGATCGCCTCCTGGTCTGCTCTTCGTCCTCTTTCTCCATGCTCCACAACCACAGGGTGATCCCAGCTTGGGTCAATCTCAAGAGACTAAAGCGCAATTAGACCTCTCCAAAACTCCGTGATCAGTTTTGCTTGTCCTTCCGCACGAGGCTTTTGTCATCTCTGGCCTGAACACCCAGGCCTCTCTTCTTCGTCTCCGTCTCTCCTGTTACCTCCTTTAGACCACAATTAGCGTGGTCTCTCCTGGTATCCTCCTCCTGGGCGGAGCTCTCTGCTCTCGTCGTCTCGTCCACAAGGGCAGCGCCTAGAAAAAATACTTGCAGGATGGCACTTCCACCTCCACAGCACATTACGCCACTATGGCTGACGCACAATGGCCAGACAGATGTGTCTCTCTCATGAGAAGTTCTCACCTACTAGCCCAGCCTACCACATGAGGCGTTCACACCCACAATTTAAGGTCCAACCTGTCTATAAATTACATACGCTGCCTCCTCAGCATCATGTACAACAAACGACTTAACCTGGCAGGTCCCTATTACATGGCAAGCTCAAAACACACGGACCATACTACACTTACCACAGTCTGGCTATGACCTCCCCCTCACCTTTCCACATAAACGCATTGATTTCTCTTCCTATCTGTGCTGTGCATGTGGTACGCTTATAAGTGATTGTAACGTCTTGACACAACATAAGAATATTGGTTCACGAGTTATCAAACAGAGTGACCACTATATTCGTCATGGGTGTGTGTCTGTCTGTCCACAGCATAACTACCCGATGAAATCATCTCATCTTGATGAAACTTGGGTGGGAGGTTGATATCATGATCTAGTTGTGTCCTGCCTAGAGTGGGCGTATTGCGCCCATTGTGGGCGGAGCGACGCCCAAAAAAGATGGCTTTTTAGGGGGTAATTGAGTTCAAGCTACATCTTCTCCGAGGGAGTTGGTGGAATCTGACAGGGGTTTCGATATTTGGTTAGGCCAATGTCATATGTCTAGCCCCATGGAGCTCGATTTTTCATTTTCGCCCCAAGGTCAAGGTCACAAGATCACGAAATTTAGAAAAGTCGATTTTTGATGGTTTTATTATATTGTTCACTTCCTGATAGGGTGAAATGTCGTACATAATCTTATATTATCACATACATCATGAAATACAAGTTTTCCAACAAATTTCAGAATCTTCGACCTTTGACCTTTGAAGGTCACAAAGGTCAAAGTTTCAAAGTTGTCGGAATCGAACCAAATTTTCAGTATTGTTTAGCTAACTAACCTCATAACTGATTATACATTATTTTCGATCTCATTTTAAGGTCAGTAACCTTCGTTTTTACATTTTCGGGCCTGGCCTGTCTGGGCCTGTTTCAGTTATAGTCTGTCCTTTATCATTGAATACCGCTCGCTCGTGAACCAGCGTCGTCTCCTGACTTGTTAATTTTAAAATCTTAAATTTTTCAACAAGATAACGAACAACTGAGCTCCACAAAGCAACAGCACTGTCCACGAAGTACCATATGATGAGCTTTTAACCTTGCATGTATTTGAAGGTGTGTAACGACGTGTTTGCACCGACCTATTCTGCAGACATTAAGAATGGCAATGCAAATGCAAAAAGAGCCCCATAAAGCATGCTGATGGACAGGCTTGATTATTTGACAGGGACGTAACATGAAGAAGGCGATCACGTTGGGCGAGGTTAAAGTGAGTATAGGTGATGAAGAGTGCTCCGTGAGTACGCTCGATGACAACGCACTCTACTGCAAACCTCCTCCATCCGAGCCACAGCCAGCAAACTATGATTTCTCCATCCCATCGGCAGATGAGGTGAGCTTCTCTTCCTAAGGAGGGCTTAGCTTTGTACATTTTAAATAAACGAGTAGCAACAAGTGTCTTGCTTCAAATTGAAAGTTCCCAGAACACAGTTTGTGTAAACATTGCAAACTCGATCGTTGAAATCTGAATCGTAATGGAACTTTGGGCTCCACAAATTTTGTCACTTGCAGTTAGTGGAGAACGGAGCCCAGTTCACACAGTTCTGATGTTGAGAGTGGAGATGTGGAGCCTAGTTCATGCAATTCTGAAGTTATTGGGAGAGACACTGTGCCTGGGTCATGCAGTTGTGAACTTGCCAGTTGAGACGAGGAATAATTAAGAATGGTTTCTTGCTTACCTGTAAAAACATGGACCACATAACCAAATGTGCTAATGTAACACACCCCATTGCGAATGACACACCATGTGGCGTTCCAGGATCACAAGCTGAACTGCACGCTCGTTCAACCGCTGTCGCCTCATCCAGAAATAGGAAAGGAGGTGGTGAAGCGACCGGAGCTCATGGTAAAACGATCTTTAACCACACTGTATTTTTCATCATTTATTTAATAATTACAGTTTTTCGATATATATTCAAAATTCGATTCGTATATTAACAATTCCCACACTGGGAAAGACTCACTTAAGTAATGTGGTGTTGTATTTGTGGCTTCGCATATGTTATGACTTGCATGACATTCAGCCGTTCCTGCCACCCACCACAACAAACATTTTCACCAACTTATGCAACGCCAAGGGGCAGAACGTAAACTCAAACAAACTTTTAGTAAACACCAAAAAAGCAGATGCTGTAATTATGTTCTTCCTGCTGACAGGCCTCTAGTAGCTTGTATTTGTTGCTGTGTTTGAGCCTTTGTAGTAAATGCTATAATCTTTGTTGTAAATGTATCTTTGTAGTAAATTTACCTTTGTAGTAAATTTCCCATTTCCTTGTCAAAGTGGACATCTCTCTGGCCATTCTCAGAAAGCCTCCTCAGCGTCGACGAGTCTGACATTTCACTCAGGCCGAATGGCACGGTCTTCAAGCAACCATCAATCATCTGGACTGGTCTCCCATCTTTCCTGCCTCTGACATCAATTCTTCCTGGGAATTCTTCCAAAGTAAATTGCTTTCTCTCATGCACAGATATATCCCATCTCGTCTTCAGCTGTCATACCCTTCCTCCCGCCTATGGTACATGGAATTTTGTGGTGAGGCAGTTGCCCTGAAACAACTTGCCTTCGCCTCCTGGAAGGCAAATCCAACTGAAGGAAATCTCAGTTCATTTCACAAAGCTCGGAACAAGTGTGTGTCTACCCTCAGGAGAGCCAGGAAGCACTATCTCTCCACACTCAAGACTGAACTCTCAAAGCTGTCTCCTTCTTCCAAATCCTGTTGGAATCTGGTCAAATCTGTTTCTGGTGTTTGTTCCCCTTCCATCCCCTCCCTTACCTCAAACAGCTACACAGCTGACAGCTGACACTGCACGTGAAAAAGCTGAATGCTTCAACTCTGTGTTTGCCTCAAAATCTTGCGTCCCAAACCCGTCGCTCTCTGTACCCACCATACCCAGTCGATTCCAGGTGCTCCTGGAATCTGTGTTCTTCTCTCCTGACAAGGAGGAAAAGTTTCTGTCAAACCTCAACTCTGATTCTGCAACTGGACCAGACAGCATCAGCCCACAGGTCCTAAAATCCTGCTCTGCCACTCTATCTCACCCTCTGTCTGTCCTCTTCACCATCTCTTTTGCTCAAGGTCATCTGCCATCATCTTGGAAATCAGCGAACATTACCGCTTTACACAAAAAAGATGCAAAAACAGATCCTTGCATCCACAGACCAATCGGCCTGCTCCCAATAATCAGCAAAGTCATGGAATCCATCATTGCTTCGGATATCAAATCCTTCCTCTTCTCCAATGGATTGGTGTACATTTGAGGGAACATGATGCATAGTTGTGGCCAAAAATAATGGCACCTTTGCACTTTTTTCAAATAACTCACAATTTCACTAAAAACAAGTTGAAATTGACAAAAGTATTTGGTCTCTACAATTCTTTATTTCACTGTTAATATTACAGAAACTTTGTTTTTGATTCAGAACTTAATATATCCTTTCAAATCAGAAAATAAAAAGAAATGGCATTGACAAAATTATTGACACCCCGAGACTTAATATTTGGTAGCACAGACTTTGGACAAAATAACTGCAGTCAAGCACTTCCTATAGCCATGAATGAGCTTCCTCCACCTCTCTACTGGCAGTTTGGCCCACTCTTCTTGTGCAAACTGCTCTAATTCTCCCAGATTTGAAGGTGCTTTCTCCCAACTGCTGTTTCCAGATCTCCCCACAGGTGTTCAATGGGATTTAGATCTAGACACATTGCTGGCCACTTCAGAACTGTCTAGGATTTTGTCTTGAACCATTCCTGGGTGCTTTCTGAATTGTGTTTGGGGTCATTGTCCTGCTGCAAGACCCATGACCTTCGACAGAGACCCAGCTTTCTGACACTGGGTTTAACATTGCGCTCCAAAATGCCTTGGTAATCTCCCGATTTCATGCCATGCACACATTCAAGGCACCCAGTGCCAGAGGCAGCACAGCAACCCCAAAACATCACTGAACCTCCTCCATGTTTGACTGTAGGGAAGGTGTTCTTTTGTTTGAAAGTTTCATTTTGTTTTCTGTAAACATAGAGATGATCTACTTTACCAAAAAGCTCTAATGTTGTTTCATCTGTCCAAAGGACATTCTCCCAGAAGGATTTTGGCTTGTTCAGGTGTGTTTTGCAAACTCCAGTCGGGCTTTCTTATGTCTCTCTCTCAGCAGCGGGGTCCTCCTGGGTCTCCTACCATAGAACCCCCTTTCATGCGACGGATGATGCTATTTGAAACTGTCGTACCTTGTGTCTGAAGGTCAGCTTGAATCTGTTAGGCATTTGATCGAGGTGCTTTCTCCACCATTCAAACAATCCTTCGCTGCAATCTTCCATCAAGTTTTCTCTTGTGGCCACATCCAGGGAGGTTGGCTACAGTACCATGGGCCTTAAACTTCCTGATAACATTGTGTACGTTGGACACAGGAACATCAAGGTCTCTGGAGATGGACTTGTAGCCTTGAGATTGTCCATGCCTGGGTACAATCTTGTGTCTGACCTCCTCAGACAATTCTCTGGTTTTCTTTCTTTTCTCCATGCTCATTGCAGTACTCACAGTGACACAAAACAGCAGAATGACTCCTTTTCTCTATTCAAACTGGTTGAATGAGTGATTTGTTTTATTGCAGGCACCTGCAACTCACCACAGGTGAGTTCAATTCCAAAGTAATGGAGAATCACCTGCTTGAAATCATATTATTTCTATCAACTTCTAAAAGGTGACAATAATATTGTCCGGGCCATTTTAGGATTTCTGTGTGGAATAAGCTCAGATCCAGTAGTTTTTTCAGCTTGTTTTGTTTTGTTCCACTGCAAACCAAAGAAATACAAATGTGGATACCAAAATATTTTAAAATTTCAACTATTTTCTGGAAGAAATGGTGCATTATTTGAAAAAAGTGCAAGGGTGCCAATATTTTTGGTCACAACTGTACATACATACACACGGACAGACAAACACTGTTCCAGGTGGCTTTGCCCTTTGGGCTATGCCTTTAAAAAATCTGTGAGGCTCACTTGACTGTGCTGAGATGCGTTTGAGGGTAGTGGTTCATTGGGGCTGAAACCTGAATCATACTCTTTACCTACTCTGGTTCCTCCTGATGACTCAATCTTTACTCTTTACTTACTCTGGTTCCTCCTGATGACTCAATCTTTACTCTTTACTTATCCAGGTTCCTCCTGATGACTCAATCTTTCCTCTTTACTTACTCTGGTTCCTCCTGATGACTCAATCTTTCCTCTTTACTTACTCTGGTTCCTCCTGATGACTCAATCTTTCCTCTTTACTTACTCTGGTTCCTCCTGATGACTCAATATTTCCTCTTTACTTATCCAGGTTCCTCCTGATGACTCAATCTTTACTCTTTACTTATCCAGGTTCCTCCTGATGACTCAATCTTTACTCTTTACTTATCCAGGTTCCTCCTGATGACTCAATCTTTACTCTTTACTTATCCAGGTTCCTCCTGATGACTCAATCTTTACTCTTTACTTATCCAGGTTCCTCCTGATGACTCAATCTTTACTCTTTACTTATCCAGGTTCCTCCTGATGACTCCAATGCAGTATTTGGTCTTTCATTTGCTTGTTCTTTCCATCATAATATCTGTTCCTTGTGGCAGGCACTGTTTTAAATAAGGTGCCATGCATTTATTATGTATGCAAATAGCAAATACTGTATAGTGAATTTTTCGCCACTCCTCACCCTCTCTCCCCTCCGTAACCATCCCATCCCATGCTCCATGCATCCACATACGATCTTTGCCTTCCTCCCTTTCCCCCTCTACCCACCTTTCTGAGACACACCTTTGGCTCTCATCCTCCATCTCCTTTTTTCAATTTTAATTTTCTCACTTTTGCCCTTATAAACCACTCCACCCAACCCCTTCCGTGTGTACACAATATATGGCTCCTTACCACATATTATGATCAACCAGCATGTTTGGAGTGATGTTTGTATGTTATTTTATTATCGGTTTAATGAAATTGATATAACATTACAGTGGGTTAAGGTTTATACAACAGACATATGTTTTCACCCTAAATTGTACTACTTTAGAGACTGCACCAATTAAGGTTTGTCATGCATTATGTGTGGTCACACACAACTATTATCCCTTACAGGTGCAGATGGGAGGCCTATGGTATTACCTTGGGCCTGTTCAATACACGGAGCCTCCCACGAAGCTCCCACCTGGTGCCCTCGCTGGAGTCATCACAGCAATCGTTCTTTCTTTGCTTTTAATCTTAGCCGTCATGCTCCTCTTACGGTAAGACCAATTAATTATATCACCTTTTAAAAACATGAAAATGAAGATTGTTTTTAGATTGAAAAAACAAAACAAGCCATATCCAATGGAGTAACTTTTTCACTTGCTTGCTGCAACTTTGGCTTCAAATTAAACTGAACGGGATATGAAACATTTAAAAAAAATTAAATTTGTCCCCTCGATTATTGAACAATCTCAGTCATTCTTCAATCAAACATAAGGTAAATAGATGCGGCAAATGGGGTAAATAAATTTGATAAATGACAATTGGATGGCATTAAAATTAAAATTTGGGCGGCAGTGCCACAACACACTACATATAGTGTCTTAGCGTACACACATATATTACATGTGAGACGACCGCACTCTGCCACCACTCACTCTTTGCATCGCCATGGAGATCAGTGCCTATCTTGCCGACTTCATGGCTGAAAATATTCAAATTGCTTTACGGACCGTCTACCGAGTACACGACATGTGATAGACAAAATACATTGTACAGTGCTTCTTACTATAATTCACCAAATGTCTGTCTGTCTGTCTGTCTGTCCGTCCGATTGAAGGTACCGCAAAAACGGCTGAACCGATCGCAACGATATTTTGGGTGGGTAATTCTGGGATCCCCTGGAGTAAAATAGGCTATATTGTTTTTCCAATTTCAGCTTTGGCCTCCAGCATTTTCAGGTTTGGAGTCCTGCATGACGTTATTTTCCCGGGTGCCGCACAAACGGCTGCACCGAACGCTGCACAGCTGTGCTGCATGGCTGCACCGATCAGACTCGGTGACCTCAGACAAAGACCTTTTATAATAGTAAGGGCATTTTATGAGATATTTCACAAATCTGTTAACTAAATTGTTACCAAAAAATTTCTTCACCAATATGTTTGTAAAGGTGTGTAATAACATGTGTTAAAATGTTGAAGTTCAACTCCCGTGGGAAACCCAGAAAAAAAGCTGTTGAATTCGGGTACGGAAAAATTATTTTCGAGAATTTTTTTTATTTAAAATCGGCCCTTAAGTAACTTATGAGGGGTCAAATAAGGGTTTTTCATGATTCTGAGTTGATTGTTAACATTTATATTTTCACTTTTACATTTACACACAAAGTAGCTTTTATTTCACATACATATATAATACTGGTTGGCTGTCGTACTTCCAGGATAGATCAACTGGATCACATCTAGTAGTCCAGAATCTTCCATGATGTTACCCATTGATCCAAGATAAGACTTCAGCAGGTGAAAACCACCCAACCTTGGAATGACGGGTAGATTTGCCTGCTTTATTATATTCACAGCCTTCAGCCAAATCGGAAGATCAAAGGTCACTATAGCGACCCCAGCGCGCCGTATGCACTCTTTCAGAGTGGTGAAGATGGTGTTGAGGTCATTAGGGTCTCCTTCAATAACTGGGAGGAACTCGATCTGTGTGCTCTGCTTTGCATCATTAGCATGGATTCTCTTCATCCAGCCATTCCAGTTGGAGTGTGGGAACTCAGGATCGTTGGCTTTGATCACCCACCCCGCTGCCCAGAGTGTGTCACCTGGAGTGAGGAGTGGCTGATCATGAGCCAGGGAGGAGGAAAGCTCAGCGAGGGGGAGAAACATGATCGCGTTCGTTCCTATCTGTTTCCTGTTCGTAAATGGAATAATCTTTACTTCAGTTCCTCTCAGGATCTTAGTTTGTCGAGTGCCTTCAACTTCACCCGGGGGAAAGCTGCTGTTGTCTGTGGATCTGGCAAAGGTGGTGCCGGAGAGGTGACTTCGATCCAACCCATTGAGTGAAAGGGAGTGTTTCCGTGAATAGAGACAATGTTTAAATCTATATTGTCTCCAACAAACTGAATGACTGCATTGTTTGTTTCCCCAACCTCCATAAAGACCACCTGATCATTACTTGACAATTCACTTTCACTGGCTGGCACTTTGGCTGTCATCACTGATTGATCCTCAAGCGCAGCATCAACCGCAACCTCATCATTGATCTGTTCATCGGTTTCCTCCACAATGGTGTCAAGAGTGCCAGAAGTATCTGGAACATCATCTCCACTCCTACTATTAAGGAAGCAGTATTTGTAGTTTTGTGTCTCCGTGTAAGACTCAGTGTATCCCAGCCGGTGGAACTTGTTGAGCATCCATTTTGACCCAAATCTATGATCAAGTTGTATGGCAAGCCCCATTTGGTGTGGCAATACTCCAGACCGAGGTCGACAGGCCTTAATAAAATTCTGCCCCCAAACGGCAACTCTTTCGTCTGTCTTGACAATCGGTCTCAAGAACATCTGAAGGCTTGCAGGAACAAGTGTCAGCTGACTATCGATGTCAGTCATACTGTGTGTGGTGGGGTATGACTTTGGACCTAAATCAATCAAGGCAATATCATTGGATATGAACTTGAGTGCCGTCTTTATGATCTGAGTCTTCTCATCTCCATGGTCAAGATTAGCATGATGCACTCGCAGAATATTGTCGGTGCCATCTTTGAGACAGAGTACATCTGCCCTTCTTTCCTGTGTTGTGAAATACAAGGTGTCTTCGTATTTCTCTAGAAGTTTTATCTTTAGCCAATGCTTTGAATAAGAAAGGCTCTTCTCTGGTGACTGATCAAACTCCTGCAGCTTTTCATGGACTTGGTCCATGTTCATTACCCCATGCTCTAATTCTGAGTCTAACCATTCGCAGAATTCAATAAAAACTGCCTCTCGCTCCTCATCAATACTCCTCTGTCCTCTCTTCCTTTATCCTTCCTCATCAGTCTTGGACAAACTGTCACCTCTCGCAAACATAAGTTTGCATCGCAAATGGTACAGTGTTTCTTCTGCTACCAAGTCGTTGATCCCTTCCAGGCGTCCAGTGACTTCAGTGCCCCAGTCATCCCCGCGACTCCGTGCTGTCTTCAGCAAGCTTGCCTTCAGTGTATCTGCAGTCAAATTATCTGGCACTCTGTATTTCTTTCTAGCTTGTGCTGGATTATTTTTGTAGAGCTGGGCTGGTTGGTTGCAAAGAATGCATACATCCTTATACAGGAGGTCAACTGACTGTGATCTTCTAGAACTGCAGCCAGTTGATGAACTGAACTCACAAGTAGTGCGTCTTCTCTTCAACTTTGATGACTCTTTCTCTGCCTTTGATGCTTGAGCTGACTTCTTGGTGGTTGCAACAAAGTTGTTGTACAGATCATTTTTACACTTCTGGTGGTACCTCAGTTTTCCTTCCTTTTGAGCCTCCTTCATACGTTCCACAACAGTAACATTTTCGACAGTTTCTGCTTGTTTCAATAAAGTTGAGTATCCCTTTGGAGTTGCCTGTATGAGCCTTTCAGCTGGTGTATCCGAGCGTGCACAGATGAAGCAATTGAGCACAGGTGGAGTAACGTCTTCATCCATATTGCTAGACTCCATGTCCTGCAAAGTAGAAAATGAGATATATTTAGAAATTATTTTTCCACAAAGGAGTGTCTGTGGTGAAATATAAATGTTAACAATCAACTCAGAATCATGAAAAACCCTTATTTGACCCCTCATAAGTTACTTAAGGGCCGATTAAAAAAAATAAAAATTCTCGAAAATAATTTTTCAGTACCCGAATTCAACAGCTTTTTTTCTGGGTTTCCCACGGGAGTTGACCTTCAACATTTTAACACATGTTATTACACACCTTTACAAACATATTGGTGAAGAAATTTTTTGGTAACAATTTAGTTAACAGATTTTCACATGTTTCCCTTACTATAAGGACGTAGGTTGAATCCCTGCTTGAGAGAATGCCAGCCCCCTCCCCGCCATCACGGTCGTCTCTCCAACTCACAATCCCACGAGATATGTGGAAAGGACGACCCAAAACCAATTATCTTGTTTTTGATTCGTATATAAACATCATTCAAAATAAATAATGACCTCGGCCAAAGTTCAAACGACGTGAGTTTAATCTCTACATGAGAGAATTCCACATAGCTATTTGGGTGGTGTACACGCTAACAGATCGCTGTCTCCATCGATCTTGTCAAGACCGTAACACCTATCGGCTGAAAATCCTTTTAACTGTTGATTTGGTAGTTTTTAAAATGAAGGAAACATTAACATTGTTGTTAAAAGTTTATTTTGTGATTAATTTGTGATTGGAGTTATGTTGTTTGGAATGAAAAAAGAGATATCGAGTTCAAGTAAATGACGACATGCCGTGTAGGTTTCTACCTTCTAAACGTGAACTTCGCGGATCGCCATATGCAGATTCGCCGCGGTCCCACGATCGATGTTTCTATACGTGAACGTACCCATTTGTTTGCGAACGGGTACGTTTTTCATGAAAGTCCTTCACGAACTTGCTGTCCATGTCTGATGTGCGACTGAGGGTGCCACAGGAATGTGGAATTTATTGGTTTCATGCTTTAGCATTCGCCGTATCTGCATTTCCTGTTTGCTTCCGGTCTCTCACCCCCAGTGCGTAGCATGGGTATCTCACTAGTTTGATTTAATACCGTCATACCAACTCTTATTTTTCTGAACGATCCATCAAATCTCCATCATCCATCATCTCCCACCATCCATCATCATCCATCTCCCAATCATCATCATCTCCCCATCATCCATCATCGTTTCTTCAAAATATATGACCCTGACCTCGTTACTTCAAAATATATTTTAATGAAAGACATTATATTTACAACAATTAAAGATGAGGGACGTGTACATGTTATTCAAGACTTGGAAACCGCTCCGTTTGTTACCTGGCATAAAATGCACAAAAAGACAATTTGTTTGCGTTAAAAAAAATTAGATTAGAAAAAAATATTTAAAAATAAAATAAATAAGTCTAAGTTAACCGGACGTTCATAAGTACATTGCACATCTTGGTGGCAATTATATGGATTTATCAAATGTCTGCATTATCCAAAATTCAACTTCTGAACGATTCATATAGAAAATTAAGGTCTTTTTGAAGAATCCAGTGAGTTTCTCTAACCCACATTTCAACCTGGTTGTCCAATCGCTTAACTTTTGGACCCATATGATGACCATGGTGGACAGGCTAATCGTTCCTAGGTTAATAATTATTTGACCAAGTAAAAGTCTCAACACAAAGCTATGTGCCCCCTCTTCAGCTCTTCCAGGAAGTTTTGTTTTGTCAGTTTTACTCTGCACCCCCCCCCCCCTTCTCCAAATTTCATTTTTTTTCCTTCCTGAGATTTGCTCCTGTGTCCATGTTATCCACCCCTGTGTTCTCTCCTAGCCCTCATTCTTACCCACATCCCTTGTTGTCCTTCATTCCTGCTGTTCCTTTTGTTATGTTGTGTCCTGATCCATTCCATGTTCTAGCTCTTCCACAAGTCTTGACTTTGTATTGAAAAAAAAATAAAAAATTAATATATATATATTTAGTAGCCGGCGAAGCCAGTACTGTGAATGAACGCGTACGTATTATGTTGAAAAGCCAGATTTTGCTGTGTCCTTTGAGAATTTCGAAGCTTTGACGAACCAAATCGCTCCATGGAGGCCGCCATCTTGTGGATGCGGAAGTATGCATAAAAAAATTGCGAAAAAGTTCAATAGGAGTTTGTTTCACCCGTCTTTGTTTGATTCACATTCTTATGCACCTCTAATTTGTAATTAAAATACTTTAAGACCTGTCCATGTTATCTTCAACGATGATCTGGTTATCTGGTTATCTTCAACGAAAATCTTCACCAAACACCGGAACCAATGAGATTCGAGCATTTGAAAAAAATATTTCAAAAAAGCTTATTACGCGTTTCGGAGGCTGAAAACGGCGTCAAATATTCTAAAATTGGCGAAGAATTATTTTTTAGAAATCTCGCGGCCGTAGGGAATAGTTTTTCACGCCCGGAAATATCTGAAGTTGAGACGGAATTCACTGAATTAATCAAGGAGATTTTATAAATTTTAATCTCATCCAGAATGCAAAGGGTGTCATTTTGAACTAGGTACGGTACCTACTACACCTACCTACTACCAACTACCTAACCTACTGATGCCATAGTGATGGGTAAAATAGTGGCAAGAGGCTTTGGCTTCGCCGGCTCATTGCGGCTTTGCAGTCGGGTCATATTAGTATCTTACTATAATTCACCAAATTTCTGTCTGTCCGTCCGTCCGCAGGTACCGCAAAAACGGCTGAATCGATCGCAACGATATTTTGGGTGGGTAATCCTGGGACCCCCTGGAGTAAAATAGGCTATATTGTTTTTCCAATTTTTCCAATTTTCCAGTTTTTCCAAACACGATGGAATAATATTTCCCGATATGAACAGAGATGTAGCTTTTATTGAAATTCTACAAATACTGTTTAGATTTTGATGATTTGCGTGTGATATGATTTAATGGATGTTTATATAAATCGTTTAAAATAAAAAAAACCTTCAATTTCTGATATTTTGCCTTTTCATTTGGGCCTCCCAATTGAAGCCCTGCCCGTAGCATGGGTACCGTTGCTGGTATTTAAAATACAGCAAAAATGAAGTAATGAGACTTGAATATACCAACTTGTGCTTGGGAAAAATGACTTTGGCTTGACTTGAGACTTGAAAGTAATGATTTGGTTCCAACTCCGTGTAGTACTTTGTAGACAGATAACTTACTAATAACATTTATTAGTTAAAGAAGTGATCAAATTGCAAACTCGGCACATGTATGGGCCTCGCAGCTACAAGGGACGTCGAGCAAAGCGACGCTACGAACAGATACTTATGGTGATGGGGCAGTTGGAGGATGACGTCAGGGAGCAATGCAGGAGGGAGTTTGCTGGTAAGGTGTGTGTGTGTGTGTGTGTGTGTGTGTGTGTGTGTGTGTGTGTGTGTGTGTGTGTGTGTGTGTGTGTGTGTGTGTGTGTGTGTGTGTGTGTGTGTGTCCTGTATTACTCCAGCAAATTGATGGGTTTTCTTTATTATGACAAATAATAAAGACCATGTTTTTGCAAAGAAATGTTGTTTTTTACTTTAAAAAACATTCAATTATCTTCTCCATTTTCTTCCACCTACACTGGGCATGCACATCATGCATTGATGTATTCATAGGTTTTTGCAACCCTTTGTGAGGGTGCGCTTTTGATGTGCATAGATTTTATGCAGGTACCAGAGCTAAGTAACCAGCTGGACGTGACCGGCATGCCTTTGCTTCCATATGGACGATACTTGGAGCGAATGCTCTTCCCCTTGGCTCAGCGAAAGCTTCTGTTAAACTACCGGGCACCACCAACCAGTGCCAGCGACATGAAGTTCCAACGCCTTCTTGACAATGAGGCCTTCATGGTGAAGGTATTGTGATAGTTTAATTTTTTTTTGTTATGACATACATTTTCATACTCAAAGGTTGGAAAGAACGTTCTGAAATCAGAGAGAGCAGGAAGAATAAAAGGTTGTTTGGCTTCAGTTCCTACAGACGTTGGATAAGTCCCAGCTTCAGCAGTCCGATCGTGGTCACATCGCGTCCCTCACTACAGTGGCGTTGCTGGACCGCCCAGCCTTTCTGTGGCGTGTCCTGCTCTGTCTCATTACAGACTTCATCAGCAACAATGTCGAGCGGAAACCAAAGCTGCTGTTCCGCAGGTGCATGGGGATCGGGTAGAGAGCGTGCGTTGTACAAAACGGTATTAATGCGCAAGCGTGGGTGGTAACGGTGTCGTGTATGCTGTTTTGCAGGACTGAGACGGTGGTGGAGAAAATGCTGACGAACTGGATGTCTGTTTGTTTGTTCAACAGTCTCAGGGTATGGCCTTGTTCTTCTCCCATGTTAGCAATCCAATATGGTTCTGGCTGCCTTGTGGGACCACTTGGTAACCAAATACCTACCTCGGGTTCCACAGTGCGCTAACAAAAGGTTAACTCCCGAAATGTCAGCTTCTTGCCTCCCATGGAGGTTAGCATACCTCGATCAATGTCCTGTCGATTTGATCCATTGTTGTACTTGTCTACCGACGCAGACAGACACTGGCCCTCACCAGCAAGACTAGTTCTTCATTCCATATTAACATGTCATTGCATACCATGACATGCTGTGCTGTGCAGGACTCTGTGGGCAAGAACGTGTTCATGCTCTTCCTGGCACTTCGAACCCAGATTGGCCTTGGCCCAGTGGATTGTGTGCTGCAGCGTGCGCACTTCACACTGGCAGAGAGCTCCTTGTTGTGCACGCATGTGGACAACCGCCACTTGGTAAGAACTCAGGCCTGGGCGTGTGCCCTAGCCCCAAAAATATCATTGGGTGCAGCTGGACTGGGGTTTAAAATAATGCAAGCTTTCCAAAAATGAAACAAAAATTGGTGAAAATAAATATTTCACTACCTCAGCATTTGAATAGGTCAGAAATATGCACCCATGACATAAGCACCACCTACGTAGCAGCAGCACCAATGCCTCTAATCCCCTCCCCGGCTTCATCAATGCCATAGACCATAAAAGTCATCAAGCAAGAGGAGGGGGGACCTGGAGGCCCAGCAGGCCAGCAGCTGTTAGACATCATGGTACTAGATTGCGACAGCATCGGGCAGGTCAAGCACAAGATCCTCGACCAGCTCTACCCGGGCACTCCATTCTCCGAGCTGCCTGACCCTGAATCACTCACGCTTGGTACGGCTTACATGTCTGCGTGCACTCCATATACCGTACGGATAATACTGAAGTCTTACTTTTTATTAGGGTGTATTCTATACTTGATGTTCCCTGTATCTTTCAGAACTTCGCTCATTGGGTGGGGCCACGGGTCTTGCCCTCTCTGACATTGATCAGACGTCCGAGGTTAACCAATCATACATTCGTTGTAACACACTCAAACATTACAACGTGAGTGATTTACATGGTCACACAGCCATATCGCCAGATCACCTGTACCTGACACATGCATTAAGATATCAAAACTGAAAATCCGTCGTGACTTCATGGTTATTCTCAAATCCTCACCTACCCACCCTTCGTCTTCTTTACCCACCACCCCTATGATTCACGTCGGCCTTACCAACAGATCTGGGACAAGACAACAATGATGCTTGTCCCACAATCATCTCAGTTTACTCCAGGTGCTCCACCTTTGCCTGGCCCCAATCGAAGGTCCCTCCTTGGCGAAAGTGAGTTTGTTGATCATACAAAATTCATCCATTACAGGTTTGGGCTCAAAGGTAACGTGTGGCTATAAAAGACTGTCTACATGAGTATGACTGTTCAAGCTGACGCATGAGCCACATCTTGAGACGATTAGGCCTGTGTGGTAGAACAGAGTTATAAGTACAGCACACACCTGCCTGAGCTTGAGTGAGCAAAATATCATAAATTAGCACTTTCTTTTACCTTTTAAAACTCTCTCTCAATACAGAGGGGGAGGGAATCCTAAAAAATGAAGCAGTTCCATTTTCTGTCACATTCCTTGGTCTTTCTTTCTTACACTCCCTCAATCATTCCTTAATGTTCTCATTGATCGTACACAATCTAAGTCGAATGGGTGTGCCTGGGGACCAGGAATTCCACTGATGAGTCCAGACTCACTCCAGCCGTGGCATTTGATCAAGGAAGCAGAGGAGGAGGAGGAAAGGCGAAGGGTAGGTGGCTGTGAGAAACACCATGGCACCGCCATTCCGGAGATTTACCTCACCCGCTTACTTTCCTTCAAGGTATGAATGCACCAGGAATATCAAACAACACCTAGGATATTTCATGTTCTTGCATATTGCTCTTATTCAAACACTACTGGTCCAGTTTTTCAAACGCATCAATGTAAATGTTTTTGAAGGAGCGAGAACATGGACCAGATCAAGATGTAACAGAACGAAAAGAACAGTATAAAGAGAGGAGGGACACAACAACAGCAGGGTGGAGGGACAAAAATAGAGGGAGACTCGGGAAAAAATAAGGGATGTGGGGAAGAATAAGGGCTAGGGAACGGCACAGGGTGAACTAGATGGATATGGCCACAAGCTCTCAATCACAGAAGTGGAAGGAAAAATTGGAAACTCGGAAAGAGGTGGGCTTGGGGAGGATTAATGGGGGGTAGAAAAGATCGTTGTGGATGGGCGATGACCTGAAATGATGGTGATCAGCTGTGTTGAAGCATTGGAGGGAAGAATGAGATTGAAGAGAATGTGGAAGTTGGTTCCACAGGCGATGGGAATAAATAAATAAATGAATAAGAAAAAAAAAAAGGAACCAATGAGTGGAGGTGAGCAGTGAATCGGAATTTTGGGAGTTTCACCAAAGGCAGTTATTGGCAGACTGCATGCACCTTGCGGAACCTGGGGAAGGGGAGTGGGGAGGAGAGCAAGGAAAGGGCAGAGGGTGCAAGACCATAAAAGAGATGTCAGAGACCACAGATCTTGACTGTGATGTGAAAGTTATAGGCCCAGAGACTCAGGTTCAACGTGGGGGATTCCAATGATTTTGACATCGGCGGTTTTCACAGCATCAAGCTGAGCAAAGTGTGAGGCAGGTGTACCAACCCAAAGTGAGGAGCAGTACTCAATGAAGCTGCGGAAGAAGGCATTGTAGGTGGAGAAGAGTTCGGGTGTGCTGAGGAAAGACATTGTACGACGGAGGATGCCCAGTCGGCAGGCGGCTTTGGAGTTCAACTGAGAAATGTGGTTTGCCCAAGAAAGATGTCTCCATGCTACAGCAGAACTTCATCCCCGAGGCTCAATATCAACACCCATTTTGACATCTTCTTAAACCGTTCTGATCCCATGTCTGATATTGAGGGCCTCCAACCATTGTTTGGAGAGAGGAGCAGTATGTCCAAGGCAGAGTGACCTGGTCTGAATTTGAACCGATGTGAAAGAGGCCAATGGAGAAGGGGAAGGATTTTATGTCGACTGTGATGATGGATTCCATGATATTGCTGATGATTGGAAGCAAGATGATAGGTCTGTAGTTAAGGAGATCGTTTTTTTGCACCTATTTTTACCTCTGCCACCAAAGGAGGATGGAGGTTAGGCCTTCACCCCTATCTGTCTGTGAGCAGGATATCTCAAAATGTTGTGGACGGATTTGGATGGAATTTGGTGAACCGGTTGGATGTGTGATAAGGACGAATTGGTTAGATTTTGATGAAGATCTGAATCCAGATACAATAATTTTAAAAGTGATTCTTCACCATTGAGAGTTGTGGCCAAAAACGATAATATAACATGACAAGTCAGGAGACGACGATGGTTCACGAGCGAGCGGTATTCAATGACAAAGGTCAAAACCGACATTGAAAATATATAAATAGGAATGTATTATCAGTTATGAGGTTAGTTAGCTACACAATACCGAAAATTTGGTTCGATTCCGACATCTTTGAAAATTTGACCTTTGTGATCTTGAAATGTCAAAGGTCGAAGATTCTGAAATTAGTTGGAAAACTTGTATTTCATGATGTATGTGATGATATAAGATCATGTACGACATTTCACCCTATCAGGAAGCGAACAATGTAATAAAACCATCAAAAATCGACTTTTCTAAATTTCGTGACCTTGTGACCTTGACCTTGGGGCGAAAATGAAAAGTCGAGCTCCGTGGGGCTAGACACATGACATTGGCCTAACCAAATATCGAAACCCCTGTCAGATTCCACCAACTCCCTCGGAGAAGATGTAGCTTGAACTCGATTACCCCCTAAAAAGACATCTTTGTCGGGTGTGGCTCCGCCCACAATGAGCGCAATACGCCCACTCTAGGCAGGACACAACTAGATCATGATATCAACCTCCCACCCAAGTTTCATCAAGATCGGATGATTTCATCAGGTAGTTATGCTGTGGACAGACAGACAAACACACAGACACACACCCATGACGAATATAGTGGTCACTCTGTTTGATAACTCGTGAACCAATATCTTGATATCTCAAAATGTTGTGGACGTGTTATGACAAAACTTGGTGGATGAGTTTCGTCGGTGACAAGAACAAGCCGATTAGATTTTGGTTCAGGTCCAGATCCAGCCTATCGATGGGATACAAAAACATAAACTTTTCAGCCCGGCGGAGGGATGCGCTCCACCGAGTGCCGTTCTAGTTGATGTAAGGCAGTGATGTTTGATGACTTCCAGGCAGGTGGAAGATAACTTAGGGCAAATGATAGAGTGAGCAGAGCAGAAAGAACAGAGCAGGTTTTTATGATACGCGAGCTGATGCCGTCCGCTCCAGTTGCAGAATCAAAGTCGAAGGTTGTTAGAAATGTCTCTACCTTCTCAGGTGCAAAAGACAGGGTCCAGGAGCAATTGAGTGCAATTAAGTACAAAGAATGAGGGTTTGGAGATGAAAGATTTTGGATTTTTGTGAACTGTAAAAACCCTTAATATGAGATGTGGTTTTTTCTTCTCTCTAGATGGGAATCCAGGAACTGATGCAGGATGCGTTCAAGGCGATACACAGCCTGGATGGCCCGGCTCCCCCAGGGATCAAGATGTTTTTTGACTTCCTAGATCAGCAGGCATCAAATTATGGGGTCAGCACAGATATTGTGCACATTTGGAAGAGCAACAGGTGCGCTATGATACACCAGGACTCCATCCCTGAAGCTCAATAGCAGCACACATTTCAATACAACACACTCACCTTCTTAAACAATTGTCATCAGTGCCTTCATTATGACGTCATATGTCATATTTCGACAAGTACAACGCTTGATCTGATCAGTATGAAAAAATTCTCTACAACTGTTAGTCAGATGGACACGAAATTTTGACCAGAGAAGCGACTTCTCCGCCATAGTTTTTAATGATAATTATGATGTCATAGATAACGTGGTACAGGCACCATCTTGGAAAAAATCGAATCTTGCATCTTGCTATCCCTAATAATGTCCCATGATCTTTATTACCACCATTAACTTTTCCTAGCCCAACCATCTTGGTGTTTCCTCCCCTCCTCCCTTCCGTATCCTGGTTGTTAAATCACTGGATGTTTGTCCCATTGTCCTTTCTCTTCAATGAGCCTTGCTCCTGTAAATAAATAAATAAAAACAACTGCTCATGATGCAACAGTTGATAAACAACATGAAACATGAAATAAAAATTAAATATAACATAAAAGAATGTGCATCTTGGAAAGAAGCAAAGACCAAGTGTTTGTGAATGAGATAACATGTGACCTTGCAGGCTTCAAACGATAATAGTTAATGTTGTGATGTTGATGTGCAATGCAATTTTGTAACGAGGTGGCGGTTGTGGTCACAGCCTGGCGTTGCGGTTCTGGGTCCAACTCCTGAAGGACCCAAGCCTTGCCTTCGATGTCGAGATTAGGCCGGAACTTCAATCCACACTGGACATCATCTCACAAACCTTCATGGACTTTTGCTCCAACTACGACCAAAAAATCACCAAGGTAGGATTGATTACCCTCCGTCCGTTTCAACTGTGAAAACGTGCCCTGCAAGCACTTTTCCAATTTGCCGCTCCCTGCTAGAATTTTGTACACAAGTTAGAGAAGCTGCATTCTTCGGGTAAAAGCTCTTTCTCCTTCTTTGATCACTTACATTTTCCTCTTTGCCGGATTACTGCGAGGCAACTCTCATTCCAGGACACTCCCACTCATCGCCTCCTTTTTGCAAGGGAATTGCCTCGGTGTCGTCATCTGGTGGATAAGTAAGTGGTTGGAGTGAACTGAAAAGAAACCTCCCAAAAAACACGAGGGGGTTCATTTGGTATAATATGTCATCTATTTGCCTTTTATGTTTCCCTGTTTGGTACATCAAGTAAATATCTATTGGCAATAGTATTTACATGCGTAAACAATAACAGGTAAACTGCTGAGTGAAGATTCTAAACAACCTGGACACTGCTCCCGCACCTTTACCAGCCGTTTTAATATCCATCTCCCTGTGTCTGCAGTTACTACGAGCACGTGGCTAATCAACTGGCCCCAACAGAACAGGAGTTCAACAACTGGCTTGAACAACAGGTACAGAAACCTCTACACAATGGCCAGTATTTTCATTTAGCAAAATTATAAGGCTAAAAACAAACAAAAATAATCAATTACACTTTCATCTCTGTCACCGCAGAAATGTCTCGTGTATTGTATAATCGCCCTCTCATTTGTGATGCCTCTATGTATGAGGCCTTCTCAGCAAACTTCAATTTCCTTCTATCTCTCCCACCCCACCTCATCCCCTCACCCTCTTCTTTCATCTGTGGTGACTTCAACTGCCAACATTCCAGTTGGCTTGGCATCATTCCTTAAACCACTCACCATGGTGTTTCTTGCGGTGAAATCCTTTTGGGTCATTACGGGACTTTCAACATGACGTATGAATGCTAAACAAGGCTTTTTGCACATGCTGTGCGTGTGTGTGCGTGTGTTTACAGTGACTCGGTTCTGCTAGTCGGGCACTTTTAACTTGCCGTTTTAATCTGTGATTGAAAAATCGTCTTTTTCAGCATGCAGAGGAAAGAGTGGCAATTTCAAAATGGTTAGCCATAATTGTTGTTCCTGGATGCAAATCGGACTCACGGAAATATAGGAACACGAGAAATATCCGTGGATGAGACTTGTCGGGCTCATACCATTTCCTGGTAATAGAAGCTTGTGGACACAGTGATGGATATATTAAAAAACACACACATTTTAGCAAGAGATGCAAACATCCCCTGTAGATTCGCAAGCCCCAGCTATGTCCTTCCCATCAGTTTTCAAAAGAACCTAATCCAGATACACAGTCCATTCACTGGTAGCGATCCGTCGTGAGTTTGTGCAGCACACAACCGCCCACTCAGGCCTTGCACTGGCCCCATTCGGCAACCTGAGAAACGTTTCCAAATGTTTTGTTGTGCAGAGGCCCAGCCCTTTCTCTCAGATACTTTTCCAAATATTTTGGCTTCTTTTAGAAACTGAGCCATTTCAGGTAATATTCCTTATCTCGTACACATCAAATAATTTATTTTGCCCCGAACACGGCAGTTTCCTTGGATTTCTGCGCACGCACACCGAGCATTCTGGAGTGGATTATGTCATTTCAAAAGTCCCGTATTCAAGATAAAACCAGGCTGTTGGATACCCAACATATATCTCCCCTAATGGTTCCTACACTCTGCTAGACTTCATCTTATCCAACCTCAAGGATATACAAGGAACTTTAACATAGGAGTTCCTCAAGCCAGCATCCTTGGCCCAACCATTTCCAGTTGCTTCATCGTTGGACTTCCCTTCAACATAAGATCAGGTGTGGGCTGTTTCAGTTTACTTGTGTGTTCAGCACTCTTTATAAGGGGCATGCTCCCTCAGTCTGCAGCAAGACCCTGACAACATCCAGGCTTCGGAACTGACAAGTGGCAAGTGAAATTAAACCTGCAAAGTGTGAGATACGAATAATCTCTAACGAGCGATCACAGCCTGGTCCAGCTGCCCCTAACTTTCAATGGCAACATAATCCCAGAATCCTCAATTGTCAACATACTAGAGGGAAAAAGTGAGAGCCTCGGCCAACGTTCCACAACACGGTCACGGACTTCCCAGACTCATGGCAAAATAAATTTTACATTGGACATGGTAATAAATGTATAAATGTGTGAAATGGTTTTAACCAAGGACACATCATTGACAGTAGAAAACACCAACATGGAATCAAAGATGTTAACAGAAAATAGACAAATTGACACAGTATATGAGACTTGAACCTGGGATCCCAACATTGAGTTAAATGCTCAGATGAGAACACCAACAAAATAAACTAGAACGACACACTTCGACGTCACGACATCCCCCGATATGCCTCCGCCCACATTATAACATCATTATAATACTTGTACTAAGTTTGATTTAAATCCATTCAGCAGTTCTCAAGTTATCACATTTTTACCTGACATGACCTTTGACCTAATGATCTCATAATCCAATCAGTTCATCTTTGCATCATCTATACTTATACAAAATTTGTTCAAAATCCTATCACTTTTTCATGAGTTGGTGTAGCAACATCAATTTTACTTAACATGACGTCTGGCCTTTGACCTTGTGACCCTAAAAGGAGAAACACATTATGATAAAACTATCAGGATAAACCAACAACAAATAGATGATAGTCATTTCTGCATAAAAGAGCTCTTGCCATTTCTACCCCTTCCCTGCCCACAGTCTTACACCGGCGAACTGAGGCAGGTTGCCATGTCTGAGCTATACAAGTACGGACAGCGTTACTACACACAGGTGATGTAAAGTCTTAATCCCATTATCTATCATACTAAAATATGCAATTTGGTGTCTGTCTGTTTTTGTGATCACGATATTCTGTCGTTACTTATCCAATCGCAACCAAACTTGACAGGACTAAGGGTCACACGATGGAGGTTGTGGCGACTTCGACTCCCCCACCCCCACACCCCCTCCTCAAAGGGGTTAAGATTGCTATTCGTGACATTTTTCCAAAGCCGCTTCTAATAATGAAAGTAATAACAAAAGTCATAAGTGGAAATATTTCAGACAAACTTTAAAAACTATCACATTAGACTCCAACTAGTCCTTCATTGAAGACTCTCAAGTAACTTATGACTAATGATAATAGCATTATTACTAAACAGTATTAATACTAATAATATCTCCTCACCCCAAGGGGGTTTTTCCTCCTTGGACCAATGCTGTGTTAACGTGTATAAAATAGCTTCTAAGGGCATTTCGTGGTGTACCCCTTCTGGAAGTAAATTTTTTTTTATAAACCACAAACATGTATGATTACCTTTTAAATAGTCACCACTGCTGTTTAACATTAAACTGAAATACATTGAGGAATCCCGACGTCCTTGAGGCATTATATGCTCATCACGTCCACCAAAGACTAACGGACTCGAGCCGACATCTACGGTAATCTATATACCCCAAAGATGATAATAACACGACCCTTTCTGCCGCTTCCTTGGGGAGTGAGTTTACTACTGTATATAATAGGTTCATAATTGAGCTTGAGGTGGGGGTGGGTTGTATACCCGCTAATATATATAGATATATAGTCGTGGCTAAAATATTGGCACCCTTGCACTTTTTTCAAATAATTCAGCATTTCTTCCAGAAAATTGTTGAAATTTAAAAATCTTTTGGTATCCACATTTGTATTTCTTTAGATTACAGTGGAACAAAACAAAAAAGCTGAAAAAAATTGCTAAATCTTAGCTTATTCCACACGGAAATCCTAAAATGGCCCGGACAATATTATTGTCACCTTTTAGAAGTTGTTAGAAATAATTAGATTTCAAGCAGGTGATTCTCCTTTACTTTGGAATTAAACTCACCTGTGATGAGTTGCAGGTGCCTGCAATAAAAAAAATCATTCATTCAACCAGTTTGAATAGAGAAAAGGAGTCGTTCTGCTATTTTGTGTCACTGGCTGTACCACAATGAGCATGGAGAAAAGAAAGAAAATCAGAGAATTGTATGAGGTCAGACAAGATTGTAGCCAAGCATGGACAATCCCAAGGCTACAAGTCCATCTCCAGAGACCTTTGTGTTCCTGTGTCCACCAGAAGGCAATGTTATCAGGAAGTTTAAGGCCCATGGCTCTGTAGCCAACCTCCCTGGATGTGGCTGCAAGAGAAAACTTGATCGAAGATTGCAGCAAAGGTTTGTTCGAATGGTGGAGAAAGCACCTCGATCAACTGCCAAACAGATTCAAGCTGACCTTCAGACACAAGGTACGACAGTTTCAACTTGCACCATCCGTCACCACCCCAATGAAAGGAGACCCAGGAGGACCCCACTGCTGCTGAGAGAGAGACATACGAAAGCCCGACTGGAGTTTGCCAAAACACACCTGAACAAGCCAAAATACTTCTGGGAGAATGTCCTGTGGGCAGATGAGACCAAATTAGAGCTTTTTGGTAAAGCAGATCATCTCTCTGTTTACAGAAAACAAAATGAAGCCTTCAAAGAAAAGAACACCTTCCCTACAGTCAAAGATTTGATGCAGGTTCAGTGATGTTTTGGGGTTGCTGTGCTGCCTCTGGCACTGGGTGCCTTGAATGTGTGCATGGCATCATGAAATCAGGAGATTACCAAGGCATTTTGGAGCACAATGTTCAACCTAGTGTCAGAAAGCTGGGTCTCTGTCGAAGGTCATGAGTCTTGCAGCAGGAGAATGACCCCAAACACACTTCAAAAAGCACCCAAGAAGGGTTCAAGACAAAACGCTGGACAGTTCTGAAGTGGCCAGCAATGTGTCCAGATCTAAATCCCATTGAACACCTGTGGGGAGATCGGAAAACAGCAGTTGGGAGAAGGCACCTTCAAATCTGGGAGAACTGGAGCAGTTTGCACAAGAAGAGTGGGCCAAACTGCCAGTAGAGAGGTGTAGGAAGCTCATTCATGGCTATAGGAAGCGCTTGACTGCAGTTATTTTGTCCAAAGGCCGTGATACCAAATATTAAGCTGACGGTGTCAATAATTTTGCCAATGCCATTTCATTATATTTTCTGATTTAAAAGGAGATAAGTTCTGAATCAAAAACAAAGGTTCTCTAATATTAACAGTAAAATAAAGAATTGTGGAGATGAAATGCTTTTGTGAATTTCAACTTATTTTTAGGGAAAATTGTGAGTTATTTGAAAAAGGTGCAATATTTTTGGCCACGACTGTGAACACACACACACACACACACACACACACACACACACACACACACACACACACACACACACACACACACACACACACACACACACACACACACACACACACACACACACACACACACACACACACACACACACACACACACACACACACACACACACACACACACACACACGGCTAATGCTGTTTGTCTGTCCTCCTCCCTCCCCCGAAACATGGAAATGCATTAAGGAAACATTGGTTCACATTAATCCAAACCTCGGGATAAATTATAGTGTCAAAAAAACAAAACAAAGAACAGTTGTGCACAAGAGATTGCTTCTTCATGCATATAAAGTGCAGATAGTGCAACCATTAGAACTGATAACTTCCCCAGTAGATGGATTGAACGTGGCAGGGCAGTCCCCTGGCCTCCACGGTCTCCCGATACGACGCCCTTCAACTTTTTCTTGTTGGGGTGTGACAAGGATTGTTTTCCAAACCTGACACTGACATTGAACACTTTGTGTATCTCGGTTAACCAATTGCATCAGTAATGTGATGAGGAATATATTGGCCAACACGTGGATTGAAGTGGATTATCGCTTGGATGCGCTACATGCCACTAAAGGTGCACATGTTGAGATGTATTGAAGAACACAAGAAACTTTATGAATTACGTGATAAAATGCAAAAAAACCGTATCATTGTATCTCGTGGTTTGGTTGTAATACAATTTAAAAACTAGAACAAGTCTTTGTGGACAGCCTGTACCTCATTCCGTAGCCTAATATTATCTTCATACAATCCAGGCTAAGTTTACTCAATCAAATTTTTTGATAAATCAATAAGTTGTTAAACTCATTTTACTCTTTAATTAAAATTCCTTATTGAATCTCCCATTGAGCTTTTTCAAGCAGCGCAAGAATAAAACGATTCCTTTTTATTGTGGTATTTTTCCAATGGGCTTCTGCTAGTCACTTTTATGTCACTACTCAATTCCTGTATCAGGAATACCGGTAAAGTGCCACAAAATACCACACACTAAAAAGCTATCAAAAATTAACCACAAAGGGTGCTGCATGGTGCTGGAGCTTATGGTCATTGGTCATCTACAATCTTCAGTGCTTGTGAAAATTAATAATCGTTATCATAATCTTGTAGCCATGGCCAACGACTCCGCTCAATTCTGTCACCTTTGGCATCAACAGATTGTTCGAAGCTTGGAAGACGAAGGAAATGAAGGATTGGTGGAGAGATTTCAGGAAGTGTACTACAAAGTGTGACAACTTCAGGTCGACCGGAGCGATGAGCAAGCTCAACCGCAACGAAGTCTGCTGGCTGCACTTGGAGCTTTAATGCTTATTTTTAATACCTTTGTATAAAGAGTAATCTTAAAATTTGACACTTGAAAATGTAAAGGTAGTTATAAGACTGGCAAGCTCCGCTTCTCCTAAAATGATCCTTTTGAACACGAACACTATGGACCCCACAGCCCAAGAGTTCAGGTGCAAGTAAATCCCAAAGGTCAATTTACATTGTGCTGTCTTGGGATGGGTAGAGGAAGGATAGGGAGCTACCTAATGTTGCTGTCAATTGTTCCACCGCATTAGGCATGAGTAATACATCACAACGAATGTAATGTACATCTCGTGTTTTGGTGACAAGATCATTTCAGTTTCCATTTGGGAAAGTGGTTTTCACTTCCCTACTGTGGCTGATTTGTCAGCGTGGTCAGCTCGTGTCTCATGGCAAATCTCCCTCACAATTTCCATCAAGGGAAGTCCAATCACAAGTCCTGCAGCTGAGCTGGCACCCAATAAGTGTCTCCTTCTAACTTGGTTTTTAATTTCTGCACACGAGCTCTGAATTATGTTTTACACTGGCTGAGAATGGTACTGGTAACAAAACTGAATTTTGCATATGACGAGAGGATTATGATCAAAAATAAAATATTTTCAAAACACGTGAGAGATCCTTCTTGTGATACAAAAGCACCACTCGGCGTATGGTGAAAGCACCACAACGCATGATACAAAAGCACCACCCATTTATGGCAGAGTGAACACAAGGAAATAGCAGATTCTCCATTTTGGATTTAATTTTGTGCAAAGCAATCGTCCTGTCCCAGTAAAAGGACAGTTTGTGCATCCAGCAGTGAAGCACAGGAAATCCCTGTACAGGAAAGACAAACCACTCACAGGGATGTTTATATATACTCTTCTTTTTTTTTTTCTTCTTCTTCTTCTACACACAGATCAGATTACCAGTGCATAAAAAAAAAAAAATCAAGTGGTTACACTTCAGGTCCGTGGATGAGAAGGAGGATCCAATGCGAGTGACCACAGGGGTGGCTGCAGAAGGTGCTTTCCAAACCACAAGATAATGTTGAGGAAGGCGTCTGCCTCAACGTCCACTTTCGCGAGTGAGTGGTTGTCCTCGGGGTATAATACCATCCTGACGCACATGCAAATCACAAGTTAGTGAAGTGAACAGTTGCACATCAAAGCACATGATGCAATGGCTCCTGACTGATGAATGTGTGGCTGATTAAGGGTGTAGTACTGGTGAACAGGTGATATTTTTTTTTTTTTTTTTTTAGCTGAACAGTTTCCTTATAGTCTTATAAACAAGAATCATGCTATTAGAGGTCATAGAAGTACCCCTAATTATTGTTATCTTTACACGCAATGTACAAGAAATATCATATTTTGCATGAAATTTGTTATAACTTTAATTTGCATCATTCTTTTGGGCTGAAATTTGGACAGGATATTCAGAATATCACTTCCTTTAAAATGATGAAGGCTTTTGTTTATAGGAGTAGCCATTGTGGATTTATTGAAGGACAACCAAGTTTTATCTGGTAATTGGCATAATTAGCTAATTAGTGAACATTTGACATAATTTCACAAAATCCTCTCATCAGGTAGTAGAGTAACACATGTATAATACATGTACCAAGTTTTGTGTGAAAAGAATGATAGGTGACATAGAAGTAGAAAAGTGTTCTTTGTTTTTCCTTGTTTTTTATTGACGGTCTAATTTATGCAAATTATATGCATGTAATATGACAAAGAAGCGTTGAAACTGGTCTGAGTTAAAGCCAAGATTATATTTTTCAAGAAAAACTGAAAATTAGATATTAACTTGACTTTGTTTTTGTGTAAAGGCCTCTCAAAGGTACCTATGTAGTTTTCTCAATTTTTCACCAGTACTACACCCTTAAGCAGGGTTTACACTCCACTTCAATAAAACTTCAGCCAAACAATACACGCATTAAACCCAAATATTTATTACGTTTCAAGCGAACCAAACCTCCCCAGACTCCCTTGGTTCTCACTGGTATACATACATAAATACGACATCAAACTTGATGGTTGTGCATTCCCTTTATCAGTGCCCAATGCAAAATAAACATCCGCTGTATCAACCTGGAAAACAGTGGGCCAGTCATCCAAATCCAGTTTCCCAAATGCACCGGCTGGCAGGATGGCCGAGAGGTATACACACTCCTCCAACTTGTCTAGCCCGGGTTTGAATTCCGCCCCAGCTATAAACGGTCATCCCGGTGTTTCACAGGTAGGGCAATTCATCAATGTGTTTGTAGTCCCTCGGATGGACGTTAAACTGGGTGTCTCGTCTGTCGGCATTAGATGGTGGACGTTAAAGATCCCAGTGTTCGTTGCAAAGAGTAGGAGAGCTATCGCTGGCACCGTGAGCAAATTTTAAAATCCTGCCCTAACCTACAGGGGGCACTGCATCAGCGACACAGATGTGTCCTTGGCCAATGATGCTACCCCACAGCCCTGTGCTGCATACGAAAGAAGTGGTTGAAAGACATAATAGTAACACAAAAGTAAAAAAAAAAAAAAAAAAAAAAAAAAATATATACATATATATATATATATATATATATATATATATATATATATATATATATATATATAATATATATAAAACACAGTTTGTGTGTGTGTGTGTGTGTAATGTTACTGATAGACTCCTAAACGGAGAGGCTCACGTACTTGATATTTGGCACAGACATGGCCATTGAGCCTGGTAAGAACATGGCCGACCTAAAAATTTATTTCATAATATTATTTTACCATATTTTTACCTCAGCACATTTCAGCGAGGAATATTACGACCGGAATGGCAGAGCAGCGCGCTGATTCGCTCAGAGCGATCACGTGATGTTCCAACTTTGCCGCCATAATCTCACAGTTATGCGTTCGCACGTAATTCAGTTTTTTCACATTTCAGCGAGGAACATTGCCATTCACACCACATAGGTTTTTTTTTTCTTTCATCTTTAGATCCATATTTTTTGCCATAATGTAGCGCATTATGGTTCTCTCGAGCTCGAGTTAGCCAATCACCTGGGAGCATGAGGCCACGTTGGCAACGCCCACGACACGACGCAGAGTTGCAATCGATCGCTCAGAGCGATCACGTGATGTTCCTTGCCGCGCGATTGCGTTTTTTCACATTTCAGCGAGGAACATTGCCATTCACACCACATAGGTTTTTTTTCTTTCATCTTTAGATCCATATTTTTTTTCAGCGAGGAATATTATACACGGAATCTGAATCGGTGGCAGAGCAGCGCGCTGATTCGACGATTCACGCGCCCTCCCCCCTCCTCTCCCCCCCCTCTTCTCCCCCCCCCTCTTCTCCTCTTCTCCCCTCCCCCCCTCCTCTCCTCCCCCTCCTCCTCCCCTCCCCCCCGTTCCCCTCCCCTTCCCCCTCCCCTCCCCCGCCCGGCAATGCCGGGTACTTCTGCTAGTATATATATATATATCAATGAACGAATAAAGGAATTATTCTGAACCAATTGGACGGTTACACAGGCCTTTCCACAAATGGCCAAAATAAGGCGATTGTAATGAAGGATGTGGATCAAATGTACATTATAGAAGCCAGTGCATGAAAAGCAAATTGTAGTTTTTTGTGCCGTTGCGGTCATCACCGTGCTGGAGTCCCCCTGGCAAGCAAGAGACGGTACAATGCTGTGGCCTGACTGCATGGGACTCGCTTGTCCTCCTGTCCCACAAGCAGCAGTGTGGGAGTAACAATCTGTTTGAAAAAGGGAGGCGAAATGAGTGAGGAATTATTATACCTCGGTTTCCATGCACCATTGGAGCTGGGTCGAAAACCCCGTTTGAGCCTTTTTTCCGAGGTCTCCCGCAACCCACTTTTACGGTTGGAACCCAGTCAAGTGAAATGTTTCCATGCAACGTAAGTTTGAGGGATGCGGGCATGTCATTTGCAAGGGGCAGCGGTGTTTATAACCTGGGTTGAGTGGAGCATGGAAACGAAGCATAAGAGATGTGGGAGAGTTTGCGTGTGTGCTCCGATGCAAATCGTACAACAGCAAGCAAATATCTTACCTTTGAGGCATGTACAATTGGGGATTTGGACCGCATTGCTCCCAGCAGCTCCTCACTGAGTGCACATGTGCCATCATATTCCTGCCCAGACTCTACGCTGGCCCTGGAGAGAATATCACGCAAAGCACAAGAATATCATGGTTGATCAGCACTACCGCACATGACCCTAAAATGTGCCCGAGTGGGAAAAATAAATCACGAATCGCTGACCAGTCTGGGATGTCGGACACGATTGCCAGGCTTGGAAGATCAATGACCGGATTCCGCAACACACAGGCACGGAATCGCTCAGGAAATTGACCAATCAAGTGGCAACCCAAAAACCCTCCGTGAGAGCCCCCAAGCAAAAAGATGTTCCGCACATCTACATCGTCTCGTTGGCATGCTGCCTCAACTGCACGCTGTAAGAAAAAGAAAAACAATCCTCAACTCTCTTCATTGAGAACCTCTCCCCTACCCACCCCCATCCTCCCCCCCCCCCACCCTCCTCCACATCCCGCCCCTCCCCCCCCCTCCCACTCTTAAAGTCCAAAATGATTATGACACAATGACTGACTTTCTCAGCAGATCACAATCGTACCGTTATAGTACATTCTCATATCACTCCCTTTCCCCAACCCCTCCCCTCCTCATATCGTTCAACCAACCCTTTCCCCAACCCACTAATCACCCAGGACTGACACTCACCTGCACATCCAACACATCTTGAGTGCCAATGTTGCCAAGCAGAGAGGAGATGCTGTCCTGACCAAATCCACATGATCCACGATAATTAACTGGGAACACGACCGCACAAGGTTACAACTAAAAGTTCACTTTGACTAGATAGTATGTGATAATCATGCATACGTTGTTGTACAAAACAATCACAACAACTTGTACAACTGGGGCATCTGGACCTGTTAAGGACGGGGGCCAATTTAGCCACAATCCCTTCTGATCCTACCCTACTATTGATTACTGAGTGAATATTACCTTTTGGCGAAATTGAATTATCCTAATGGTGAGTATTTGGCTGTGGACTTCAAGGAGAGGGACTGGCAGGATACACTCGAGGTGCGCGCACTCGCCCCATTGGTGTCTATCCTGAGTTCAAATATCGACCCAGCTATAAAATGTCATCCTGGTATTTCACAAGCAGGGTGAGGCATCAATGCGTGTGCAACATGCAGTCCCTCAGATGGATATTAAACTAGGTGTCATCCACTGGCATTGGTTGGAGCACATTAAAGACCCCCCCCCATGAAGACACACGGTATCCTTCGCGAATAGTAGGTGAGTTAATTGCCAGCGCCCTGGTTACATTCGATGTTCCTGCACATTCAGTTGAGTATCAGAGTGGTGACCTGTCCAGGATTGTAATCCTTGCAAAGAAACTGCTTAAATCCAACGGTCTGTCTTGAGCATGGTGCACAACCAACCAACCTGAACAACAGGCCATGTGACATCAATTGATTAACCACTCAATGGAGGCAGCAACACAAGCTTCATACAGTAGTATTTCACCATATTTGCATGTTTTCAATGAACAATTTCATAATAAGAGGAAACATTTCTGACAAACTTAAAAAACTATCATCACATTGGACTCCAGAGTCCTTCATTGGACAGTCTCAAGTAACAAGGTCTAAAGTCCAAGAAAATAAAATAAATTTAAAATGTGATGTAAGGATGCAAGACATCTTGGTGGCATCTCCAAGTTCTGGATTATTCAAACGGTGATAAATATTCAGAGTTTTATTTTACCTAGGAGGACAACGCAGCGGACGAGGCAGAGCATGGCGGGATAAGTCATCCACTCAGTACTAAATACAGAGTGTGGCCCTCCTGCAAACACAGCACCATTATAATACACAGTCTGATGAGACCAATGGGACAAAAGCAGAAAATAAATAAATAAAAATCACTCATAGAGCGACACTTGGCAAAAGAGAAAGTAGAATAGCACTCAGTAGAGCATCCCTTTGACCTCACAAATAATTGGTGGTTGAATTCAGTGACCTGAAATGCAATCCTCTTCAAATTTTACGTTAATCGGATGAAAATTGACAATTTTAGAAATGCACCCTATGTTGACCTTTTGGCCCATGTTGACCTCAAAAATAGTTAGTGGTTTAATTCAGTTCACTAATATGAAAATCCTATTCAAATTTCAAGTCAATCGGATGAAAATTGAGTATTTTAGAAATCTGAAAAGGTTGTTGACCTTTTGGCCTATGTTGACCTCAAAAATAGTTGGTGGTTGAATTTAGTTAGCCGATATTAAAATCCTATTCAAATTTCAGGTCACTCGGATGAAAATCGTGGATTTTAGAAATTTGACAAAAAGTGGTTGTCCTTTGGCCTATGATGACCTTGTGACCTATGTTGACCTCAAAAATAGTTGGTGGGTGAATTCAGTTCGCCGATATGAAAATCCTATTCAAATTTCAAGTCAATCAGATGAAAATTGAGGATTTTAGAAATCTGAAGGGGTTGTTGACCTTTGGGCCTATGTTAACCTCAAAAATAGTTGGTGGTTGAATTCACTTATCCGATATGTAAATCCTATTCAAAATTTAAGTCAATCGGATGAATATTGAGGATTTTAGAAAAAAAATTAAAAAATGGTTGACCTTTGGCCTATGTTGACCTTTTGACCTCAAAAATAATTAGGATTCTGTCAGACCACTAACTCTACCATTTGGTGAAGTTTCGTGAAGATCGGTTTAAAATTGTAACCTGTAGGCAAGTATAAGTGAGCAGACAGACAAACACACACACACACAAACCAGAGTGATCAACATACTTGTCAAAAAAAAAAATTGCCAAGTAATAAATAAAAATATAAATGAACAGGATTGTGAATAACCAAACGATACATGTGGGAAAACTATGCGCCCAGACCGAGAATCAAACCCAGGTCCTCTGGTGAACCTCTGGTCCTCTCGTGAATTACAATCCTCAAAGGCCTGGCCTCAAAGAGGACTATATAGTCCGTGACTGGAGCCTTCGACATAAATAAAAAAAGAGAATTCAGTCCGTCGGACTCGATACTCGAGCAAAACCTACCATGAGGATAGACAACGAGAGGAAACTTCTGCATGGCAGATGGGGATGGGGCCAACAGGATAGCTTCGTATTTAATCCCAGCTGGGGGTGGAAAGGGGCATTTTGGTTTGAAATACGTGTAATGGTACAGCTCTGATCTTCATGTTGAGAGGAAATCAATTTGACTCTGAACTGTGGGTACAAGTCTATTTGAAGACAAACCACACACACTTGTTTACAACTTGTTACAACTTGTTACAACTTGTTTACAATTCAGCAATGTGAAATAAATCACTGATGAACAATGTGGAACAAATCAGCAATCATGAATGTGGAATCGGCAATGCAAAATATGGAATGCGGACTATGGAATCAGCAATACGAAAGGTGAAATGCGGAATGTAGATTCAGCAATGCAGAATGTAGAATCAGCAATGCGGAATGTAGAATCAGCAATGCGGAATGTAGATTCAGCAATGCGGAATGTAGAATCAGCAATGCGGAATGTAGAATCAGCAATGCGGAATGTAGAATCAGCAATGCGGAATGTAGAATCAGCAATGCCGAATGTAGAATCAGCAATGCCGAATGTAGAATCAGCAATGCCGAATGTAGAATCAGCAATGCGGAATGCAAAATCAGCAATGAGGAATGCAAAATCAGCAATGAGGAATGCGAAATCGGCACTGGTGAATGTGGAATCAGCAATACGGAATGTGGAGTCAGCAATGCGGAATGTGGAGTCAGCAATGCGGAATGTGGAGCCAGCGATGCAGAATGTGGAGTCAGCAACGCGGCATGTGGAGTCAGCGATGTGGAATGTGGGGTCAGCAATGCGGAATGTGGAGGCAGCAATGCGGAATGTGGAGGCAGCAATGCGGAATGTGGAGTCAGCGATGCGGAATGTGGAGTCAGCGATGCGGAATGTGGAGTCAGCAACGCGGCATGTGGAGTCAGCAATGCGGAATGTGGAGTCAGCGATGCGGAATGTGGGGTCAGCGATGCGGAATGTGGAGTCAGCGATGCGGAATGTGGAGTCAGCAATGCGGAATGTGGAGTCAGCAATGCGGAATGTGGAGTCAGCAATGCGGAATGTGGAGTCAGCAATGCGGAATGTGAAATCAGCAATGGGGGAACGTGGAATCTGCAATGGGGGAACGTGGAATCTGCAATGGGGGAACGTGGAATCAGCAATGGGGGAACGTGGAATCAGCAATGGGGGAACGTGGAACCAGCAATGGGGGAACGTGGAATCAGCAATGGGGGAACGTGGAATCAGCAATGGGGGAACGTGGAATCAGCAATGGGGTAATGCAGAATCAGCAATGTGGAATGTGGAATCAGTAATGCTAGTGACAAAGCCAATAGCAAGGAGGTACAAACGGTATGCTTGGTTGTCCTCTGCTGGTGGTGGCTGCAATGGAATAACCATCCACTCAATCTCAGCAAAGGGTTGTGCTGCATCCAGTGACAGCCAAATCATTGAGCCTTCAGCACCCCTGGCAGGAAGTAAACCTACGGACTGCAGCGCACATGGCATCATGAACTGTCACATCATGCTTGGTACATGTTATACCACCTTCTATATTATCTGTACAAAGACGACTGCTTGTTCACGAAGATAAAGTACCCTCAGAATAAACTAACACTAGATATCATACAACAGCAGAGTTCATTTGTAATATCAATTTGATTTGTTTGGATAGCGAGTAGAGGATCTTAAAGGACTCTCAAAATACCTAAAAAAAATTACAGTATTTATATCATGCCAAATTTTGTGCAGAAGTTTCTTTTTAGAGATGGTGATATGCATAAGGATGTAAAGATCTTGGTAAATAGGCTGCTGGACATTAACAAGCTATCAGAAAAAGTTTAGTTTTTCATGGAACCTCACAGGTAGTGATGGTGAAAAATCTAAATAAATGGTCAAGGTCAAGTGTCGTTCATATCATTCCCCAAATACCAAAGTCCACGGTGTGTTGGGAGAAGATGAAGCTGCAATCACCAAGTCTTTTCCATCTACATCTAGAAGCCTCCAGCTTCCTGCAAAGAATATGTAGAAACTTTGTGGTTATGCCATGCAAACTGCTCGGCACATTATTTCAGATAGTTCCCCCGATACCCGACCCCACACAACTCACGATCCGCTCTCCCCCTCCCCACCCTCAATATATCAAGGCAGGAATTTAGAATTTGACGAGTTTCAACACAATGGCCTGTTGTTCTTGAAAGGTAGATCTTCAATGAAAATGCTAGAAGATGGAACAGCCAGCCGAAAGTCCCTTTAGTCATATCACATATGACTAACTTATCTGCCTTTAGTTTAGTTAAAGTTTAACTTCTCCGTGCCTTTAACACATTAACCTTTGTCAATGTATTAAAAAAAGGTTTTTGGTGTAATGCAGGAACAGTGGCCAAAAGGGAACTGAATGTATACATTGTCTTCTATGGTGGATAAAAACGGATACAACAACAACATGCATTTTAAAGGCAATTTTCCCTACTAGAGTGGGGGTTAGCCTTGCGGTCCCCATGACAATCTTCTCCATTTTGCCCTATTTTCTGCATCTCTCCTTGTTAACCCCCTTGCCCGCATTTCTTCTTCCACCATCTTTAGCCAAGTCTTTCTCGGTCTTCCCCGTCCTCTACTTCCTTCTACATTCATTTCCATCACTCTTCTCAACCAGTCACTTTCATCCTTCCTCAACACATGACCAAACCATCTCAACCTGTTCCTCTTCACAGCATCAATCACAGGCTCTATTCCCATCATCTTTCACAATTCATCATTTGTCTTCCTCTCTCTCAACGATACTCCGCACATCCATCAAACCATTCGCATTTCCACCCTTTCCAACCTTCGTTGCTGCTCTACATTCATTACCCATGTCTCGCTCCCATAAATCATAACACTTCACACATGCAGCATACACCTTTCCCTTCAGCTTCAACGACACTCCCCTCATCATCAGCACGCCACTCAGTTCCCGAAACTTCTTCCATGCACATCTCACTCGAGCAACCGTTGCCGAGTCTGATCCACCTTCTCCATTCAGCATGTCTCCGAGGTAGCAAAATGTTTTCACACCTTCCAGCTTCACGCAGTCTCCAAGATCCAACTCAACATTTCCTCCATCTGCAGCTCCCTCTGTGCACACCTTACATTTGAATGTAGCTGCCACACTGGTTAATGACCCCCTCAGACCACTACATTTTTGATGAACCCACTCAGCACACATTGTACATTGAATGGAGTTCACTCCGACACCCTTCCGACACAGCACAGGGCCACTTCCCAGTTCTTTCCACCTCACCACATGCTTTACCACTTGCCATCACCTTCGTCTTTCCGATATTCACCTTCAGACCTTTTGTCTCCATACATTCCTTCCAATGGTTCATCTTTTCCTTCAGTCCATCCATACTTTCCGCAATCAACACCAGATCATCTGCATACAACAACTCCCACGGTAAACCCTCCTTTACGTTCTGAGCCAGCACCTCAATCACAGCTACAAATAGTAGTGGACTTAGTACCGACCCCTGATGCACTCCCACCTTCACCTCAAACTCACCACTGTTCCCGTCCTTCGTCCTTACAGCTGTGCGCGCTCTTTTGTACATTGCCATCACTACTCTGATGAACCATTCCTCCACTCCTAACTTCCTCAATGCCCATGTCAATACTTTGCGTGGAACCCTATCGAATGCTTTCTCCAGATCAACAAACCCAAGAAACAACTTCTTCCTCTTCTCCATGTACTTCTCCTGCAACTGCCTCACAATGAAAAGCGCGTCTGTCGTTCCTCTTTCTGGCATAAATCCAAACTGCATTTCGTCGATCTTCCCTTTCTTCCTTATCCTCCTCTCCAACACCCTTTCCAATACCTTCATTCCATGCTCCAATAACTTTATCGCTCGGTACAAGCCACACTCCAGAGGGTCACCTTTCCCCTTGTATAGAGGGACGAGGGTACTCAGTTCCCAATCCACTGGAATGAGGCCTTCTTTCACCACCAGATTACAGATCTCTGTCATTCTCTTCACACCCCAACTTCCTGCTGCCTTCAACATATCTCCCACAACTCCCGTCGGCCCTCCCGCTTTTCTACCCTTCATTGCTTTTATCGCTTCCTCAACTTCCTTCTCAGTTATCTTCTCTGCCGGTCCTAAAACTGGGTTACTCTCTATGTTGCCATCCCATTCATTCTCTGTATTCAACAGCATTTCCATATATCTTTTCCATCTTCCTATAATTCTATCTGGGTCGACAACGATTTGTCCCACTTCATCCTTCAAGCAACTCACCCCCATCACATCACACCTCTCTTTCGCTATCTGCTTTGCAATCCTGAATACTGCTTTCTGACCCTCTTCCGAATCCAAGCGTTCTCCAAACATTTTCCTACATGCCTCCTGCGCCTTTGCTACCTCTTTCTTTGCAGCCTTCCTGGCTGCTTTATAACTTTCATGCTCTGCTGTTTCTGCTCCCGTACCCTTCGCTTTCTGCCACTCCTTGAACTTCTTCCTCTTCTCGTCAATCCTCTTTCCAACTTATCATCCCACCACCATGTTTCCGAGTGCCTCGGTGGTCCTTTTGTCCATCCACATACCTCACCAACGGCTCCCAACAGACTAGCTTTCATTGACATCCAACCACTTTCAAGCTCAACCACATCATCCTCGACCCTACTCAGCCTCTCTTTTAATGCCTCCCTTACTGTCACCTCTTTCAACCTCCACACCTTCATTCTCGGTTGGTACTTCACCCGCCGAGCTCTCCTCGCACCTTTCACCCTTATGACACAGACAACCAAGTGGTGCTGTGAAACAGCCTCCTCCCCCGGGATCACCTTTGTGTCCCGGAGGTGTCCCCCATCTCGCCTACGCACCATCAGGTAGTCAACTGTTGTCGTCGACCCACCTGACATGTATGTAACAAGCTTATTATCCTCTTTCTGGAACTGAGTATTACAAATCAACAAATCAGCTCCATCAGCAAACTCCAAAATCCTTTCACCTTCTCCATTTCTCACACCATATCCGTAACCCCCATGAACTCCGTCAAAACCATCCATACTCCTTCCCACATGTCCATTTAGGTCTCCTCCTACCACAAAAACTTCCTCATCTTTCACGTTTTCCATCAGCTTCTCTATTGCACAGAACTTGTCCTTCTCTTCATCGCTCCGACCAACCTGCGGAGCATATCCCGAGATGACGTTCACCAAGAGCTTTCCAATCATCATTTTCACCATCATCAACCTATCACTCACTCTAGTCACACTCGCCACACTGTCTACAAACTCCTCAGAAAACAGGACACCAACACCATTCACGCCCTCCGGGCACCCTTGCCACATAAACTTGTATTTCTGTCCCTGCCTGCCCTTCACCATCCTCACACCACTTCCCTTCCATCTCGTCACTTGCACACAACATATGTCCACTCTTCTTCTGACCAATACTTCCACCACTTCTCCTGATCTCCCTGTCATTGTCCCTACATTCCATGTTCCAAACCTCAGAAACCGATCTCCACTTCGGGCTGTACCCTGCCCATATGGAGTTGTAATTGTCATGGTTCTCTTTTTGAGGCAATGTTTTTATGGCTGGATGCCCTTCCTGACGCCAACCCTCTTAGTCGTCTCTTACGACATGCAGGGATACGGTGCACCTATTCTCATCCAGGGTACACACTGGGAAACGTTTAAAACATGGAAATGGGGGGGGGGGGGGGGGAGGGGGGGAGGGCGGCGTCAGCATCACGGCTGCAGTTTAAACATATTTAAATAATATTTAAACAAAACCATGAAAAACAATCTGGGAAAAGTCTCCAAGTGAGAACGTGGATTTGAGAAAGCAGGAGCAGAGATGGAAGAAAAACGAGATATAGGGGGCGGGGCACAAGTCGAGACGAGGAGGAGAGCGAACAAGCACGTGTCCGGGAGGAGAGAAAGAATTAATATAGAATGATTTTTTGTTTGTTTGTTTATTCTGTTTTCAAAACGCTGGACAAAGGGTAAGATGTTCGTGAGAGGTAGGGGGGGGGAAAGAAAATCAAAGAACAAGCAAATACTATGAAGGAAAGAACCCATATTCACAAAACACTGACGGGGGGGGGGGGGGGGGGGGGGGGGGAGGGAGCCCGGAGAGACCAGGCTGCGAACAAAAAACGACTAATTACACACAAATTTGCAACAACTACAAAACCAAATAGAAACACACAATAACACATACACAACAAAATACCCAGCGGAAATTTGACAAGGAAACGAACGGGAAAACACTCAAACTTTGATGCTGTGGAGAGATCGAAGCAAGCCTCGTCGCTCGAGGGACCGGAAGTCGATCCACCGATCCAGGTCACATGGATCGGTGGATAAAAACGGATAAGATGAGGTAATAAGTGGAAGGAGATATTTCTGACCCTAGAGCAACATTCTCCGATATTTAACGAGTGCTCAGCAAGGAGGAAGGTGTGAAAACATTTTGCTACCTAGGAGACATGTTGAATGGAGAAGGTGGATCAGACTCAGCAACAGTTGCTCGAGTGAGATGTGCATGGAAGAAGTTTCGGGAACTGAGTGGCGTGCTGATGAGGAGGGGAGTGTCGTTGAAGCTGAAGGGAAAGGTGTATGCTGCATGTGTGAGAAGTGTTATGATTTACGGGAGCGAGACATGGGTAATGAACGTAGAGCAGCAACGAAGGTTGGAAAGGGTGGAAATGCGAATGGTTCGGTGGATGTGTGGAGTATCGTTGAAAGAGAGGAAGACAAATGATGAATTGCAAAAGATGATGGGAATAGAGCCTGTGATTGATGCTGTGAAGAGAAACAGGTTGAGATGGTTTGGTCATGTGTTGAGGAAGGATGAAAGTGACTGGTGGATGAATGATGAGTGAAGAATGATGTGAATCAATGAATGAAGATGAAGAATGAAGTGAATGATGAAGAGTGATGGAAATGAATGTAGAAGGAAGTAGAGGACAGGGAAGACCGAGAAAGACTTGGCTAAAGGTGGTGGAAGAAGAAATGTGGGCAAGGGTTAAGGGGAGATGCATAAAATAGGGCAAAATGGAGAAGATTGTCATGGGGCCCGCAAGGCTAACCCCCGCTCTAGCAGGGAAAATGGCCTTAAAATGCCTGTTGTTGTGTTGTGTTGCTCAGCAAGGAGGAATGGGAGACTGGAAGCAGGGGAACAACGAAAAGACTAGTACGAGAGCATAAGGAAGGCCTTTCAAACTGTACTCACTGATAGCCATGGAATGCACAGTAATGCATATTTACAAGTTTGTTACAATAAGCTCAGGATGTATGACAGGATGATAGTTTTGCTTTTTTGCCTAAGGAACAGTTTTAAGAAAAAATAAATAAATTTAAAGTACATGAAAACAAAACAAAGACCACCATCTTACCGCCAGTTGTAAGTCTGTTAACAACACCAGTTTCTGTATCCAAAACCACCAGCACCTGTAATAGCATTCGTGAAAGGGACAGAACAATGTTTGAAAGAACGAAGATAGGTCAAGAAGATACAATGACTAGGATAGAGCACAGGAAAAAAAGCGCAAAAGCTCAGATGGGGAACACGTACATGCAATGAATCAGGCGGGGAATGTGTATGTGAGGACTCAGTTACTCACCTGCTTACTGCGCCAAGCTGTGTGGCACAGCAGACGACGAGAGTCAGAGGCCCAGCAACGGTACGGGAGCGAGAATGCAAAAAGTCCTGGAAACGCGAACGCTGCAGAGAGGTATTCTTTTGTACACACCCCATTCACGTGCACGCTCAGTTTGACTTCAAAGCTCAAACACAAGGTAAACAACGTTGTGTTCAGTAAAACTGTAATGATGAAGACTATGGAACCATGACATGCAAAGGGTCATGAGCGGTTTCAGATGGAGTAGAATATTAAGCTTTTGCAGTGAAATAATCATGACCTCAAAAACTTTACTAAGGCAGAGAAAGTATAGTTAGTGTGAGTGTGCATGTATGTGAGAAAGAGCATTAATAAACTAGTGTAGAGGTATTGGGTGTGAGTGTGTGTGCTGTACCTACCATCTGCTGGTTGATTAACAATGTCCACAATGACTTTTTGTACCTTGCTCTCCCATTCAATCTGAGGGAACAATAGTTGAACAAACTTGATCAAAATGACATCCATGGCAAAGTTGGTTCTTACACCCAGGAGGAATCACAGCGCACACGCACACACACACCTATATTTCCTACAACAGGAAGTTACCCCACCTTTACATGCCCGATATTATTACATCGCTGCATTTGTAATTACCAGGCGAAGCTCAGCGCACTGCCCATGCGTACTGCCAGCCAGCGCCCTAAGAAATGCCAGATGTCGTCCATCGGGGCTCAGTCTGGGGGCCCAAACCGATCCTCCTCCACTCCCCAGCACCTCTTGACACAGACAAATCCAAAAAAAATTGAATACAACAAATAAGTCTGCCTATTTCATTCAAACAGTTACACATGAAAACTTCATTAAACCCAACCTGGTCCTGGTGGAGGAAACATGTTCGCTGTGGGACTACCATTGGACGGGGGAAGTGGGGGAACTCTTTTTACTTTTAAACAAATATTACACACAATCAGAAAACTTAAAAACCCATTCACAACAGACTCAGATGGCATATCCAACATGCACTTAAAACGGCCTTCAAGCACAAACAAACATATGCAACAATCCATGGTTTATCCTGGACATATAGAAACAGCCGATAATCATTCCCATTCTAAAACTGAACAACAATCCCACAGATCAGGCGAAGCTCTTACCACCCGATATCATTACTCTGTTGTACGGCCAAATTAATTGAGCTCCTGGTTCTCTCTCACATTAACCCTCATATTCCTCGAGCGCACCACCATGAGTTCAGCCCTTTCCACTCCACAACAACTTATCTCACTACCTCAACGCACCTCATTTTAGACCGATTTAACCACCCCAACTCCCCAAACACACCTTACCCATTACTATCGACGTTGACAAGGCTTTCGACACGGTTCCTCGACACACTGATATAAAATATTATCACTACAAACATGAGCATTGACAACAAACCTTCTTTCTTTCTGCAGTCAAGCAAGTGTTACAATCAACATATTTTCATCATATAAAAACCTCACAAATGGTGTCCCATAGGGAGCAGTCCTTTCCCCAGCACTTTTTAACCTTGGTCCATGACATTACAGAACCTCCTCCTCAGGTGACATGACATTATAGAACCTCCTCCTCAGGTGACGTGACATTATAGAACCACCTCCTCCTCAGGTGACGTGACATTATAGAACCTCCTCCTCAGGTGACGTGACATTATAGAACCTCCTCCTCAGGTGACGTGACATTATAGAACCTCCTCCTCGTGTGACATGACATTACAGAACCTCCTCCTCATGTGACATGACATTCCAGAACCTCATCATGTGACATGACATTCCAGAACCTCCTCCTCATGTGATAGGACATAACATAACCTTCTCATGTGACATGACATTCCAGAACCTTCTCATGTGACATAGCATTTCAGAATCTTCTCATCATGTGACATGACATTCCAGAACCTCATCATGTGACATGGCATTTCAGAACCTTCTCATGTGACATGGCATTTCAGAATCTTCTCATCATGTGACATGACATGTCAGAACCTTCTCATGTGACATGACATTCCAGAACCTTCTCATGTGACATGACATTCCAGAACCTTCTCATGTGACATGGCATTTCAGAACCTTCTCATGTGACGAAGTCAGAACCTTCTCATGTGACATGGCATGTCAGAACCTCATCATGTGATATGGCATTTCAGAACCTTCTCATGTGACATGACATTCCAGAAACTCCTCCTCATGTGACAGGACATAACATAACCTTCTCATGTGACATGACATTCCAGAACCTGCTCCTCATAGAAAAATCCTTACTTATGCAATGAGTTTTCCACAGCAGCACAAAACCACACTGTACATACAACCATTTGCTTACTCCAACAAAACATAATTCCAACACTGGCTCACACTTAACAGAATCAACGTTTTGCCAAACACATTAACAATCCCTCTCCGAAACCCGGACAAACATAAATCCAATGACCACCCTACAATCATGAAGTACAACCAACAACTCCCCGTAAAAAATAAAATAAAAACTACAAAATACTTGGAATCACATCACCTTCACCAAACATGTAACAAACTGCAGCTAAAGTCGACCAATAGCTCAATCCTACCATCTATAATACAAGAGTCTGACTGTCCGTCTGTCTGTGCGTGTGCGTGTGCATGTGTGTGTGTGTGTCACCATTTTACTCAGAGATGGCCACAGATCTTCGTCAAACTTTCAGAGCTTCATCAGTAAGTGCGGGGGAGTGTTTTTAGAAAAAGCATTTTTTTGCAAATCTTGAATAAAAAAAGTTGGTCTTTTTTTCTTTTTCTTTTTTATCATAGACATGTCCAGATTTGAGAAAAATTGAATGTTGTAGGCATTTCATGTTAAAAGTGGGCAAACAAGTTTTTTAGGATAATTTGAGGGTGCTGAATTCCAAAAAATTGTTTGCCAGGCTGAATTTTGAGATTTAGACCCTCAAATTTGAAAAAACAAAATGGCGGCCATTTTTCATCTTTTTTGCCTTATAACTCGGCTTCGAAGCATTATTTAAGTGTTAAAATGGTGGCAATACCGATGTTTGTGATACCAAGGATTCCAAATATGTTGTCACCTAAGTTGTATCCAGTTTGGTTTATCTGCCATCTTGAATTCCAAGATGGCCACCATTATTCACCTAATGCATTAATCAGCCCATAGGCATAAATAACACATGTTTAAAATGATGACAATACCCATGTCTGTAATACCAAAGTTTCCCCCCCCCAAAAAAAGCTTCCACATAAGTTGTAACCAGTTTGGTTTGCCTGCCATCTTGAATTCAAAGTTTTATGATAAATTAGTATGACGTGAAATCATTCTTCAAAGTACATACATTAATTAAGCACTTGCTGCCTGTTGAAGTAGATTCCAGCGATCCTGGCAGATGAAGGTGAATTTGGACGTGTCCATTTGGTGAAATTTGAGGTACCGCGGTATGATTTGTTTTGAACTTTAGCAATGCTTCAGAGGGATCATCGGTTGATTGATCTGTGTCAATGATAATTAAAATCTACCCATTGTCCATCAAATCAATACTTAACCTACACCAGAATGGTATCTTGCACCCGGTACCCGGGATCTGGCTGCAAAGTAGCTGAAATTTACTTTAGCAGTGCTTTACCTGTGCAATACCCCTCATTTACCGACATGGAGTTTTAGATACAAAAGATCAATATTGGAAACAGTTGTTCTGGAAAACCAACACCTTGCTTTGTTCTGTAGTACAGTAGGGTGTTTTGTATTACTATTTCTTGAAATAAGCACACAAAATCATTATTAATTGTTCCTCCTTTCTGTCCATCCACTCATTGCTTTGGTATTCATTCTTACTCTGAGTAAGTCCTAGTCTCTTCTGTTTCTGCATTCTTCTTGTCCATATGCACATACGCATCCTCCAGTGCAAGGTAGCTTCCCTTTCCTACAGCCGCAGTTGTTGCTTTGACAGGCTGTGGTGCCCAATCCAATATGTTTTGGAGTCAAGTGCCTGTCACCACTAACTGTATAGATCAAATCCTGTTCGAGACTAAGTATACAACAGCGTCTTACGGACTCATCTTCACCATCACTGCTGTCCTCATCAGCATCTTGCTCCAGTAGACACTGGCCACCTACCATTAGGTTAAGAAACATGTACAAACTATCTGGTACACATTTAATAGCTTCCTCTTCACTGACATTAACTCCTTCGTAAGCTGGGTGTGAAAGGATGTCACTTCTAAGATTGAGGGCAACGTGGATCATGGACAGGAACTCATCTTCTTCTTGTGGTTGGTAGGTAGGAATCGTGAGTGTAGCTGCTGCTTCTTCATCTGTTTGTGTCATCTTTGAAACAGGTATGTGGCCAAACTTCAGCGGAACCAGAACAGAACGTCACTCACACGGTGCATTGTCATTGAGTACAATTACCTCGTAAAATTCTGAAATCTGAAGAGCCAACTTATCCTTGAATGTGCCCATTGGACTGGTAAATGAGGGTGGAATAATCAAAATGGATTCTTTGGCAATGGTACGATACCGGTTCCACACTTCCCTTAGCTCAGCTCATTGCATAGCCAAATCATCGCAATATCTGTATGCTGAGAGTTCTCTTTGGTTTGGGATGTCCTTCTGATAAACTGAACATAGCAGGAGAGATGATACTTTCCTTCTGCTGCAATAAAGTCACTGACAGCTGCAACACGAACACTCATTTCTTGGTCAAACTTTGCAGCTTCCAATATTTATTGGCTCTTGTTAAAGGTTGTTATGGAAATTAACTTCTGCTTGGCCTTTTTCTGTTGGCAGATCAAGCATAATTCCCAATTGGTGGGCTGCGCGCTACTACGTCGATTTGGGCAGGAAGGCTGGGATTCTGCTGGTCTTGATGTTGACGGAGAGTCAGAAGAAGAATAGGGACCACTCTCTTTGAAGGATGCATTCTTAAGTCTACTAAGTCTTTCTTTGCTTGCGTATGTAGCATAGCACGTTTTGTGCCAATGGATCTCCTTTTTGGAGTCTTCATTCAGGACCTTCAAGAGTCTATCAACCGTATCCTTGTACTTGACATCTCGTAACTTTTGTCGTTCGTGCGTAATCTTCGACAATGTGCCCAGGCCTTTTTCTGATGCATCGTACAGGATGTCTCGTCTCTCTTCTTGACATATTATGCACAGATTGAGGGAAACTGGGGTGGATCTCTTCAAGTTAACTGACACATCCATGATCTCACAGAGGTGTCACATATCTGTAGTGATAGAAAGAAAAATAGTTTGTGGTTCAATATTGATTAACATTAAGTTAGACTGCTCTAATTATAATTCTCTTTAAATACTCTTGGAATTTAATATTTCATCTTGTATGTTATTTACAAAGTAACAGTATCATAATTAAAATAAACTTACTTCATTTATCAAGCATCACAATAATTCAGATGGAAAAACAGATTCAAGCCATTGATTTCAGCATGACCACTGCCTTTATTTATATTATAAAAAATCAAAAATTATCAAACACGTAATTAGTAATGTTAATTTTTAAACTATTATAATCAATAGTAACTTAAGCATAAATTAAGTAATATTTTACGTTTGTGTGTGTGTGTGTGTGTGTGTGTGTGTGTGTGTGTGTGTGTGTGTGTGTGTGTGTGTGTGTGTGTGTGTGTGTGTTGTCTGTGGGGGGGTCTGTGGGAGGTGGGGGAGGCTGGTGATGTGGATGGTGTGTGGATGTGTTTGGTGGTGTATTCATGTATGTAAATTATGCATTTACGGTATAGATGTTTGATAATCTGTCTCTTTGGCCTGATTACATTCAATACGAAGAAGCCGAGAAATGACGGTCATCCTGGAATTCAAAATGGCGAGCAAGCCAAACTGGTTACAACTTAAATTTACAAAACACATTGGAATCCTTGGTATCACAAACCTGTGTATTACCATGCACATTTCAACTTCTTCTATTGCTTATTCCAAAAGGTTGGGCTCATTTATTACTGTATTGGGCTAAATTATGGCGGCCATCTTGGAATTCAAGATGGCGCGCAAACCAAACTAGTCGTAACTTAGGTAACAGTATATCTGGAATCCTCAGTATCACAAACATGGGTATCGTCACAATTTTTAACCTCCTGTGATACATATAAGCCGAGCTATAGTACAAAACATGGTAAAAATGGCGGCCATTTTGTTTTTTGGGAATTTGAGGGTCAAAACCACAAAATTCAGCCTGGCAAACAATTTTTCTGAATTCAGCACCCTCAAATTACCCTAAAAAACTTGTTTGCCGACTTTTAACACAAAATGCCTACAACACTATTTTTGAAGCACAAATATTGAAATCTGGACCTGTCTATCACTCGATAGTGCCTAAGCCTTTGCAGCTACATGAGAGGTAATATTAAATGATCCCCGACCCCGTTCTTTATTGTGTGTAGGGAAGTATTTAGGCCCCCACAAACTATGAGTCGAATTTTTAAATTTATTTCCTGAAAACACCATTTTAATGTGTATAAATAGCTTATTGTGGCGTTTAGTGCCAGGCTATTGAGGATGATAATTGACCTCAACCGCTTCATGGAAATCCAGAGATGATGGCAGAGTTCAGGTCAGGTTGGGTGCTGGTAAACTGCCTCCCAGTTATGTCAGGAGTTAAGATCAGCAGTAGAAGTTACGAAAGTCAAAAAGAGCCACCATCAAATCTACATATTATATATACACTGGCTAAGCAGCAGGAGAAGGAGCGGAAGGGTTGGGCATCAAATTGCGGAAATGAAGAAGCGGGAGGGGATAGAAGGGAGGAAGATGGGTGTAAAGGTGAGACAAGGGAAATGGGATTCTTATGATGAAGGGCAAATAACCTTCAAAGGCATAACTGTTGTCACAATCCAGTTGGTACAAAAGTGAGGGAACAGTTCATCTAACAAAATAAAGAAAGAAATAAATAAAAGCCTGTACATAGGAAACAAAAAGTCAGTTTTACATCATGATGCATGCAAACCGAGTTCCTTGGGAAGCCTTCAAAACTCAAATTGCAACCTTTATGTGACACAAACCAAAATACCGTATATCACAGCATCACAAACTTGGGGCAGAACAATGTGTGGAAACGATCAAAACTCACCACACGTTTCCGTTTCAAAGTTCAAAAAGAACAAATCGGACCTGTAAGAAAGGAAATGGAGAACACAATAGAGTAAATATTATACTGATCATTAAATAATGCATATACCTTGGAACCCAGATATTCGTGGAATTAACATTTGCGGACCCCATGTATTTGCGGTTCATAAAACCGAACTGCTTCTACATTCGCGGCCCTTTGCTTTGCATATTCGCGTTTTTTGCAGGCACAAAAAACATCCCCGCCCACACATTGACCCCCCAACATTGTTCGTATTTTCTGTTTAAGGAAAAACCCTGGCTCACAGAGACGATCGCAAACCCTCCACATGAGAAGATTACAGATGGGTTATGACATGGGGAGTGGAGTTGCTTGGTTTCTTGCAAAATTATTTTATCATATCGGTTTCATCGGGAACCTTGAGTGATTATTTAATTATATACCTGTTGTTTAGTTTCAAGTCTTACGATTCCTTTCGTCTGCACACAATTAAAGTATGATCCACAAAGCATGTCTTGATCCCGGAAATAGTCGCCGTTACAACTGAGCTTTGAGTTTAAGCTTGAATAATTTTTAAGCTTAATAGAATCAAGCTTGATAATTAAGAATTAAACTTGACAGAACTAAGCTTGATAAGTTTAAGCGTGATAGAATTTCAATCGATTTTACATCCAAAATAAAAGTTCATTTTTACTTGCCGTACAATTAACCAGCCTTGCTTATCCGTGCAAGGTTTACACTTTGGGGATATAGTGTAAATCTTGCGCCAATCAGCGAGGCTGGTTCATGGTAAGTAAAAATGAACTTTTATTTTGGATCTAAAATAAAATGATATTCTAACACAAGGATTGTGGTGTCAGGGCGTTTAAAATTTTGCAATTTAAGCTCAACGTCTATCTTCATAAGATAATACAGAATACTGTATCTTCAAGCTTAAACTCCGAGCAGTTAAAACGGCAACTATTTCCGGGATCAAGACGAGCTTTGGGGATCACGCAAGATCGAAGCAAAAGAAACGGTTCATTTTCAATAAAGCAACATGACACTCGCTGCAAAAGAGTGAACTAAACATTTGGAATTGTTTACATCATTTTGATTTTCAAGCAATTTAATGAAACTAATTATGTGCATTCGTGTTATTAAACTTTTAAAATTTTACCTTATGAATCACGAACAGCCGGGAACCTATCCCCCATTTTGCCTCCGCCCGAAAGGTGGATGGAGGTTATGTTTTCACCCCTGAGTCCCTGACTGTCTGCCTGTTTGTGAGAGGATATCTCAAAAAGTTATGGATAAATTTGGACGAAACTTTCTGGCCAAGTTGAGTGTGACAAGGACGAATCTATTCGATTTTGGAGAAGATCCAAATGCAGATCCTTATACAAGGATTTTAAAAACTTACAAATGATTCTTCACCATTGAGTGATAGGGCCAAAGATGATATATAGCATGATATTTCGAAAAGTTGTGGAAGACTTATGACAAAACAAGGTGGACGAGTTGGTTCGGTGACAAGAACAAGCCGATTAGATGTTGGTTCAGGTCCGAATCCAGATCTGGCCTATCAGTGGGATACAAAACGTTAACTGTTCAGTCTGGCGGAGGTACATGCTCTCTACCTAGTGCCGTTCTAGTTCCCATTGAATAATTGCCCCGACAACCACACATTCAACATTTGCGGCATTTTCCAGGAACATATCCACCGCGAATGCCAGGGTCTTACTGTACTGCATCTCTAGAGGTTTTCCGTGCCACGTAAGGGCACGACTTTATCAACAAATACCCAAGAGGCTCAAAATACCTGCGGTTTGAGCAGTACTTCAGACCCAATGGCCAAGGATCACGATACCAGCCCACAAACAATACACCCTCATCTCCACAAGCCCAGAGTGCCTGTGGCAAAGGCAGCACAACGGAAAACACTGACATGCATCACAACACACCTTCCATCAAACCAGCACCTTTCCCAGTCAATGTTGGGCTATCCTCTACCTTATCACCATGCTCACCTGTCCTGGGCAGACACCATGTGGAACTCCCTCCAAAATCTTCACAGTACAACTCTGGATGTCCAGAACACACAAAACCCCATTGATCTTCCCCACCAGTCCCTCTCCCCAATCTTTTTGAAACACAAACTTGTCACCCTGGCAAAAAGAGAGTGAGACAGAGATGGAAACACAAGGTTGAGCAATACTTCACTCATTCATGTAAACAACAAATGTCAACCAGCTAAGAAAAACCAATGAGTGAGGCATTACTCAGCTTTCACACAGCTCGGTTTTGATATCACAGATTACTCAATCAAAATTGCACAAAGTATTTCACTGCCTATTCAAACACAACATGTACACATGTTATAACTTCAAACAAAGGAAAAATTGAGGCTCGCCAGTGGATCAAACAAAATTCAGGCTCAACTTAATGCCTGGTTTCGGTGAAATAACTCTTAGGTGAACTTGTGCTGGGATTGACACCTTGGGAGGGCATTCATCTCCGTCAGTCCGAGAGGTCACAGCGGACCCAAACAATGATGGAGCTTTGGGGACACGCCTCTCAGCCACGTAAAGCAGATGTTTCTCAGAATGGGACCATGAAAGGCATCCAAAGTGGTCTGGAGGAGAAAAGCAAAAAAGGAGATCGACTATTTCTTTTTTTAAAGGACCATCGACTGATGGCTAAAATGAGATTCGCATGAACGATTTAATACCACTCATATCCTCAAAGCACCAATGTTTACAGATGTCAAGTTGAATAAATAAAGAAAACAGCTAAACACACAAGAATGCAAAACAATGAAACAGAAGGAAAGATAAAATACGGAAAAATGCAGTGCATGCAAGTAAGAAGGCAAAATATAAGATAAGGTCAAAATATTCAGTAGAACAGTGGAGTCGGTGATATAATGTGGCACTCACATTGACATTCACCAACAGACTGGGGAAAAGAAACGAGATGGCACATGCACAAGGCTGTTGAGAAGAATCTTAGATATCAGCTGGAAAGATCACATTCTTTACGATTACCTCCACCACCAAAGGTAGACGGAGGTTATGTTTTCTCCCCTGTTTCTCGGTCAGTTTGTTTGTCTGTGAGCAGGATATCTCCAAAGTTGTGGACAGATTCAGACGAAACTTAGTGAACAGGTTGGGTGTTTGATAAGGACGAATCGATCCCATTTTGGTGAAGATTCGGATACAAGAGGTTTTTAAGTGATTCTTCATCATTGAGATGGGGCCAAAGCGATATATAACACGATATTTCAAAAAGGTATGGATGAATTCGGACTAAACTTGGTGAACAGGTTGGATGTGTGGGAAGGATGAATCGACTTTTTTTTTTTTTTTCTTTTTTTTTTTTGTATACAAGATCGAGGCTCGTGAAAGAGCGAACATTAATCACACAGAAAGACAAACCGACACATAAAACATATAACATCGGGAGCGGTAGACAAGATGGGGAGAAAGGGGGAAGGACACAAACACAACATTTGAGAGCAGGGACCGAGAGACATGGAGACATCGAGAGATCTGAGAGAGGGCGAGGGCTTTGGGGGGGGGGGCATGGGAAGGGGGCGGTGGGAGAGGTATAAAACATATGGACACTGCCAGGACTTCCAGGAAAGAAGTTGGAATTTCAAACAAGGTGGATCTGGGGTGAATTAGCGGGGGTAGAAAAGATCAAGGTTTTGGATGGGGGAAGATAAAAGATGGTGGTGAACAGCTGTTTTAAACACCTGGAGGGAGGAGTGGGATTGAAGGGAGTGAGGGAGTTTGTTCCAGAGGCGGGAGAAAAGAGGAATGAAAGAGTGAAGGTGAGCAGAGAGCCGAGATTTCGGCAGTTTAACCATCAGAGGGTTGCTGGCAGATCTTGTGCGACCTGTAGGAATATTTGGGGGACAGAGCACAGAGAGAGCTGGGGGTGCAAGGCCGGAGAGGAGTCGGTAGAAGACAGAAAGACCACCTACCTGCCTGCGGTGAGTGAGTGAAAGGCCCTCAGAGATAGCTTCATCGCGGGAGATTCCAATAATTCTGAAAGCTTTGGTTTCAACAGCGTGAAGCCGAGCTAGGTGTGAGGCAGGAGCACCGGCCCATAGGGGAGAACAGTATTCCATTGAGCTGCGGATGAAAGCCTTGTATGTGGTGAGGAGCTCAGGTGTGCCGAGGAAGGACTTCGCACGACGGAGGATGCCCAGTCGGCGACTGGCTTTGGAGGCCAGCTTGGAAATGTGGTTTTCCCAAGAAAGATCATGGCAGATAGTGAGACCCAAAATCTTGAGCGACAGAACTTCTTGGAGAGGATTGTTGAGAAAGTAGATGGGAGGGTTGTCCAGTCGATCTTTTCGGAGAGACATAGTAAGAGTGTGAGATTTGTCAGGATTGAAAGACATGTTCCACTTGTTTGACCAGTCTGTGATTTTGTCCAGGTCTTCAGAGAGTGAGGAGGCAGCAGACTGCCGATCTGAGGGAAGAGGAATGGAGCGGCAGAGAGTGGAGTCATCAGCAAAGAGATAGAGAGGATTTTCGAGAGAGTCAGAGAGATCATTGATGAAGACCAGAAAAAGCACAGGGCCCAGAACACTGCCTTGGGGAACTCCAGCCTGAACAGGAAGAGGAGATGAGAGAAACCCATTCAGGGCCACACGTTGACGACGACTAGAGAGGAAGTCCGCCAGCCATGCGTGGAGATTTCCATGGATACCAAAGGAGGAGAGTTTGGTGAGCAGAGCGGGGTGCCAGACCGTGTCGAAGGCACGTGATATGTCGAGGGAGACAGCTCTAATTTCCTGTTTGGCATTGAGGACCTCCATCCATTGTTGAGACAGCAGAAGCAGCATGTCCAGAGTAGAGTGACCTGGTCTGAAACCAAATTGATGATCAGAGATCAAGCCATTGGAGAAGAGGAAAGATTTCATATCCGAAGCAATGATGGATTCCATGACTTTGCTGATAATTGGGAGAAGGCTGATTGGTCTGTAGTTGCTAGGATCTGTTTTTGCACCTTTTTTGTGCAAAGCGGTGATGTTGGCTGATTTCCAAGCAGATGGCAGTTGACCTTGAGCAAAAGAGAGGGTGAAGAGAACAGAGAGAGGGTGAGATAGAGCAGCAGAGCAGGATTTTAGGACCCGTGGGCTGATGCCGTCGGGTCCAGTTGCAGAATCAGAGTCGAGGGTTGACAGAAACTTTTCCACCTTGTCAGGAGGAAAGGACACGGAGTCCAGGAGCAGCAGGGTACGACTGGGTATGGTGGGTACAGAGAGGGATGGGTTTGGGACACAAGATTTAGAGGCAAACACAGAGTTGAGGCATTCAGCTTTTTCACGTGCGGAGTCAGCTGTGTAGCCGTTTGAGGTAAGGGAGGGGATGGATGGGGAACAAACACCAGAAACGGATTTGACCAGACGCCACCAGGATTTGGAAGAGGGAGACAGATAAGAGAGTTCGGTCTTGAGAACGGAGAGATATTGTTTCCTGGCTCTCCTGAGGGTGGACACACACTTGTTTCGGGCTTTGTGAAAGGAAATGAGATTTCCTTCCGTTGGATTTGCTTTCCAGGAGACGAAGGCAAGTTGTTTCTGGGCAACAGCCTCACCACAAGATTCCGTGTACCATGGACGGGAGGAAGGGTATGACAACTGAAGACGAGATGGGATAAATCTGTGCATGAGAGAGAGCAATTTACTTTGGAAGAATTCCCAGGATGAGTTGATGTCAGAGGTGGTAGAGATGGGAGACCAGTCCAGATGATTGATGGCTGCTTGAAGACCGTGCCAGTTGGCCTGAGTGAAATGCCAGACTCGTCGACGCTGAGCAGGCTCCCTGAGGATGGTCAGAGAGATGTCCACTTTAACAAGGACATGATCAGATGAGCCGATCGGAGCAGAAGAAGAGCAGCAGACATTTTCAGGGAAGTTAGTCATAACCAAGTCCAGAAGAGAAGATGTTCCGTTGACTGAGATCCGGGTCGGGAAATTGACAGATTGTGTCAGTCCCAGTGAGTCGCAGAAGTCCTTTGCTGAAGAGCCATGGCTGGTGAGAGAGGTACCCACACCCAGCCAACTGGCATGGTGACAATTGAAATCACCACATATGAGGAAGAGAGAGTTGGGATGAGTAGATAGAAGTTGGTCCATATCATCAGACAGCGAGATGTAGATGGAGTCATCACTGTTTGGTGGACGGTACAACACACATATGAACAAGAGGTGGGAGCGAAGGGGAAGCCGTAGCCAGAGGTATTCCTGGGGGTGAGGTGGAGAGAGTGCAGTGCAGGGCGAGTGAGGAAGAGAGTTTTTGATAAAGATAGCAACCCCGCCTCCAGGACGAGGCTCAGGTCTATCATACCGGAGGAGGGAGTAGCCCGGGAGAGATACTATGGAATCAGAGACATCATAAAGGAGGAAAGTTTCTGTTAAGCAGATCACGTCTGGTTTGACAGAAGCAACCTGTATGGAGAGATCAGTTAAGTTTGAACGAAGGCCCCGGATGTTTGAGGTCCATACCGTTAATGAAGAGGAAGGGGGAGCATCAGATACAGAACAGGGGGGAGGAGGAGTAGGGTAAGATGTGGAAGAGGTGGAAGAGATAGGGAGAGCTGTTGAAGGTGTGTCAGAGATTTCAGAATAGCTCGGAGAAAGGGAAGGATGGGGCGGACAAAAGGTTTGATGGTGATTGGGTGAGCCACAATGAGGTGTTATTTGAGGAGGGGGAAGAGCGAGGCAGAAGGTTGGGGGAGATGGAGGTGAGAGTTTGAAGGGGGAAGAAGCGGGGAGGACGCTTTGAGGAGGGGGAGTGAGAGGGGGGAAATTGAGAAGCAATGAGGGTGGGGAGATTTGAAGGGGAGGGGTGAGGGGGGAGTTTGGGAGGGAAGGGACAAGGGGAGGGATTTGAAAGGGATGGGATATGGGGGAGATTTGGAGGGGAGGGGTGAGGCAGGAGTCTAGGAGGGGAGGGGCGAGGGGGCGTCTTGGCGGGGAGGGGTGAGGGGGTAGTTTAGGAGGGAGGGGGCAAGGGGGGAGATTTGAAAGGGATGGGTGATGGGGAAGATTTGGAGGGGAGGGGTGATGGGGAAGATTTGGAGGGGAGGGGTTATGGGGAAGATTTGGAGGGGAGGGGTGAGATTGGATTTTTGAAAGTGTACGATTTATGGGAAACGAACATTTATTGCAAAATGAGTTTCTTGTGACCTTCGAGTTAAAAATACGTTTAAGGACGCTGGATGGAGGATGGAGTGCAGGAGAGTTTAGGGAATGTAGAAAAAAGGCACTATAGGAGATGGATATTTTTTTTGGGATGAATTGATTTGGTGAGCAAGTCGAAAGCAGCCTTTTAAAGAAGAAGAAGAAAAAGGTGTTATAAAATATGACGGAATACATAACTTGAGGGGAAAGTGTAAACATTGAAGGTTAATGAGTGAAAACTATCTGGGGAAATGGGGGAGAAACACGTGGTCGAAGAACGAACGAACGAATAAGAATGAATAAACGAATGAGAACAGAGAAGGAAATGTTTTTTTTTTTTTTTTTTTTTTGTTGAAGATCCGAATGTTGACTTTGGTGAAGATCCGAATACGAGAAGTTTTTAATCAAAATAAAGACCAATTACTGCACTGTAGTTACAAGAAGGAAGCCGGACATTAACAACACACACACACACACACACACACACACACACACACACACACACACACACACACACACACACACACACACACACACACACACACACACACACACACACACACAACTTGTAAAAGCTATTTTATATTTGAAGTTATCACCTTAACCAAAAAGTAATTGACAGGTTTTCCAACTGCCCGGATCATCAGTTGGGCACCGTTTTTCATCGAGGTTTCGATCCTTTCAGCCCAGAACCTCTCCAAACGGCGGATCCACAACCCTGACTACAGGTCCACGTCAGTAGATTACTCAACATCAATGGACCCACAACGTCACATAAGTGATTAACAAATAACAACCCTTAAGTGATTCTTCATCAATGAGAGATGGGGCCAAAAACGCCATACAACACAATATCTCAAAACGTTGTGGATGAGTTACGACAAAAAATGGTGGATGGTTATGACAGGACGGGTAATGCAAAACTCGATTAGTGATTAGAATTTGAGGAAGGAGAGTGGGTCGATGACAAGAACAAACCGATTCGATTTTGGTTCAGGTCCGGATCCAGATCAGGGGGATACAAAACAAATTGTTGAGCGTGGTGGACGTATGCGCTCTATTAAGTGCCGTTCTAGTTTACTATGTGGAGACGTAGACTCAATAACAATGGTAACTAGAATGGCACTCGGGAGAGCCAGGCTGAACAAACCTCCGCCAGGCTGAACAGATTATGTTTTATATCCCACTGGCGGATCTGGATTCGGACCTGAACCAAAATCTAAATCGGCTTGTTCTTGTCACCTAACGAACTCATCCACCAAGTTTTGTCATAACTCGTCCATAACTTATTTTAATATCATGTTATATATCGCTTTTCGCCCGATCTCCCAATGGTGAAGAATCACTTTAAAATGAAATAATTATCGTATCCGAATCCATATTCAGATCTTCACCAAATTCGAATCTATTTGTCCTCGTCACACACACAACCGTCCACCAAGTTTTGTCGAAATCCGTCCATAACGTTTTGAGATATCGTGCAATGTATCGGTTTTAGACCTATCACTCAATGGTAAAGAATCACTTACAAATTAAAGAATTTTCGTATGAATGAATATATATTCAGATCTTCACCAAAATCGAATCGATTAGTCTTTGAAACACACCCAACCTACCTCTCCACCAAATTTCGTCCGAATCCCGCCATAACCTTTTGAGATATCCTGCTATAAATCGTTTTTGGCCCTATCTCCCAATGGTGAAGAATCTATTAAAAAATTATAGTAGCCAGATCCGAATCCGCATCTTCACCAAAATCTAATCATTTCGTCGTTGTTACATGCCCAACCTTTCCGCCAAATTTCGTCTGAATCAGTCCCCAACTTTTTGAGACATCTTGTTCACAGACAAAGAGACAGACACACAGACAGGGGTGAAAACATAACCTCCATTCACCTTCAGTGGCGGAAGTAACAAAAAAACAGGAGACAGAGTTGCCGGCCATTCTTTCAGAGAAAAAGAGAAACCGGTATCAGAACAATCATTCTGGGAACCGAAAAATGGAACCAGTCAGCAGGAGAGCTGGGCCCAGAATGTAGTGCAACACCCAACTTCTATGGGACACAGAAATTCTCCAAGAACAATCATCATCATGCATGATTAACACAAGGGTGTAGAGGCCAGACACAAGAGCTTCACCGAATGTTGACCGACGACGACGACGACTATGATGTGCAAGTAAGGGTATAATGTCAAAGGTTATCACCAGATAGGTGTGATAAACCTCAGCCAAAATGGATTGACAATACAACAGAAGAATTAAACCACTAACGGCAGTATGCAATGGTCTTGTGCCTTGGACTGAAGATTTGAACAAAGCTCTGGGAAACGACACGTTTATTAACTACAGACCAATGAGATGTCACAAAGTCATGCTTTCATTCAGATGACAATGTGACGGCATCAGGAATGCAAAGGAACACAAAGTGAGAGGTAGAGAAAGAAAATCAACAATTCGAATGATTTACCATTTCACTTTAAACTGGAGTTTCCATGAAGAAGAGAGGGACATGCACGAGGAAGACACAGGAAATATATGAACATAAAAGACATGCAGGCCGGGAGGAGGAAATGAAAGCTCAAAGAAGTGGTGAAGGAGGAGGGCAGGGAGGTGGAAATAACATTGGGAGCAAACAGCACGTTACATGAGCAGCACAACAAAGAGCCCTGCCGTACCATCGTCATACACCTTGCCATGTTTGTCAAGCCCCAGGAGGTCCACACACGTCTCCTTGCAGCTCTGACTCCACACCTGCCCATAAACACCGCAAGTTGCAAAGAATCTTCAAGTAGATCACAGCCTAGGAACACTCTTGAAACGGCTTGTTACTCAGCACGCGGCTAACGGAACAAGCTAAAACTAAAATAAAACCACCGCTTTACAGGCAGAACAAGACATCATCCTGAAACCAAGATGGATAGAAACTTCCAGGAATCTAAACTTTAAATATTAAACCAACCAACAGTACTGTACCTCCAAGAAATTCTTATCATCGCCACCTTTGGTGGGAACTTTGCGCAAAATGGCAGTTTGGCTGCCAGAAGGGGCCACCCGTCGCCACAACCTGCGGACAACATTGGATGATGGATGGAGCGGGATGACTATGATGATACAGGTACACGACAGAAACACAATAGGTACCAGTCACTGGAATCAAGTCATCCCCAGATGACAAGTCATCAAGTCCCAAGCCCTATATACAAATGACGATATTTTAAAAGGATATAATTTTTTTTTTTAACAACTTCTTTACCAAGGAACATACATATCCAGGTTTTATGCCAATGCACTGGCATTTTATCAGGTTGGTTTCCCCACACAAAACTAAGGACCTGTCGCGGACCAGTGAGGTGCTTCTGTGAGTTACGCACAAAGTGCCACGAGAGTTAAGAGAATAGACCGCCACGTATGACTCCCTTATCCCGACCATGGAACCCGCAACAAGAAAAGTGCAACAAACTGCCATCGGAAAAGAAAAACCAATCATCGCAATCTTAAAGGTAATTACAACAGGTCACCAATCACCACGTTGTACTTTTCCATAACTTGTGACATTTTACCATAGGTTGAGCACGCAATGGCTGCACGAACCCTTTAGGGTGCGCTCAAGCCGACGCCATTCCAAGCTTACTGGCCATGGAGCTCTGTAGCTTCATCCTCACTGTTTGTTTCCATCTCTATTGCAGAATTACCATGGACCTGGTAATGTCGGCAAAACATCACCGACTCGCCCCGTTCAACATCACGCTGAGTCCATTCTGCAGGGAAAAAAAAAAATTGTGATGGTAAAGCATGTGCTTTTTTTTTTTTTTTCTTCTTTTTTGTATACAAAATCGAGGCTCGTGAAAGAGCTAACATTTATTTCACAAACAAATCAAACAGACAAACAAAATATATAAAAAGAGGGAGTGGAAGATAAGATGGGGAGAGAAGGGGAAGCACACAAACACAACATTTGAGAGCAGGGAGATGTGTGGGAGGGAGAGGGCTTGGGGGGAGGAGGCGTGGGAAGGGGGGGGGGGGGGGGGTGGGAGAAGTATAAAACACAAGGATACCAAGGACTTCCAGGACAGAAGTTGGCATTTCAAAAAAGTGGATTTGGGGTGAAATTAGCGGGGGTAGAAAAGATCAAGGTTTTGGATGGGGGAAGATAAGAGATGGTGGTGGAATGGGATTGAAGAGAGTGAGGGAGTTTGTTCCAGAGGCGGGAGAAAAGAGGAATGAAGGAGTGAAGGTGAGCAGAGAGTCTTGATTTTGGCAGTTTAACCATAAGAGGGTTGCTGGCAGATCTTGTGCGACCTGTAGGAATATTAGGGGGACAGAGCCTAGAGAGAGCTGGGGGGGCAAGGCCAGAGAGGAGTCGGTAGAAGATGGAAAGACCACCAACCTGCCTGCGGTGAGTGAGTGAAAGGCCCTTGGAGTTAGCTTAATCATGGGTGCTAGAGCAACATACAACATAATATACTCACTGCAACTCTATCACACAAAAATACTGTACACGCTGACATGATCAGTGCTTTAGTTGTCAGCAGAATACATACAAGTGTGTGTATCAGTGGAAAAATGAAGTGGTGTGTGTTTAAAGTAGTGTTGTCCAAATTATATTTTGGAATTGATATATACAGTCGAACCCCGCTATTCGTCGGGGATACGTTCCTGGGAAATGCCGCGAATAGGGGTGCATTGTTTCAATGGAAAAAGGGGCGATTGCTTCCCCAATCGTGAAAATCCGCGAATAGCGCGGAACAAACCGCAAACGAACGACGAGGCAAAATCCCCAAATGTTGAGGCAAATCCCAAGAATGTCGAAAATAATCCGCGATGGTCGATGAAAGTCCTAGAAATGGCAAGACAAAACCCACGAATGTCGGCAATAATCCACAAACATCAATGAAAATCCACGAATGAATGCTGTGCCATTGTTTCAATTGGGAAAAGGTAGACAGCCAATTGCACGAATAGATACTGTGGAGTGTTTTCATTCTGTACAGTAATTCACGGGAATGATGTGTTATGCAGCTGGTGGGATATACACGAAACATTGTTTACCGTCTGTTGGGATATCCCGTGAAACATTTCTTACCCGTGAACGGTGGCGGGATATCACTTGAAGCTATTCACAGTGTTAATGATGGGATGTCCCAAGAAAGCCATGAAAACACAAAACATACGGCAGCGAATCAGAAGACAAGTTTCTGAGAGTCAACAGCTTGCGTGATAGGCGGCTCACAGGACAACAGCTTCAAGCATAGCTTAACACTGGTCGAAGTAAGAAAGTCTCAGTTTCAACTGTGAAGAGAAGACTTCAAGCTGCAAGTTTGACAGGTCGAGTGGCAGTAAGATAGACATTGCTAAGATGGCAAAATGAGAAAAAGAGGCTTGCATGGTCCATGAAGCACCGCCAGTGGACTACTGAAGACTGGAAGAAGGTCTTATGGACCGAGGAATCAAAATTTGAAATCTTTGGTTCATCACGCAGGGTTTTTGTATGCCGTGGAGTCGGCGAAAGGACGGTTCCTCAGTGTGTGACACCAACTGTCAAACATGGAGGAGGAAGTGTGATGGTCTGGGGCTCTTTTGCTGGATAAAGAGTCGGCGACTTGCACAGAGTGAGTGGCACCCTGAACCTAAAGGGCTACCACAGCATTTTGCAGCGCCATGCAATACCCTCTGGTATACGCCGAGTTGGTCAGGGGTTCATCCTACAGCAAGATAATGACCCTAAACACACCTCCAGGCTACGTCAAAACTACCTACTACCAAGTGCAAAACTACCAAGTGCAACACATTTGTGGGAACTGCTGCAGCAGTGTTGGGAAGAACTTCCCGAATAATATTTGATTTCCATTGTAGAAAGAATGCCACGAGTGTGTTCGGCGGTTATATCTGCAAGAGGTGGCTTTGCTGTGTCAAAGATTTAAATTAAATTTTGTTAAACAAAATGATTCCATGATTTCTTTTTTATCTCCAATTGTTTATATGTTCACTGCTTAATTTCAGAGTACATTGAGACATTACTGCGTAAATTTCAATAAAAACGGGTGTTTGAGGTGTTCAAAAAAAATTGAGGTGTTCTAAAACTTTTGACCGGTAGTGTACAAATATATATATATATATACTGAACATCGAAATAAACTTATCACTTTCATTTTTTGAAATGTGCAGCTTTACAAACACGTTGCTTCAATTGTAATGGCTGATTATGTAACGAGAACTTCACTTCAATCACGTGGTTGATCAACCTTCAGTTGATCCTTCAGTTGATCAATGAAATCCTTCAGTTCTCGTGGTTAGACATTCCTTTACTGCTGTCTATAGTCACTCAAGAGGCTTCTGACAGGGAAAACAACAAGAAAATGCAGATGCCATTCCTGACATCTGAACAACGTTTAATGGCAATTGGGATGCTTGAGGCTGGTGTAAGCCAGCGAACAATTGCTCAACATCTTGGTTGCTCACAGCCTGCAATTGACAACCTGGCCAGGCGTTACGGTGAAACTGGAACTGTGAATGATGGTCCACGAAGAGGAAGACCACGGGTAACCACCCCAAACCAAGACCGCTGGATTGTGCTGCAGCATCTTCGTGATCGTTTCCGCCCTGCGATGCAAACAGCTGCAGTGACAAAAGGTCGCCACAACATCATCAGTCTCAGTGTCTCTACTGTGCGGAGGCGCTTGAGAAGTCGGGGCCTGGTGGCAAGACGTCCTTGCAGAGGTCCAGTGTTGTACGCAGTTCATCGGCGGAACAGACCAAGATGGTGTCTGCAGCATCGCCGCTGGACACAGCAACAGTGTCTCTATCTCCACTCACCTCTATGGGAGTCAAAAAGATCCATCTCTATTTCCAACTGAAGGAAGGTTGAGAGACGAGGAGGGGTTAGTGGAGAGTGGAGGGTCGAGTGTAGGGGAAAGTGTAGGGGAGACCGGATGTGGAGAGCGGAGGATTGAGGGGTAAGTGGAGAGTTGAGAGTGGAGGGAAGAGTAGAGGGGTGAGTGAAAAGGTGAGGTGAGTAGAGAGATGAGGTGAGTGGAGAGGTGAGGTGAGTGGTGAGGAGAGTGGAGAGGAGAGTGGAGAGTGGAGTGGAGAGGTGAGGTGAGTGGTGAGGTGAGGTGAGTGGTGAGGTGAGGTGAGTGGTGAGGTGAGGTGAGGTGAGTGGTGAGGTGAGGTGAGGTGAGTGGTGAGGTGAGTGGAGGGGTGAGTGGAGAGGTGAGTGGAGAGGTGAGTGGAGGTGAGTGGAGAGGTGAGTGGTGAGGTGAGTGGAGAGGTGAGCGGAGAGGTGAGCGGAGAGGTGAGCGGAGAGGTGAGCGGAGAGGTGAGCGGAGAGGTGAGTGGAGAGAGGAGAGGTGAGGTGAGTGGAGAGGAGAGGTGAGTGGAGAGGAGAGGTGAGTGGAGAGGTGAGGTGAGTGGAGAGATGAGTGGAGAGGTGAGGTGAGTGGTGAGGTGAGGTGAGATGAGTGGAGAGATGAGTGGAGAGGTGAGTGGAGAGGTGAGTGGAGAGGTGAGTGGTGAGGTGAGTGGTGAGGTGAGGTGAGTGGTGAGGTGAGTGGTGAGGTGAGTGGTGAGGTGAGTGGAGAGAGGAGAGAGGAGAGGTGAGGAGAGAGGAGAGGTGAGGTGAGTGGAGAGGTGAGGTGAGTGGAGAGGTGAGGTGAGTGGTGAGGTGAGTGGAGAGGTGAGTGGAGAGGTGAGTGGAGAGGTGAGTGGAGAGGTGAGTGGTGAGGTGAGTGGTGAGGTGATTGGTGAAGTGATTGGTGAAGTGATTGGTGAGGTGAGTGGAGAGGTGAGTGGAGAGGTGAGTGGTGAGGTGCGTGGTGAGGTGAGTGGAGAGGTGAGTGGAGAGGTGAGTGGAGAGGTGAGTGGAGAGGTGAGTGGTGAGGTGAGTGGAGAGGTGAGTGGTGAGGTGAGTGGTGAGGTGAGTGGTGAGGTGAGTGGTGAGGTGAGTGGTGAGGTGAGTGGAGAGGCGAGTGGAGAGGTGAGTGGAGAGGTGAGTGGAGAGGTGAGTGGAGAGGTGAGTGGTGAGATGAGTGGAGAGATGAGTGGAGAGATGAGTGGAGAGGTGAGTGGAGAGGTGAGTGGGTGGAGGGGTGGAGGGGGACAGGGAAAGGGAGGAGGGGAACGGCCACAAGACCCCAGTGATAATAAACTAGGCCTTGGACAAAACTGTTGTGGATATGTTAAGGAGCATCCCAGAAACTTCCATAGAGGAAAGTAAAGTCTGTGTAATGGCTCTCCCATTTAGGGAGTCCCAATTTAAATTATACAAATGCTGCTGTGGATGAGAGCAGTAATGCTGCATGCTGAAAGGGGAGGCCCAACAGGCCAAGTAGGCCACAATATGTCGGCTTATTGTCCGAGCAGCACGGGAGGTCGGTTTTCGGACATCAAGTCTCCAGCATCAATGACTTATTACAATCGGAGTGCAGATTTATTATCAACCATGCTTACTGGGCCCCTCAGTTATTTATCCTGAATACATGTCAGGTTCCCATGTGACAATGGGCCCGATAGATTGCCTTCTCGAGATGGGAGGGGGAGGATAGGCTGCTGTAAACATCACAGGCCGATACCAAGTAAGCATTATGGAGCGTCAGCATCAAATGAATGACCTGTGTAGATGTTTCTCCAGCTCTTCTCTTTGCCCTTTTTCTGGTGTCTTATATGGGCAGAACGAGGCACAGGAAAGCGGGCGAGACGACGATACAAACCCACCAGCTCGTCCGCACTGCAGCATACCTGGCAGAACGCAGAGAGAGAAGCAAAACAACAAAAAAGGAAAGTTGGAGATAAAATGTACAAATGGACAAATTCCATCACCACTTGGTTTGTTTGAGTCTTTTTTCTGCTTTGTCTCGGCTCGAAGGTCAAACTACAAAGGATTTTGTTGATGAAAGTTAAACTGAAGTTAGAAACACAAGGAGGTAATTGGAATTGGATCCAGAGGTCATGATGCTTCCATACCACCACCACCACCACCACCACCACCACCACCACCAAACTGTTTAAACGCCCCAAAAATTCCTATCTCCCGAGAACGTTTTTGGCCACCTTTCATGAATCAGCTGCCCAGGAATGGCATTCAACTGAAGGAGACACCAATTAGTAATTGGATCAGAATGCTGGCGATAACTCGCCCGCTCTTTGCGAAATACACCGTGGGGTCTATAATGTTCACCAACGACCGGTGCTGGCAGACTGGACACCAGGTTTAACATCCATCCAAGGGATGGCACACACATTAACGCCCCACCCCGGCACGCGAAGCACCAGGATGACCGTTCACATTCGGCCCGATATTCAAACCCAGGCGAAACAGCGAAGACCATTAGATCACTCGCTTCCACATATAGTATTTCAAATATACACGTCGCGCCGCTCAACCCACTGAAACAACCTTGGCTTACTTAACCAGTTTTCAACATTATCTGATATCTGACGAGTAGGAACAAAAGCTCATTATACTTTTGTATTGTTCATTTATTTAGACATTACGCGAGGGAACCAGTGGGCATCAAATGACGCAACATGGATGATCGATTCATAATGAGCAGTTTGAGCTGTTGGAACCGTGTCCATGCGAATGTTAAAAACCTCTTGCGACAGAGACCTAATTACTTTGATCCCATTGCTCGAGTTTGTGGGATCCTTTTGGGTCAAGTGCAAAAAATAAAAAACAATATTGTTCTGCTGCCCTAGCTTTTACGGTGACGCAGAGATCACGTGTCACATCAACTTTAACATTGGCTCTAAGAGGAACCAATAAAAATTCCTAGGAGAGCAGCACGACAGTGATTTGGTTTACTTTTAGCAATCCTGCAGGTGTGCAATTTATGTCTTGATGTACCTGCAAAATAATAAATGAAATGAAAAAAAATAATCGGAAAAAAAGGTTTTGCCAGGGTTGTGCACGTGGCACAATTACACAAACCGACCGACCGCAAATGAGTTAATCGTGTAGGCCGATTCTGCAAGTATTTCACCAAATCTCCGACTGGATACTAACGTTCCCACTCACTCTTATGACTTACCCCGTTTCTACTCACCCCATCTACACACACTCACTTAATTACCATTCACTCACACAACCTGTCCAACAAAGTCACCTCGTGCCCAACACACACACAATCACCTGCCCCCCATGCACTCACTCGCCCCTCCCCACACACTCACTCAACCCCTCCCCACACACACACTCACTCAACCACTCCCCACACACACACTCACTCAACCACTCCCCACACACTCACTCACACCCTCCGCAAACACTCAATCACCCCATCTCCACGCACTAAAGCACCCCCTCCTCACGCACCCCCCAACCCACACATTCTCACCCCTTAACCCATACATTCTCACCCCTTAACCCACACATTCTCACCCCTTAACCCACACATTCTCACCCCTTAACCCATACATTCTCACCCCTTAACCCATACATTCTCACCCCTTAACCCACACATTCTCACCCCTTAACCCACACATTCTCACCCCTTAACCCACACATTCTCACCCCTTAACCCACACATTCTCACCCCTTAACCCACACATTCTCACCCCTTAACCCACACATTCTCACCCCTTAACCCACACATTCTCACCCCTTAACCCACACATTCTCACCCCTTAACCCACACATTCTCACCGCTTAACCCACACATCCTCACCCCTGAACCCACACATCCTCACCCCTTAACCCACACTACCTCACCCCTTAACCCACACTACCTCACCCCTTAACCCACACTACCTCACCCCTTAACCCACACATCCTCACCCCTTAACCCACACATCCTCACCCCTTAACCCACACATCCTCACCCCTTAACCCACACATCCTCACCCCTTAACCCACACATCCTCACCCCTTAACCCACACATCCTCACCCCTTAACCCACACATCCTCACCCCTTAACCCACACATCCTCACCCCTTAACCCACACATCCTCACCCCTTAACCCACACATCCTCACCCCTTAACCCACACATCCTCACCCCTTAACCCACACATCCTCACCCCTTAACGCACACATCCTCACCCCTTAACGCACACATCCTCACCCCTTAACCCACACATCCTCACCCCTTAACCCACACATCCTCACCCCTTAACCCACACATCCTCACCCCTTAACCCACACATCCTCACCCCTTAACCCACACATCCTCACCCCTTAACCCACACATCCTCACCCCTTAACCCACACATCCTCACCCCTTAACCCACACATCCTCACCCCTTAACCCACACATCCTCACCCCTTAACCCACACATCCTCACCCCTTAACCCACACATCCTCACCCCTTAACCCACACACCCTCACCCCTTAACCCACACACTCTCACCCCTTAACCCACACACTCTCACCCCTTAACCCACACACTCTCACCCCTTAACTCACACATTCACCCCTTAACTCACACACTCTCACCCCTTAACTCACACACTCTCACCCCTTAACTCACACACTCTCACCCCTTAACTCACACACTCTCACCCCTTAACTCACACACTCTCACCCCTTAACTCACACACTCTCACCCCTTAACTCACACACTCTCACCCCTTAACTCACACACTCTCACCCCTTAACTCACACACTCTCACCCCTTAACTCACACACACACTCACCCCTTAACTCACACACACACTCACCCCCTAAACCACACACACACTCACCCCCTAAACCACACACACACACTCACCCCCTAAACCACACACACACACTCACCCCCTAAACCACACACACACTCACCCCCTAAACCACACACACTCACCCCCTAAACCACACACACTCACCCCCTAAACCACACACACTCACCCCCTAAACCACACATACTCACCCCCTTAACCACACACTCACCCCATAAACCACACACACTCACCCTCTAAACCACACACACTGTTCCACTCCCGTCCCCACCCCCTCATTCACTCACCCCACCCCCACGCCTCATTCACTCACCCCACCCGCACTCCTCATTCACTCACCTCACCCCCACTCCTCATTCACTCACCCCACCCCACCCCCACTCCTCATTCGCTCACCCCCTCATTCACTCACCCCGTCCCCACCTCCTTATTCACTCACCCCGTCCCCACCTCCTTATTCACTCACCCCGTCCCCACCTCCTTATTCACTCACCCCGTCCCCACCTCCTTATTCACTCACCCCGTCCCCACCTCCTTATTCACTCACCCCGTCCCCACCTCCTTATTCACTCACCCCGTCCCCACCTCCTTATTCACTCACCCCCTCCCCACCTCCTTATTCACTCACCCCGTCCCCACCTCCTTATTCACTCACCCCGTCACCACCCCCTCATTCACTCACCCCGTCCCCACCTCCTCATTCACTCACCCCGTCACCACCCCCTCATTCACTCACCCCGTCCCCACCTTCTTATTCACTCACCCCGTCCCCACCTCCTCATTCACTCACCCCGTCACCACCCCCTCATTCACTCACCCCGTCCCCACCTTCTTATTCACTCACCCCGTCCCCACCTCCTCATTCACTCACTCACCCCGTCACCACCCCCTCATTCACTCACCCCGTCCCCACCTCCTTATTCACTCACCCCGTCCCCACCTCCTCATTCACTCACCCCGTCCCCACCTCCTCATTCACTCACCCCGTCCCCACCTCCTCATTCACTCACCCCGTCCCCACCTCCTCATTCACTCACCCCGTCACCACCCCCTCATTCACTCACCCCGTCCCCACCTCCTCATTCACTCACCCCTCCCCACATAGTCGTTCGTTCGTGCGTTCACTCAACCCATCTTTGCTTGCTCACTCACTTACTCACTCACTCGCTCGTTCACTCACACTTTGACTTACTCACCCCATCCGCCATCATTTCAGAGGAGGCCATAATCGCGTTTCCTTCCCGACTGAGAGGCTCTGAGAGAGCGAACGTGAATCGGTGTTGAAAACGATTAGATTACTTTATCGATGAGGTACTTTTCGTTCAACGGACAACTCTGAAGGCTGAAGCCCTACTTCCTCTTCTTCTTCCTCCCTCGCATTCTCATAATCGCAGGTCATTTCCACTTTGTTGCTTTAACGAACCATATTCCCGTTAGTCGGCAATTGCACATTGCATTGTTGTTGTTTTTTCCCGCTCATGATTCACATTTGATAACATGATGTAAGAGACGAATAAACATCATGCTGAACGAAACAAAAAATAAATGACTTTAATGTTGTTTAATCAAATTCATCAAAGATATCAGTAATTAAATCTTGGTTTCATCGTTTCATGTTTGCGTTATTCGTTGGACATAATTATTGTATAAAAGAGGTGAGTAATCAACGGAGTTTTGCTTATACACCGCTTATGGTCATTGTCCGGCCCCGAATGATTTGCGCAGCAATGGCTGTCTTGTTTTAGGCTCTCTTCAACCGATCGGTAATAAAACAAGAGAAACTGCGACACCAAGGAGTTATTAATACGAGCTTAGGCTAGGGGTTGCAGAAATGTTGTTAACTAGGCCTATTCGGAGTTTTAATTGTATATTTCAGCAGGTGGATAAAGTTAATTTACCTCATAAGCAAAGGATCGAAGGGGGGAATTGTGAGCGAAAAAAAAATATCATTCACTGTTAAAACATCAAGAAGAAGAAGAAAAATACATGGAAGGCGTCACGATATTAATCTTTGACACGGCGAGTTAGTGGAAGGTTACACGTTGAGTGGAGACCGATTGTCTCGTCAGTGGTTCAGTGGGTTGGGCCCTATCCCCTCGGGAGGTGTGAGCACTGCATTGTTGTTGTTTTTTCCCGCTCATGTTTCACATTTGATAACACTAGGGCATGCCCGTACTATATATAAGCTAGGACGTGCCCGTACGTGGGTGCCCGTTCCTTGCCAAAAAAAAAAAAAAAAAAAATTTGTGTAGGGGTGTGTGTGTGTAAACATCCTAGGGCGTGCCCGTACGTGGGTGCAAAAAAACATGCGTGCAAACAACAACAACAAAAAAAAACTTTGAAACCACGTGGCAGTAACGACCACAGAACCCCCCCCCCTCTATTTACATGAATGGTTTGGTCCATTCGCAACGACCACAGAACCCCCCCCTCTATTTACATGCAATGGTTTGGTCCAAAGCGAACGGCTTGCAGTGTTTGGTAAAGAAATCGCCATAGCTCGGTAACTACTTCTCCGATTAATATGAAACCTTGAAAAGGCACATCCTCGGGTCCCCAGCAATATACCTGGCAAGTTTCAAGTATATCGGACCGGTAGTTGTCGAGAAACAGCGGTCACAGACAAACATACACACATACACACATACACACATACACACATACAAACACACATACACACAGAGATTAATGGAATTATAGATAGATGATGTAAGAGACGATAATGACGGGCGCGATAATGGGTGAGAGGTCTGGCCTCTGGGGACGAGGAGGATGAGGCTCAGCCGTCAGCGAACAGGGCCCCATGGGAGTTGGGATATGGGAGTTGGGATATGGGAGTTGTGGATGCCGCCAGCTCACTACAATAAGGGAAGGGGTGAAGGTGGAAACATCATCGGTGGTTTTAACCTTCGCCAGGCCGGCTCTTCCCCCAAAAGTGTTCCTGGGGTATCAGGCTTTTTCCGTCCAGGAATAAGTTCCCCCCCTCCGCTAAGATGCTACAAGCACAAGTGTCAGAAGTTTGGCCACACTGCTCTGGCTTGTAGGGGTAAGCAGCATTGCAGCAGGTGCTTTGGAGACCACGAGCGCGGAGACTTAGTCCAAAGTTTCTTGTTTCTTGTTTATTAGCCCCCGTTGGACTTAGTCCAAAAACTGGGGCTTATGGATTGGGTCTCGTCCATCCGTCCGTCTGCAACCATATCTCAGAGATGTTGAATTGAAGTGTGGACCACACTGTGCGCACAACTTACTTGCCAAAGAGGTAGGCCACAACGCGTTTGTTAAAACCAAAAGAGTCTTTATTACGAAAGCTCGAACTGCAGCAGTGGGCGGGCTCGACCTTAGAGCCTGCATATATGTGCCGAGGCCACGCCTAGTCCCTGGGCGTGGCCGCTCGGTCGAAGGGCGGGGCATGTGCCATCGGTCCCCGCCTGGGCGCTCGCGCCACCCACTGGTGCGCGGAATTATTGCCCCATGTGCCCGCCACACGCGCCCCCCCCCCCGAATTCCCGCGCACCTGAAGGGTGAGTTTGTGGGGAAGCCGGATGACCCGGCCGAAACGCCCCTGGCGATGGGTGCAGGGCTGGGGGGCAGCGGGCTGGCGGGGCGAGGGGTGCCGGGGGTCCGACCGCTGGGGGGCGGCCTTGACGCGAAGGCAGAGCTGCTGGCGGGGGTGCCGGGGGTCCGACCGCCGGGGGGCAGCCTCGACGCGGAGGCAGCGCTGCCGGCGGGGGGTGGTCCGGATCGAGGTGGGCCGGCTTGAGGCGGTCCACGGAAATGCGATCCGGGGCACCGCCGATGTCGACCGTGAAAAACTTGTCACTGGTCTCCAGCATGCGGAAGGGCCCGTCGTACGGGGGCCGTAGCGGTGCCCGGTGGGCGTCGTCCCGGATGAACACGTACTTTGCCGTGCGAAGCTCCGGGGTGACGTGGGAAGGGTGGCAACCGTGGTGTGCCGTTGGCACCGGGGCGAACCTCCGGGCGGTCTCCTGAAGGGCGGAGCGCTGTTGCGCCGCAGACCAAGGAGCCGTGGAGTCGGGGATAAATTCACCCGGTACCCACAGTGGTTGCCCGAAGACCAGCTCCGCCGAGGACGCGCGCAGGTCGTCCTTGGGCGCCGTCCTGAGGCCCAGCAGGACCCAGGGGAGCCTGTCGACCCAGCCGCCGTCACGGAGGCTGGCCTGGAGCGCGGCCTTCATGGAGCGATGAAAGCGCTCGCACAGGCCATTGGCCTGGGGGTGGTAGGCCGTGGTGTGGTGTAGCTTCACCCCGAGTCCTTACGCCACCGCTCCCCAGAGCTGCGAGGTGAACTGGGGGCCGCGGTCGGACGAGATGTCCGAGGGGGCACCGAACCGGGCAACCCAAGTGGCGATAAAGGCTTGCGCCACCTCAGCCGCAGACGTCGCCGCCAATGGGACGGCCTCCGGCCACCGCATGGTGTCGTCGACCATGGTGAGGAGGTGGGTGAACCCTCGCGAGGGGGGCAGAGGTCTCACCAAGTCGAAGTGCACGTGGTCGAACCGCCACTCGGGCACCGTAAACGGGGCCAACGGTGCCTGGGTGTGGCGGTGGACCTTTGCACGCTGGCACGCGAGGCACGTCGTGGCCCAGTCGCGGACGTCCTTCCTGAGGCCATGCCAGACGAACTTCACCCCGACGAGCCTCTGGGATGCCTTCGCGCCAGGGTGGGACAGGCCGTGGATGGCATCGAACACTGGGCGCTGCCAGCCAGCGGGCACGATGGGGCGAGGCCGGCCCAGGGAGACGTCGCATAGGAGGGCCGTGCCCGCGGCGTCGAACGGCACCTCGGTGACGCGGAGGCCCATGACGGCGGTCCGCAAGGCCTGGACGCCGGGGTCGGCGGTCTGGGCCTCCGCCATCCGGGCATAGTCGACCCCGAGGTGGACCGCATGCACGACGGACTGGGAAAGGCAATCCGCCACCGGGTTGTCCTTACCCGCCACGTGACGGATGTCCGTCGTGTACTCGGACACGGTAGAGAGGTGGCGCTGCTGCCGTGCCGACCATGGCTCGGCGACCTTGGCCATCGCGAACACAAGGGGCTTGTGGTCAACGAAGGCCGTGAACGGGCGGCCCTCCAGCAGGTGGCGGAAGTGTCGGACCGCCAAGTGGAGCCCGAGCAGCTCGCGGTCGAAGGTGCTGTACCGGCGTTCGTGCGGGCTCAGCTGCCGGCTAAATTGATTTTGTTCCAAATTGGCACAAAGACAACACATGATGTTGTACATATTTTGTTTCGTGACGAGATCCAACATGGCTGAATGGTGGCCATTTGTTACTTAAACGTGTCCTCAACCATTTCTTTAACATGCGTGGTCCAATTTTATTCAAATTTGCCACAACAACAGTATTTTGTGATGTGATCAAAGATGGCCGATTGGCGGCCATTTTAGTTGAATAAAAAACCCAGATATTGACCGCATCCTCAACCATTTCTAGGACATGCATTTACCGATCTTGTTCAAACTTTGATCACAGATAATGAATATATATATATTTTTTGTATACTGAATCGAGGCTCGTGAAAGAGCTAACATTTACTTCACAAACAAATCAACCAGACAAACAAAATACCCAAAAGAGGGAGCGGAAGACAAGATGGGGAGAGAAGGGGAAGCACACAAACACAACATCCGAGAGCAGGGAGATGTGTGGAATGCAGAGCGCCCGGGGGAGGAGGCATGGGAAGGGGGGGGGGGGGGGGTTGGGGGAGAAGTATAAAACACAAGGACACCAAGGACTTCCTGGACAGAAGTTGGTATTTCAAAAAAGTGGAATTGGGGTGAAATTAACGGAGGTAGAAAAGATCAAGGTTTTGGATGGGGGAAGATAAGAGATGGTGGTGAACAGCTGTTTTAAAGACTTGGAGGGTGGAGTGGGATTGAAGAGAGTGAGGGAGTTTGTTCCAGAGGCAGGAGAAAAGAGGAATGAAGGAGTGAAGGTGAGCAGAGAGTCTTGATTTTGGCAGTTTAACCATAAGAGGGTTGCAGGCAGATCTTGTGCGACCTGTAGGAATATTTGCGGGACAGAGCCCAGAGAGAGCTGGGGGGGGGGGGGGGGCAAGGCCAGAGAGGAGTCGGTAGAAGACGGAAAGACCACCAACCTGCCTGCGGTGAGTGAGTGAGAGGCCCTTGGAGTTAGCTTCATCGCGGGAGATTCCAATGATTCTGAATGCTTTGGTTTCAACAGCGTGAAGGCGAGCTAGGTGTGAGGCAGGAGCACCAGCCCAGAGGGGAGAGCAGTATTCCATTGAGCTGCGGATGAAAGCCTTGTATGTGGTGAGGAGCTCAGGTGTGCCAAGGAAGGACTTCGCACGACGGAGGATGCCCAGTCGGCGACTGGCTTTGGAGGCCAGATTTGAAATGTGGTTTTCCCAGGAAAGATCATGGCGGATAGTGAGACCCAAAAGCTTGAGTGACAGAACTTCTTGGAGAGGATTATTCAAAAAGTGGATTTTTTTTTTTTTTTTTTTTTTTGTATACAAGATCGAGGCTCGTGAAAGAGCGATGGGAGGGTTGTCCAGTCGGTCTTTTCGGAGAGACATCCTAAGAGTGTGAGATTTGTCAGGATTGAAAGACATGTTTCACTTGTTTGCCCAGTCTGTGATTTTGTCAAGGTCTGCAGAGAGTGAGGAGGCTGCAGACTGCTGATCTGAGGGATGAAGAATGGAGCGACAGAGAGTAGATTCATCAGCAAAGAGATAGAGAGGATTTTCAAGAGAGTCAGAGAGATAATTGATGAAGACCAGAAAAAGCACACGGCCCAGAACACTGCCTTGGGGAACTCCAGCCTGAACAGGAAGAGGAGATGAGAGAAACCCATTCAGGGCCACACGTTGACTACGACTAGAGAGGAAGTCCGCCAGCCATGCGTGGAGATTTCCATGGATACCAAAAGAGGAGAGTTTGGTGAGCAGAGCGGGGTGCCAGACCGTATCAAAGGCACGTGATATGTCAAGGGAGACTGCTCTAATTTCCTGTTTGCAATTGAGGACCTCCATCCATTGTTGAGAAAGCAGAAGCAGCATGTCCAGAGTGGAGTGTCCAGGTCTGAAACCAAATTGATGATCAGAGATCAAGCCATTGGAGAAGAGGAAAGATTTCATATCTGAAGCAATGATGGATTCCATGACTTTGCTGATAATTGGGAGAGGCTGATTGGTCTGTAGTTGTTGGGATCTGTTTTTGCACCTTTTTTGTGCAAAGCGGTGATGTTGGCAGATTTCCAAGCAGATGGAAGATGACCTTGAGCAAAAGAGAGGGTGAAGAGAACAGAGAGAGGGAGTGAAAGAGCGGAAGAACATGATTTTAGGACCCGTGGGCTGATGCCGTCAGGTCCAGTTGTAGAATCAGAGTCGAGGGTTGACAGAAACTTTTCCACCTTGTCAGGAGGAAAGGACACAGAGTCCAGGAGCAGCTGGGTACAACTGGGTATGGTGGGTACAGAGAGGGATGGGTTTGGGACACAAGATTTAGAGGCAAACACAGAGTTGAGGCATTCAGCTTTTTCACGTGCGGAGTCAGCCTGTGTAGCTATTTGAGGTGAGGGAGGGGATGGAGGGGGAACAAACACCAGAAACAGATTTGACCAGACTACTAGGTCCACTGGAAAACCACTTTTCGCACTTGTGTTCGTGTTGAAAAACCACTTTTCGCACTTGTGTTAGTGTTGAAAAACCACTTTTCGCACTTGTGTTGGTGCAGGAAACCACTTTTGCACTTGTATTAGTGTGGAAAAAACACTTTTTGCACTTGTGATAGTGTTGAAAAACCACTTTTCGCACTTGTGTTAGTGTTGAAAAACCATTTTTCGCACTTGTGTTGGTGCAGGAAACCACTTTTGCACTTGTATTAGTGTGGAAAAACCACTTTTCGCACTTGTGTTAGTGTTGAAAAACCACTTTTCGCACTTGTGTTATTGTTGAAAAACCACTTTTCGCACTTGTGTTGGTGCAGGAAACCACTTTTGCACTTGTATTAGTGTGGGAAAAACACTTTTTGCACTTGTGATAGTGTTGAAAAACCACTTTTCGCACTTGTGTTAGTGTTGAAAAACCACTTTTTGCACTTGTGTTGGTGCAGGAAACCACTTTTGCACTTGTATTAGTGTGGAAAAAACACTTTTCGCACTTGTGTTAGTGTTGAAAAACCACTTTTCGCACTTGTGTTAGTGTTGAAAAACCACTTTTCGCACTTGTGTTAGTGTTGAAAAACCACTTTTCGCACTTGTGTTAGTGTTGAAAAACCACTTTTCGCACTTGTGTTAGTGTTGAAAAACCACTTTTCGCACTTGTGTTGGTGCAGGAAACCACTTTTGCACTTGTATTAGTGTGGAAAAAACACTTTTCGCACTTGTGTTAGTGTTGAAAAACCACTTTTCGCACTTGTGTTAGTGTTGAAAAACCACTTTTCGCACTTGTGTTGGTGCAGGAAACCACTTTTGCACTTGTATTAGTGTGGAAAAAACACTTTTTGCACTTGTGATAGTGTTGAAAAACCACTTTTCGCACTTGTGTTAGTGTTGAAAAACCACTTTTCGCACTTGTGTTGGTGCAGGAAACCACTTTTGCACTTGTATTAGTGTGGAAAAACCACTTTTCGCACTTGTGTTACTGTTGAAAAACCACTTTTCGCACTTGTGTTCGTGTTGAAAAACCACTTTTCGCACTTGTGTTGGTGTTGAAAAACCACTTTTCGCACTTGTGTTAGTGTTGAAAAACCACTTTTCGCACTTGTGTTAGTGTTGAAAAACCACTTTTCGCACTTGTGTTAGTGTTGAAAAACCACTTTTCGCACTTGTGCTGGTGCAGGAAACCACTTTTGCACTTGTATTAGTGTGGAAAAAACACTTTTTGCACTTGTGTTAGTGTTGAAAAACCACTTTTCGCACTTGTGTTGGTGCAGGAAACCACTTTTGCACTTGTATTAGTGTTGAAAAACCACTTTTCGCACTTGTGTTAGTGTTGAAAAACCACTTTTCGCACTTGTGTTGGTGCAGGAAACCACTTTTGCACTTGTATTAGTGTGGAAAAACCACTTTTCGCACTTGAGTTAGTGTTGAAAAACCACTTTTCGCACTTGTGATAGTGTTGAAAAACCACTTTTCGCACTTGTGTTAGTGTTGAAAAACCACTTTTCGCACTCGTGTTGGTGCAGGAAACCACTTTTGCACTTGTATTAGTGTGGAAAAAACACTTTTTGCACTTGTGATAGTGTTGAAAAACCACTTTTCGCACTTGTGTTAGTGTTGAAAAACCACTTTTCGCATTTGTGTTGGTGCAGGAAACCACTTTTGCACTTGTATTAGTGTGGAAAAACCACTTTTGCACTTGTATTAGTGTGGAAAAAACACTTTTTGCACTTGTGTTAGTGTTGAAAAACCACTTTTCGCACTTGTGTTAGTGTTGAAAAACCACTTTTTGCACTTGTGTTAGTGTTGAAAAACCACTTTTTGCACTTGTGTTGGTGCAGGAAACCACTTTTGCACTTGTATTAGTGTGGAAAAACCACTTTTCGCACTTGTGTTAGTGTTGAAAAACCACTTTTCGCACTTGTGTTAGTGTTGAAAAACCACTTTTCGCACTTGTGTTAGTGTTGAAAAACCACTTTTCGCACTTGTGCTGGTGCAGGAAACCACTTTTGCACTTGTATTAGTGTGGAAAAAACACTATTTGCACTTGTGTATTGTTGAGAAACCACTTTTCGCACTTGTGTTAGTGTTGAAAAACCACTTTTCACACTTGTGTTGGTGCAGGAAACCACTTTTGCACTTGTATTAGTGTGGGAAAACCACTTTTCGCACTTGTGTTAGTGTTGAAAAACCACTTTTCGCACTTGTGTTAGTGTTGAAAAACCACTTTTCGCACTTGTATTAGTGTTGAAAAACCACTATTCGCACTTGTGTTGGTGCAGTAAACAGTTTTGCACTTGTATTAGTGTGGAAAAAACACTTTTCGCACTTGTGTTAGTGTTGAAAAACCACTTTTCGCACTTGTGTTAGTGTTGAAAAACCACTTTTCGCACTTGTGTTTGTGCAGGAAACCACTTTTGCACTTGTATTAGTGTGGAAAAAACACTTTTTGCGCTTGTGATAGTGTTGAAAAACCACTTTTCGCACTTGTGTTAGTGTTGAAAAACCACGTTTCACACTTGTGTTGGTGCAGGAAACCACTTTTGCACTTGTATTAGTGTGGAAAAACCACTTTTCGCACTTGTGTTGGTGCAGGAAACCACTTTTGCACTTGTATTAGTGTGGAAAAACCACTTTTCGCACTTGTGTTAGTGTTGAAAAACCACTTTTCGCACTTGTGTTGGTGCAGGAAATCACTTTTGCACTTGTATTAGTCTGGAAAAACCACTTTTCGCACTTGTGTTAGTGGTAAAAAAACACTTTTCGCACTTGTGTTAGTGTTGAAAAACCACTTTTCGCACTTGTGATAGTGTTGAAAAACCACTTTTCGCACTTGTGTTAGTGTTGAAAAACCACTTTTCGCACTCGTGTTGGTGCAGGAAACCACTTTTGCACTTGTATTAGTGTGGAAAAAACACTTTTGCACTTGTGATAGTGTTGAAAAACCACTTTTCGCACTTGTGTTAGTGTTGAAAAACCACTTTTCGCACTTGTGTTGGTGCAGGAAACCACTTTTGCACTTGTAGTAGTGTGGAAAAACCACTTTTCGCACGTGTTAGTGTTGAAAAACCACTTTTCGCACTTGTGATAGTGTTGAAAAACCACTTTGCGCACTTGTGTTAGTGTTGAAAAACCACTTTTCGCACTTGTGTTGGTGCAGGAAACCACTTTTGCACTTGTATTAGTGTGGAAAAACCACTTTTCGCACTTGTGTTACTGTTGAAAAACCACTTTTCGCACTTCTGTTAGTGTTGAAAAACCACTTTTCGCACTTGTGTTGGTGCAGGAAACCACTTTTGCACTTGTATCAGTGTGGAAAAAACACTTTTCGCACTTGTGTTAGTGTTGAAAAACCACTTTTCGCACTTGTGTTAGTGTTGAAAAACCACTTTTCGCACTTGTGTTGGTGCAGGAAACCACTTTTGCACTTGTATTAGTGTGGAAAAAACACTTTTTGCACTTGTGATAGTGTTGAAAAACCACTTTTCGCACTTGTGTTAGTGTTGAAAAACCACTTTTCGCACTTGTGTTGGTGCAGGAAACCACTTTTGCACTTGTATTAGTGTGGAAAAACCACTTTTCGCACTTGTGTTAGTGTTGAAAAAACACTTTTTGCACTTCTGTTAGTGTTGAAAAACCACTTTCCGCACTTGTGTTAGTGTTGAAAAACCACTTTTCGCACTTTTGTTGGTGCAGGAAACCACTTTTGCACTTGCATTAGTGTGGAAAAAACACTTTTTGCACTTGTGTTAGTGTTGAAAAACCACTTTTCGCACTTGTGTTAGTGTTGAAAAACCACTTTTTGCACTTGTGATATTGTTGAGAAACCACCTTTTGCACTTGTGTTAGTGTTGAAAAACCACTTTTCGCACTCATGTTGGTGCAGGAAACCACTTTTGCACTTGTATTAGTGTGGAAAAAACACTTTTTGCACTTGTGATAGTGTTGAAAAACCACTTTTCGCACTTGTGTTAGTGTTGAAAAACCACTTTTCGCACTTGTGTTGGTGCAGGAAACCACTTTTGCACTTGTAGTAGTGTGGAAAAACCACTTTTCGCACATGTGTTAGTGTTGAAAAACCACTTTTCGCACTTGTGATAGTGTTGAAAAACCACTTTGCGCACTTGTGTTAGTGTTGAAAAACCACTTTTCGCACTTGTGTTGGTGCAGGAAACCACTTTTGCACTTGTATTAGTGTGGAAAAACCACTTTTCGCACTTGTGTTACTGTTGAAAAACCACTTTTCGCACTTCTGTTAGTGTTGAAAAACCACTTTTCGCACTTGTGTTGGTGCAGGAAACCACTTTTGCACTTGTATCAGTGTGGAAAAAACACTTTTCGCACTTCTGTTAGTGTTGAAAAACCACTTTCCGCACTTGTGTTAGTGTTGAAAAACCACTTTTCGCACTTTTGTTGGTGCAGGAAACCACTTTTGCACTTGCATTAGTGTGGAAAAAACACTTTTTGCACTTGTGTTAGTGTTGAAAAACCACTTTTCGCACTTGTGTTAGTGTTGAAAAACCACTTTTCGCACTTGTGTTAGTGTTGAAAAACCACTTTTTGCACTTGTGATATTGTTGAGAAACCACCTTTCGCACTTGTGTTAGTGTTGAAAAACCACTTTTCGCACTTGTGTTGGTGCAGGAAACCACTTTTGCACTTGTATTAGTGTGGAAAAACCACTTTTCGCACTTGTGTTAGTGTTGAAAAACCACTTTTCGAACTTGTGTTAGTGTTGAAAAACCACTTTTCGCACTTGTGTTGGTGCAGGAAACCACTTTTGCACTTGTATTAGTGTGGAAAAACCACTTTTTGCACTTGTGTTACTGTTGAAAAACCACTTTTCGCACTTGTGTTAGTGTTGAAAAACCACTTTTCGCACTTGTGTTAGTGTTGAAAAACCACTTTTTGCACTTGTGTTGGTGCAGGAAACCACTTTTGCACTTGTATTAGTGTGGAAAAACCACTTTTCGCACTTGTGTTAGTGTTGAAAAACCACTTTTCGCACTTGTGTTAGTGTTGAAAAACCACTTTTAGCACTTGTGTTAGTGTTGAAAAACCACTTTTCGCACTTGTGCTGGTGCAGGAAACCACTTTTGCACTTGTATTGGTGTGGAAAAAACACTTTTTGCACTTGTGATAGTGTTGAAAAACCACTTTTCGCACTTGTGTTAGTGTTGAAAAACCACTTTTCGCACTTGTGCTGGTGCAGGAAACCACTTTTGCACTTGTATTAGTGTGGAAAAAACACTTTTCGCACTTGTGTTAGTGTTGAAAAACCACTTTTTGCACTTGTGTTAGTGTTGAAAAACCACTTTTCGCACTTGAGTTGGTGCAGGAAACCACTTTTGCACTTGTATTAGTGTGGAAAAAACACTTTTTGCACTTGTGATAGTGTTGAAAAACCACTTTTCGCACTTGTGTTAGTGTTGAAAAACCACTTTTCGCACTTGTGTTGGTGCAGGAAACCACTTTTGCACTTGCATTAGTGTGGAAAAACCACTTTTCGCACTTGTGTTAGTGTTGAAAAACCACTTTTCGCACTTGTGTTAGTGTTGAAAAAACACTTTTCGCACTTGTGTTCGTGTTGAAAAACCACTTTTGGCACTTGTGTTGGTGCAGGAAACCACTTTTGCACTTGTATTAGTGTGGAAAAACCACTTTTCGCACTTGTGTTAGTGTTGAAAAACCACTTTTCGCACTTGTGTTAGTGTTGAAAAACCACTTTTCGCACTTGTGTTTGTGCAGGAAACCACTTTTGCACTTGTATTAGTGTGGAAAAAACACTTTTTGCACTTGTGATAGTGTTGAAAAACCACTTTTCGCACTTGTGTTAGTGTTGAAAAAACACTTTTCGCACTTGTGTTGGTGCAGGAAACCACTTTTGCACTTGTATTAGTGTGGAAAAACCACTTTTCGCACTTGTGTTAGTGTTGAAAAACGACTTTTCGCACTTGTGTTAGTGTTGAAAAACCACTTTTCGCACTTGTGTTGGTGCAGGAAACCACTTTTGCACTTGTATTAGTGTGGAAAAAACACTTTTTGCACTTGTGATAGTGTTGAAAAACCACGTTTCGCACTTGTGTTAGTGTTGAAAAAAAACTTTTCGCACTTGTGTTGGTGCAGGAAACCACTTTTGCACTTGTATTAGTATGGAAAAACCACTTTTCGCACTTGTGTTATTGTTGAAAAAACACTTTTCGCACTTGTGTTAGTGTTGAAAAACCACTTTTCGCACTTGTGTTAGTGTTGAAAAACCACTTTTCGCACTTGTGTTGGTGCAGGAAACCACTTTTGCACTTGTATTAGTGTGGAAAAACCACTTTTCGCACTTGTGTTAGTGTTGAAAAACCACTTTTCGCACTTGTGTTAGTGTTGAAAAACCACTTTTCGCACTTGTGTTAGTGTTGAAAAACCACTTTTCGCACTTGTGTTAGTGTTGAAAAACCACTTTTCGCACTTGTGTTAGTGTTGAAAAACCACTTTTCGCACTTGTGTTGGTGCAGGAAACCACTTTTGCACTTGTATTAGTATGGAAAAACCACTTTTCGCACTTGTGATAGTGTTGAAAAAACACTTTTCGCACTTGTGTTAGTGTTGAAAAACCACTTTTCGCACTTGTGTTAGTGTTGAAAAACCACTTTTCGCACTTGTGTTGGTGCAGGAAACCACTTTTGCACTTGTATTAGTTTGGAAAAACCACTTTTCGCACTTGTGTTAGTGTTGAAAAACCACTTTTCGCACTTGTGTTAGTGTTGAAAAACCACTTTTCGCACTTGTGTTAGTGTTGAAAAACCACTTTTCGCACTTGTGTTGGTGCAGGAAACCACTTTTGCACTTGTATAAGTGTGGGAAAAACACTTTTCGCACTTGTGTTGGTGCAGGAAACCACTTTTGCACTTGTATTAGTGTGGAAAAAACACTTTTTGCACTTGTGATAGTGTTGAAAAACCACTTTTCGCACTTGTGTTAGTGTTGAAAAACCACTTTTCGCACTTGTGTTGGTGCAGGAAACCACTTTTCGCACTTGTGTTAGTGTTGAAAAACCACTTTTCGCACTTGTGTTGGTGCAGGAAACCACTTTTGCACTTGTATTAGTGTGGAAAAAACACTTTTCGCACTTGTGTTGGTGCAGAAAAAACACTTTTGGCACTTGTGTTGGTGCAGGAAAGCACTTTTGCACTTGTATTAGTGTTGAAAAACCACTTTTCGCACTTGTGATAGTGTTGAAAAACCACTTTTCGCACTTGTGTTAGTGTTGAAAAACCACTTTTCGCACTCGTGTTGGTGCAGGAAACCACTTTTGCACTTGTATTAGTGTGGAAAAAACACTTTTTGCACTTGTGATAGTGTTGAAAAACCACTTTTCGCACTTGTGTTAGTGTTGAAAAACCACTTTTCGCACTTGTGTTGGTGCAGGAAACCACTTTTGCACTTGTAGTAGTGTGGAAAAACCACTTTTCGCACGTGTTAGTGTTGAAAAACCACTTTTCGCACTTGTGATAGTGTTGAAAAACCACTTTGCGCACTTGTATTAGTGTTGAAAAACCACTTTTCGCACTTGTGTTGGTGCAGGAAACCACTTTTGCACTTGTATTAGTGTGGAAAACCACTTTTCGCACTTGTGTTAGTGTTGAAAAACCATTTTTCGCACTTGTGTTAGTGTTGAAAAACCACTTTTCGCACTTGTGTTGGTGCAGGAACCACTTTTGCACTTGTATTAGTGTGGAAAAACACTTTTTGCACTTGTGATAGTGTTGAAAAACCACTTTTCGCACTTGTGTCAGTGTTGAAAAACCACTTTTCGCACTTGTGTTGGTGCAGGAAACCACTTTTGCACTTGTATTAGTGTGAAAAACCACTTTTCGCACTTGTGTTAGTGTTGAAAAAGCACTTTTCGCACTTGTGTTAGTGTTGAAAACCACTTTTCGCACTTGTGTTAGTGTTGAAAAACCACTTTTCGCACTTGTGTTGGTGCAGGAAACCACTTTTGCACTTGTATTAGTATGGAAAAACCACTTTTCGCACTTGTGTTAGTGGTAAAAAAACACTTTTCGCACTTGTGTTAGTGTTGAAAAACCACTTTTCGCACTTGTGATAGTGTTGAAAAACCACTTTTCGCACTTGTGTTAGTGTTGAAAAACCACTTTTCGCACTCGTGTTGGTGCAGGAAACCACTTTTGCACTTGTATTAGTGTGGAAAAAACACTTTTTGCACTTGTGATAGTGTTGAAAAATCACTTTTCGCACTTGTGTTAGTGTTGAAAAACCACTTTTCGCACTTGTGTTGGTGCAGGAAACCACTTTTGCACTTGTAGTTGTGTGGAAAAACCACTTTTCGCACATGTGTTAGTGTTGAAAAACCACTTTTCGCACTTGTGATAGTGTTGAAAAACCACTTTGCGCACTTGTGTTAGGGTTGAAAAACCACTTTTCGCACTTGTGTTGGTGCAGGAAACCACTTTTGCACTTGTATTAGTGTGGAAAAACCACTTTTCGCACTTGTGTTACTGTTGAAAAACCACTTTTCGCACTTCTGTTAGTGTTGAAAAACCACTTTTCGCACTTGTGTTGGTGCAGGAAACCACTTTTGCACTTGTATCAGTGTGGAAAAAACACTTTTCGCACTTGTGTTAGTGTTGAAAAACCACTTTTCGCACTTGTGTTAGTGTTGAAAAACCACTTTTCGCACTTGTGTTGGTGCAGGAAACCACTTTTGCACTTGTATTAGTGTGGAAAAAACACTTTTTGCACTTGTGATAGTGTTGAAAAACCACTTTTCGCACTTGTGTTAGTGTTGAAAAACCACTTTTCGCACTTGTGTTGGTGCAGGAAACCACTTTTGCACTTGTATTAGTGTGGAAAAACCACTTTTCGCACTTGTGTTAGTGTTGAAAAAACACTTTTTGCACTTCTGTTAGTGTTGAAAAACCACTTTCCGCACTTGTGTTAGTGTTGAAAAACCACTTTTCGCACTTTTGTTGGTGCAGGAAACCACTTTTGCACTTGCATTAGTGTGGAAAAAACACTTTTTGCACTTGTGTTAGTGTTGAAAAACCACTTTTCGCACTTGTGTTAGTGTTGAAAAACCACTTTTCGCACTTGTGTTAGTGTTGAAAAACCACTTTTTGCACTTGTTATATTGTTGAGAAACCACCTTTTGCACTTGTGTTAGTGTTGAAAAACCACTTTTCGCACTCATGTTGGTGCAGGAAACCACTTTTGCACTTGTATTAGTGTGGAAAAAACACTTTTTGCACTTGTGATAGTGTTGAAAAACCACTTTTCGCACTTGTGTTAGTGTTGAAAAACCACTTTTCGCACTTGTGTTGGTGCAGGAAACCACTTTTCGCACTTGTGTTAGTGTTGAAAAACCACTTTTCGCACTTGTGTTGGTGCAGGAAACCACTTTTCGCACTTGTGTTAGTGTTGAAAAACCACTTTTCGCACTTGTGTTGGTGCAGGAAACCACTTTTCGCACTTGTGTTAGTGTTGAAAAACCACTTTTCGCACTTGTGTTGGTGCAGGAAACCACTTTTGCACTTGTATTAGTGTGGAAAAAACACTTTTCGCACTTGTGTTGGTGCAGAAAAACCACTTTTGGCACTTGTGTTGGTGCAGGAAAGCACTTTTGCACTTGTATTAGTGTTGAAAAACCACTTTTCGCACTTGTGATAGTGTTGAAAAACCACTTTTCGCACTTGTGTTAGTGTTGAAAAACCACTTTTCGCACTCGTGTTGGTGCAGGAAACCACTTTTGCACTTGTATTAGTGTGGAAAAAACACTTTTTGCACTTGTGATAGTGTTGAAAAACCACTTTTCGCACTTGTGTTAGTGTTGAAAAACCACTTTTCGCACTTGTGTTGGTGCAGGAAACCACTTTTGCACTTGTAGTAGTGTGGAAAAACCACTTTTCGCACGTGTTAGTGTTGAAAAACCACTTTTCGCACTTGTGATAGTGTTGAAAAACCACTTTGCGCACTTGTATTAGTGTTGAAAAACCACTTTTCGCACTTGTGTTGGTGCAGGAAACCACTTTTGCACTTGTATTAGTGTGGAAAACCACTTTTCGCACTTGTGTTAGTGTTGAAAAACCATTTTTCGCACTTGTGTTAGTGTTGAAAAACCACTTTTCGCACTTGTGTTGGTGCAGGAACCACTTTTGCACTTGTATTAGTGTGGAAAAAACACTTTTTGCACTTGTGATAGTGTTGAAAAACCACTTTTCGCACTTGTGTCAGTGTTGAAAAACCACTTTTCGCACTTGTGTTGGTGCAGGAAACCACTTTTGCACTTGTATTAGTGTGGAAAAACCACTTTTCGCACTTGTGTTAGTGTTGAAAAAGCACTTTTCGCACTTGTGTTAGTGTTGAAAAACCACTTTTCGCACTTGTGTTAGTGTTGAAAAACCACTTTTCGCACTTGTGTTGGTGCAGGAAACCACTTTTGCACTTGTATTAGTATGGAAAAACCACTTTTCGCACTTGTGTTAGTTGTAAAAAAACACTTTTCGCACTTGTGTTAGTGTTGAAAAACCACTTTTCGCACTTGTGATAGTGTTGAAAAACCACTTTTCGCACTTGTGTTAGTGTTGAAAAACCACTTTTCGCACTCGTGTTGGTGCAGGAAACCACTTTTGCACTTGTATTAGTGTGGAAAAAACACTTTTTGCACTTGTGATAGTGTTGAAAAACCACTTTTCGCACTTGTGTTAGTGTTGAAAAACCACTTTTCGCACTTGTGTTGGTGCAGGAAACCACTTTTGCACTTGTAGTTGTGTGGAAAAACCACTTTTCGCACATGTGTTAGTGTTGAAAAACCACTTTTCGCACTTGTGATAGTGTTGAAAAACCACTTTGCGCACTTGTGTTAGGGTTGAAAAACCACTTTTCGCACTTGTGTTGGTGCAGGAAACCACTTTTGCACTTGTATTAGTGTGGAAAAACCACTTTTCGCACTTGTGTTACTGTTGAAAAACCACTTTTCGCACTTCTGTTAGTGTTGAAAAACCACTTTTCGCACTTGTGTTGGTGCAGGAAACCACTTTTGCACTTGTATCAGTGTGGAAAAAACACTTTTCGCACTTGTGTTAGTGTTGAAAAACCTCTTTTCGCACTTGTGTTAGTGTTGAAAAACCACTTTTCGCACTTGTGTTGGTGCAGGAAACCACTTTTGCACTTGTATTAGTGTGGAAAAAACACTTTTTGCACTTGTGATAGTGTTGAAAAACCACTTTTCGCACTTGTGTTAGTGTTGAAAAACCACTTTTCGCACTTGTGTTGGTGCAGGAAACCACTTTTGCACTTGTATTAGTGTGGAAAAACCACTTTTCGCACTTGTGTTAGTGTTGAAAAAACACTTTTTGCACTTCTGTTAGTGTTGAAAAACCACTTTCCGCACTTGTGTTAGTGTTGAAAAACCACTTTTCGCACTTTTGTTGGTGCAGGAAACCACTTTTGCACTTGCATTAGTGTGGAAAAAACACTTTTTGCACTTGTGTTAGTGTTGAAAAACCACTTTTCGCACTTGTGTTAGTGTTGAAAAACCACTTTTCGCACTTGTGTTAGTGTTGAAAAACCACTTTTTGCACTTGTGATATTGTTGAGAAACCACCTTTTGCACTTGTGTTAGTGTTGAAAAACCACTTTTCGCACTCATGTTGGTGCAGGAAACCACTTTTCGCACTTGTGTTAGTGTTGAAAAACCACTTTTCGCACTTGTGTTGGTGCAGGAAACCACTTTTGCACTTGTAGTTGTGTGGAAAAACCACTTTTCGCACATGTGTTAGTGTTGAAAAACCACTTTTCGCACTTGTGATAGTGTTGAAAAACCACTTTGCGCACTTGTGTTAGTGTTGAAAAACCACTTTTCGCACTTGTGTTGGTGCAGGAAACCACTTTTGCACTTGTATTAGTGTGGAAAAACCACTTTTCGCACTTGTGTTACTGTTGAAAAACCACTTTTCGCACTTCTGTTAGTGTTGAAAAACCACTTTTCGCACTTGTGTTGGTGCAGGAAACCACTTTTGCACTTGTATCAGTGTGGAAAAAACACTTTTCGCACTTGTGTTAGTGTTGAAAAACCACTTTTCGCACTTGTGTTAGTGTTGAAAAACCACTTTTCGCACTTGTGTTGGTGCAGGAAACCACTTTTGCACTTGTATTAGTGTGGAAAAAACACTTTTTGCGCTTGTGATAGTGTTGAACAACCACTTTTTGCACTTGTGTTAGTGTTGAAAAACCACTTTTCGCACTTGAGTTGGTGCAGGAAACCACTTTTGCACTTGTATTAGTGTGGAAAAAACACTTTTCGCACTTGTGATAGTGTTGAAAAACCACTTTTCGCACTTGTGTTAGTGTTGAAAAACCACTTTTCGCACTTGTGTTGGTGCAGGAAACCACTTTTGCACTTGCATTAGTGTGGAAAAACCACTTTTCGCACTTGTGTTAGTGTTGAAAAACCACTTTTCGCACTTGTGTTAGTGTTGAAAAAACACTTTTCGCACTTGTGTTCGTGTTGAAAAACCACTTTTGGCACTTGTGTTGGTGCAGGAAACCACTTTTGCACTTGTATTAGTGTGGAAAAACCACTTTTCGCACTTGTGTTAGTGTTGAAAAACCACTTTTCGCACTTGTGTTAGTGTTGAAAAACCACTTTTCGCACTTGTGTTTGTGCAGGAAACCACTTTTGCACTTGTATTAGTGTGGAAAAAACACTTTTTGCACTTGTGATAGTGTTGAAAAACCACTTTTCGCACTTGTGTTAGTGTTGAAAAAACACTTTTCGCACTTGTGTTGGTGCAGGAAACCACTTTTGCACTTGTATTAGTGTGGAAAAACCACTTTTCGCACTTGTGTTAGTGTTGAAAAACGACTTTTCGCACTTGTGTTAGTGTTGAAAAACCACTTTTCGCACTTGTGTTGGTGCAGGAAACCACTTTTGCACTTGTATTAGTGTGGAAAAAACACTTTTTGCACTTGTGATAGTGTTGAAAAACCATGTTTCGCACTTGTGTTAGTGTTGAAAAACCACTTTTCGCACTTGTGTTGGTGCAGGAAACCACTTTTGCACTTGTATTAGTATGGAAAAACCACTTTTCGCACTTGTGTTATTGTTGAAAAAACACTTTTCGCACTTGTGTTAGTGTTGAAAAACCACTTTTCGCACTTGTGTTAGTGTTGAAAAACCACTTTTCGCACTTGTGTTGGTGCAGGAAACCACTTTTGCACTTGTATTAGTGTGGAAAAACCACTTTTCGCACTTGTGTTAGTGTTGAAAAACCACTTTTCGCACTTGTGTTAGTGTTGAAAAACCACTTTTCGCACTTGTGTTAGTGTTGAAAAACCACTTTTCGCACTTGTGTTAGTGTTGAAAAACCACTTTTCGCACTTGTGTTAGTGTTGAAAAACCACTTTTCGCACTTGTGTTGGTGCAGGAAACCACTTTTGCACTTGTATTAGTATGAAAAACCACTTTTCGCACTTGTGATAGTGTTGAAAAAACACTTTTCGCACTTGTGTTAGTGTTGAAAAACCACTTTTCGCACTTGTGTTAGTGTTGAAAAACCACTTTTCGCACTTGTGTTGGTGCAGGAAACCACTTTTGCACTTGTATTAGTTTGGAAAAACCACTTTTCGCACTTGTGTTAGTGTTGAAAAACCACTTTTCGCAATTGTGTTAGTGTTGAAAAACCACTTTTCGCACTTGTGTTAGTGTTGAAAAACCACTTTTCGCACTTGTGTTGGTGCAGGAAACCACTTTTGCACTTGTATAAGTGTGGGAAAAACACTTTTCGCACTTGTGTTGGTGCAGGAAACCACTTTTGCACTTGTATTAGTGTGGAAAAAACACTTTTTGCACTTGTGATAGTGTTGAAAAACCACTTTTCGCACTTGTGTTAGTGTTGAAAAAGCACTTTTCGCACTTGTGTTAGTGTTGAAAAACCACTTTTCGCACTTGTGTTAGTGTTGAAAAACCACTTTTCGCACTTGTGTTGGTGCAGGAAACCACTTTTGCACTTGTATTAGTATGGAAAAACCACTTTTCGCACTTGTGTTAGTTGTAAAAAAACACTTTTCGCACTTGTGTTAGTGTTGAAAAACCACTTTTCGCACTTGTGATAGTGTTGAAAAACCACTTTTCGCACTTGTGTTAGTGTTGAAAAACCACTTTTCGCACTCGTGTTGGTGCAGGAAACCACTTTTGCACTTGTATTAGTGTGAAAAAACACTTTTTGCACTTGTGATAGTGTTGAAAAACCACTTTTCGCACTTGTGTTAGTGTTGAAAAACCACTTTTCGCACTTGTGTTGGTGCAGGAAACCACTTTTGCACTTGTAGTTGTGTGGAAAAACCACTTTTCGCACATGTGTTAGTGTTGAAAACCACTTTTCGCACTTGTGATAGTGTTGAAAAACCACTTTGCGCACTTGTGTTAGGGTTGAAAAACCACTTTTCGCACTTGTGTTGGTGCAGGAAACCACTTTTGCACTTGTATTAGTGTGGAAAAACACTTTTCGCACTTGTGTTACTGTTGAAAAACCACTTTTCGCACTTCTGTTAGTGTTGAAAAACCACTTTTCGCACTTGTGTTGGTGCAGGAAACCACTTTTGCACTTGTATCAGTGTGGAAAAAACACTTTTCGCACTTGTGTTAGTGTTGAAAAACCACTTTTCGCACTTGTGTTAGTGTTGAAAAACCACTTTTCGCACTTGTGTTGGTGCAGGAAACCACTTTTGCACTTGTATTAGTGTGGAAAAAACACTTTTTGCACTTGTGATAGTGTTGAAAAACCACTTTTCGCACTTGTGTTAGTGTTGAAAAACCACTTTTCGCACTTGTGTTGGTGCAGGAAACCACTTTTGCACTTGTATTAGTGTGAAAAACCACTTTTCGCACTTGTGTTAGTGTTGAAAAAACACTTTTTGCACTTCTGTTAGTGTTGAAAAACCACTTTCCGCACTTGTGTTAGTGTTGAAAAACCACTTTTCGCACTTTTGTTGGTGCAGGAAACCACTTTTGCACTTGCATTAGTGTGGAAAAAACACTTTTTGCACTTGTGTTAGTGTTGAAAAACCACTTTTCGCACTTGTGTTAGTGTTGAAAAACCACTTTTCGCACTTGTGTTAGTGTTGAAAAACCACTTTTTGCACTTGTGATATTGTTGAGAAACCACCTTTTGCACTTGTGTTAGTGTTGAAAAACCACTTTTCGCACTCATGTTGGTGCAGGAAACCA